>NW_027397105.1:12644414-12779157 GCF_003265705.2 Callorhinus ursinus | reverse complement strand
TCTTCCCTCCTCCCTCCTCCCCTTCCCCTCCGCCTGGGTCCTCCCGCCCCCTCTCTTCCCCTCCCCCGTCTTCCTCCCCCTCCTCTGCGGGAGTGGGGGCGGAGCAGGGGTGGGGCTTGGGGCGTGTCCAGTTCCGGAGGTGGGCGAGTGCAGATCTGGGAAGGGGGCGGTTTTCTCCTCCGGGGTGACGGTGGAAGCCTGGTACGTAGGAAGGTGTCCCAGGTTCCAGCGCTAGGCTTCACCGAGGAACCCTCCGGGGCAGGGGAGGGTTCGGGGGCGGGGTTGGGGGCAATGAGAAGACGTAGGACAGAAAACTAAAAAGGGACAAAGACTCCGGGGACTGTTGGGTGGTCTGCTGTGGGCCCGTCCCCTGCCACCATACTGAGCTCCCGTGAATCTGGAGCGTGAGTTAAGGCTTACTTACCTTGGTCCGGGAAACTGAGCCGTGTGTCTCGACCGGGAGTTGTCAGTATGAAGCTACAACTGTGTGGTGCTTGGGCAGAACACACACCGGCTCCAGGGTCTGCAGGAAGGAATGCAGGGAGATGGCATCGTCCCGCCTCGTTTCAGATATGGACGTGGGTGGAGGGGACGAGCAGTTGGAAAGGGAGCAAGTCAAGCCCCTGTTACACCTATATCTGGGAAAGCCATTTCGTTATCAGCACGATGTGTTTTGGAGAATCACTTGTAGCTACGGAGGAGTGGATTTAAAAGAAGATC
Organism: Callorhinus ursinus; assembly: GCF_003265705.2. Taxonomy (NCBI): domain Eukaryota; kingdom Metazoa; phylum Chordata; class Mammalia; order Carnivora; family Otariidae; genus Callorhinus; species Callorhinus ursinus. The sequence continues at coordinate 12,778,437 of NW_027397105.1, read as the reverse complement.
GGTTTGATGGGGAGGTGGGACAGTGGCGTGCCTTCTGCGTAAAGAGGCTTTAATAAGAAACTGATCAGCTCCGTGAGACGTTGAGGAAATTACATTTAGTGTTATCTTTTTCAGATAAATGCCCCATTAGGCTTATTAATTATGTGGAAATCAGAAAATATGGTATTAGGTGAATAAATCTTGTTACAGTGTAACGCGATTTTGCAGTGCAGTGAGATTGGGAGGTGTGAGGTTCTTTCCACCTTTGTAGTTTTTTTTTTTTTTTAATTTTTTAAACTAACATCCACTGAGATTGTAGGGGTTTAGCACCAGTTTTCATTAGTGATGGTGTTGGAAAGCATTACCTCTTAGAATGAACTGAAGTCAGAGATGATTTCTATTAGGATCAGAGTGAGATTCTTGCTGATGGAATTGTGTGCTCCTAAAAAAATATCCTGATCGAAACCGGTGGTCTTCAGGTGATAATCTTGTTACTGCTCCATGTCATTAGTTTATTGGTTGAGATTTATATGGCGTGTGTAAGATTCCTGTCCGCATTGGATTCCTTACTTAAGGAATCCCCTGCTTTTTTCTTCTGTCTCCCCTTCCCCTGTAAATTAACAAAGCTGAAGGAGTCAAGTTTAACACATCATTAACTTTGTCTCCTTTCCTAAAGGAAGGAACCACTTTTTCTTTTGCTATATGTCTTGGATTAATCCTTTAATGCCAGTTGCTTAGTTTGGGAGCTGTGGAAGCACATCTCTGTTACTCACTTGTAAGAACTTGAGCTATTGACAGACAAGAGGTGGTGATAAATACTTCTCTCAAATTTCAGATCTGTCACTGTTTTGTAGTATACCAGCCAGGAATCCTAATGTCCTTCGTCTTTTCTGCTCCAGATTTTGTTGGGGGCGGGGAGGGGGGGTCATTTTTGTATCATTTGGGTCCTGTCTAACTGTATGTCTAGCACTCTCTAGTGGCCCAGCCAAGGAAGAGTTGGTTTGACAAATGGTTTAATCCTCATGGTTAACAGTGAACAATACATGTTTCACAGTGAGTAGGATTCTCAGTAGATCTGTATGTAGGCTTGGTATATTTTTGGTTTTAACAATATGAAGTTTGCTATAAAAATATTTCACCTTAACGGGGCGCCTAGGTCGTTAAACATCTGCCTTCGGCTCAGGTCATGATCCCAGGGTCCTGGACTAGAGCCCCGAGTTGGGCTCCCTGCTTAGTGGGAAGCCTGCTTCTCCCTCTCTCTCCCCCTGCTTGTGTTCCCTCTCTCGCTGTCTCTCTGTGTCAAATAAGTAAATAAAATCTTTAAAAAAAATATTTCAACTTAAGTTATAATCTTCGTAAATAAACAAAGGTGCCTTTTGAGGTCGAAGTCTCAGCAACAATGTAACCATAGAAATAAAGCCCTGACTGGTGTGAGGTGGTGTCTCAATAAAGCCCTGGATAAACAGGTGAGCTTTCTCTTAAGTAGAAAAGGGTTATGGTTTTTGTATCCACCTTTGACACTTCTTTTGGTAGGCACAGAGTAAGAAGAACATGATCAGTTTTGCTAACTTTCTGTCCAATATAGGCTTGAATTGCAGTAATACCCGTGTACTACTGAATGTAAAAATGTTCCCATGTTCCTGTGAGTTAGGACTCAGTGCTGCCACAGGGGACTCTGCTTTTCTGGCATGTGTTGAATATAGCAAATATCTTACCATTTTAGGGTTTGTGTGTGAAAAACTGACAATGAAAACATCAAGATTTTAAGTGCTCCTGGTTATTATGACATAACAAAGTCTACATTGTATTTTGAATATATAGACCTTGGGAGGATGGGGAATATTGTTTAAATAATCACTCCTCTTTTTTTTTTAAAGATTTAATTTATTTATTTGACAGAGAGAGACAGCGAGAGAGGGAACACAAGCAGGGGGAGTGGGAGAGGGAGAAGCAGGCCTCCCACGGAGCAGGGAGTCTGATGCAGGGCTCGATCCCAGGACCCTGGGATCATGACCTGAGCTGAAGGCAGACGCTTAACGACTGAGCCACCCAGGCGCCCCGCACTCCCCTCTTTTTGAACTGTTTCTGTGACTCTAAAATTTTGCAGCAGCTTGTCCTCAAAACACAGCCCTTTTGGCAAGCCTTGGGTGGCTCAGTCAGTGAAGCGTCAGCCTTCAGCTCAGGTCATGATCCCAGAATGGGATTGAGTTCATATGGGGCTCCTTGCTCAGTGGGGAGCCTGCTTCTCCCTCTGCCTGCCCCTCCCCCTGCTTGTGCACGTGCACACGCGCGCTCTCTCTCTCTCTCTCTCTCTCTGACAAATAAAAATCTTAAAAAAAAAGCAAAACACGGCCTTCTTTATAGATGTAGTAAATACTTTTACCAACTATACCTTGCCTCAAGTGAAGAAGAGTTGTCAAACATACTGTAATTTTGGTATTATGGGTTCTGGTTTAGTTTGGTCAGTAATCTGGAGGACAGTAAACCGCTTTTGAAGGTTTCTGTCCGTCCGAGGCACAAAATTTGGGGCCTAAAGCAAGCCTTTGGGTAGAAATTCTTAGGGAAATACTTCCTTTGAGAAAGGGCCTAGAGAGAAGGAAACTTACCTGGGAAATGATAGATAAGAGGCAGGAGGACTCGAAGATCCAGTAGTCATACCTTACTTGAACAATGTGTTCTGTTTGATGTTTGTGGTCTTCACACTGCCATTTAAATGTGGAATGATTGCCTGTTTTTTAGGACTCTCATTCTCTCTTCAGTCCAGTCAACCCTGAACCCTGGGTTTCTCTCTTGAGGAATTGAAATCTTAATTGTCAAAATGCCATTAAATAGTAGGTGTCACAGAGCCGGATTACAAATATCTGCCTTAAAATTTAGAGTACTTGTAGATGCCCAGTGGTAATTCTCACACATAGGCTAATTGGAGCCTGAACATACATAAAGGAATGCATAAATAATTCTAGGTGCTTAATTGTCGGTCAGTTTTACTGAGGAAGATAAAAATGCGTGAATCTGTGTATTTAAAAAAAAAAAAACAGTTACGGAAGTGACAATAGGAACATACTCTCTTTTTTTGCATTTTTTTTAAAGATTTTATTTATTTAGAGAGAGCACTCACGAGAGCAGAGGGAGGGGCAGAAGGAGAGGGGGAGAGAGAATCTCAAGCAAACTCTGCACTGAGCATGGAGCCTAACATGGGGCTTGATCCCACAACCAGGAGATCGTGACCTGAGCCGAAACCAAGAGTTGGTCGCTTAACTGACTGAACCACCCAGGTGCCCTGAACATATTTTTTTTTAAAGATTTTTATTTATTTATTCATAAGAGACAGAGAGAGAGGCAGAGGGAGAAGCAGGCTCCCCGCTGAGCAGGGAACCTCATGCGGGACTTGATCCCAAGACCCTGGGATCACAACATGAGCCGAAGGCAGATGCTCAACCATCTGAGCCACCCAGGCGCCCGCCCTGAACATACTCAAAATAAAACACATTATCGAATAGGCTTATTGAACGGTGAGTCATTTCTGGCCCCACACAACCACTATCAAGATATGTTTGCTGCCTGGGTCTTCCAGATTTTTAAAAAATTATAGGGGCACCTGGGTGGTTTAGTCGGTTAAATGTCTGCCTTCAGCTCAGGTCACGATCCCAGGGTCCTGGGATCGAGCCCCACATTGGAGCCTACTTTTCCCTTTCCCTCTGCCTGCCGCTGGCGCGCTCTCTGAAATAAATAAAAACTTAAAAAAATTATAAATACATCTGCACATAAAACAGTTATATGTTTTTATTTATGTAAACATACATGCTGTGTATCTTGTTTCCATTTTTTTAAAAGATTTTATTTATTTGAGAGAGAGAGAATGAGAGATAGAAAGCACGAGAGGGAAGAGGGTCAGAGGGAGAAGCAGACTCCCCGCCGAGCAGGAAGCCCAATGTGGGACTCGATCCCGGGACTCCAGGATCATGACCTGAGCCGAAGGCAGTCGCCCAACCAACTGAGCCACCCAGGCGCCCCGTCTTGTTTCCATTTTTCACTTGTTGACCATGCATATAGATCTGTTGAGCTGTGCGGTTAATATTCAATTGGATGCAAGGAGTGTTGTCTATTTTCCCCTTTCTTCAAGCTTTCGATATGTAGGATTTACTAAGAACTTTTACAACTTAAGCGTGGTAGTTTAAAGAAGGAATAATCGTAGGCAAGTCATTTTAATATATGTTTTCATTTACTGAGGGATTGAAACGTGATTTGTCTACTTGACATCAAACCTGAGATGCCTTTAAAAAGTGCACTTTTATTTATGGAAAACCATGGGGAGAGAGGTAGCCAAAAGGAGACAAATACAAAGACTAAATATGACTCATGAAAGTTTAAGGTAGTATAATTTCGTGGAGTACAAGCATAAAGCCCTTTCATTTTGAATCTTTACAAAGCGACAAATATAGATTGTTAGCCTCTGGACATTTGCCTCAGATGAGAGTAGCTCTTACAGTCAGGGTTGTGGAAGTGTGGCTCAGGTGTTTGGTTGTGTGGAAAGGGAAGTCATTACAGGAGGAAAATGGTCTTGAGTCAGTGGTTACTTTGCCATGTGTTTTAGAAAAGATGTACTAGTCTAGGGCTGTGCACTGGTCATCTCTTTATAAGTGCTGCTTTAGTTCTGGAGTCTGAGATCCGTGCCTTGAAATCTGAATGAATCTCTTTGATTCATTTGAACTTTTTAGTAGAAATCATCATTGGGAGAAGACACTTCTGTTACTGGCTTTAGACAGAATACGTGGAGCAACAGGACACACTGGTAGATCATAAACCGAGAGCCATGAGCTTTGCCTGTGTTGCTGGCTTCACCTTTGATACAGGTCATTGGCTCAGCCCGGCGCTTACCCCATGACGTTGAGAATGCTGCTGGGCCCACTCTGGGTTTTGTGTTTTTGTTTTTTTAAGTTCAGTTCATTTTTTGGATATGTCTTTTTTTTTTTTTTAAGTAACCTTTTTTCTTTTCAAACTGTATTCTCTTGAGGAATTAACTTTTGCTTTATTTATCGATGCCTTGAATCTCAAATCCTTACAACAAAACATCATACCATTCATACTAAGCAGGGGACAGGTCATTCCAAATAAAAGGCCCGGAATGGAAAAAATTTTTCTTTTGAGATAATTGTAGATTGACATGCTGTTGTAAAAAATAATACATAGACATCTCTGTACCCTTTAGCAGTTTCCACCATCTTGCAAACTGTAATAAAATATTAAAAACCAGGATGTCAGCATTGATACAGTCCATCTTTGATACAGTCCACCCATTTTCTTCAGACCACCCCACCCCGGCTCCCTGATTGTTAACCTTTCACTGTTACTGTGGTACCTTTTGTCACAACCAGTGACAAAACTTGATACATTGTTATTAACTGAAAGTCATACTTCATTCAGATCCCATTAGTTTTTCCCTAACCTCCTTTTTCTTTGTCACGATCCCATCCAGGATTCCACATTACATGTAGCTGTCATGTCTCTGTAGGCTCCTCTGGATTGTGACATTTTCTCAGACCTTCCTTCTTTTTGATGACCTTAGCAGTTTTGAGGCAAATTGCTCAGGTATTTTATAGAACGCCCCTCAATTTGGGCTTGTCTGATGTTCTTCTCATGGCTCATAGTTGTGGTTATGGCTTTTGGGAAGACCAGAGAGGTGAAGTGCCCTTACCAAGCCCTGTCAAGGGTGATGGGGTCAACACGACTTAGGACTGTTGGTGGTAAGCTTGATGGCATGGCTGTGAGGCTGCTCTACAATAAAGTGGCTCCTTTTCCCTCCTTTCCATACTATGAGGACTGTCACTCTGCACAGGTCACATGTAAGGAGAGGGCAGTTATGCTGTGCGTCCTTGAGGCCAGAGTATCCAGATTATTTGGAATTTTTCTGTAGGCAATATTTGTCCTTTCTCACTCATTTAGTATTTATTCAATCTTTTGTATCAGTATGGATTTACAGATATTTTATACTATGGGTTATAATCCAGTATTCTGTTATGTTGCTCAGACTCTTCCAGCTTTAGCCAGTGGGAGCTCTTCCGGTTGTCTTCCCTGTCACTTTGGCATACCCTTAGCAATTTTTGTTTGGCTTATTGTTTTTGAGGACTTCCTTACTTTCTGGTACTGTGAGTTTCTAGGCTTATATTGTATATTTTCTGCCCCGGTCTTAGAATCTACCATTTCTCCAAGGGGCCCTTGTCCTTTTATTGGAGAAGAGAGTTAGAAAATACGGTTTGGGCAGTGGCTGTGCTTGTTAATACCAGTGATGTGGCTTCTCAGCCCTCAGGGGACAGAGCTAAGAAACAGACGTGTATGTGCCAATTCATGTACACACAAGTCTATGGTGGTTCATCTCTACCCTTATTAAACTATACCTGAGTTCATAGTGATGTCTCCAACTCTAATCCGATACAACGTGGGTCATTCTAGCCTTTTCTTGCTTATCTGTAACTTCTCTGTCCCACAGATAGAAACTTACCCACCTTGCTGGAGTGGTGGGGGGTGGGAGGGATGGGGTGGCTGGGTGATAGACATTGGGGAGGGTATGTGCTACGGTGAGTGCTGTGAATTGTGCAAGACTGTTGAATCACAGATCTGTACCTCTGAAACAAATAATGCAATATATGTTAAGAAAAAAAAGAAGAAGAAGAAGATAGCAGGAGGGGAAGAACGAAGGGGAGTAAGTCGGAGGGGGAGACGAACCATGAGAGATGATGGACTCTGAAAAACAAACTGAGGGTTCTAGAGGGGAGGGGGTGGGGGGACGGGTTAGCCAGGTGATGGGTATTAAAGAGGGCACATTCTGCATGGAGCGCTGGGTGTTATGCACAAACAATGAATCGTGGAACGCTACATCAAAAACTAATGATGTAATGTATGGTGATTAATATAACAATAAAAAATTAAAGAAAAAAAAGAAACTTACCCACCATCTATGTACTTAACTGTTTAATTTCAGTTTGCTTGTATAGTGGTATAGGCACCAAGGATAGTCTTGCCCCCAAATGTGACACTTTGGCATATTGTGTATTCTGAATTAAAAGTTCCTTAAAAACGGCCCGTGAAAGAACACTCTGGCAGAGATAGGGAATTTAGAACCGAGAAAGCTGTATAATTTTTATTACTTTTTTACCAATTTATGGCCCAGCCCCAAATCTGTGTTTAATTCCTTAATAATTGAAGTTCCTGAACATAAGTTTTTGTCCTGTCAATTCCTCTGTGATTTATTGTCTCTTTGCCAGCTTTTTTCATTTCTTTGGGTCTTAATGTCAGTATTGGTCTCCATGTGCACATAATTAAACTTTGGTTCTTTTTCTTTGGTTATTCTGTCTCATGTCAATTTAAATCTTAGACTAGCTGGAAGAATCTTGAAGGGTAGAGGAAAAATTTTCCCCTTCAACAGTGGTTTCAGAATTGTTACTCTGCCCCTCCTCGGGGAAGCAGTGTTATCACCTGGCTCTCCTATGGCTCCTTTTGCCTTTTGTTTTACACCCTCCACTCGTTTCCAAGTTACTCAGGCAAGTTGTCCCATACCCTCTGCATACGTGTGCATTATCGCATATATTTATTTGTAATACAGTCAGATTCTTTTGTCCTGGTCTGCGCTGCATCCTGGCATCCTCTGGCTGCCTAACCAGTTATTTACAGGTTGGCATGTATTATGGTTTGCCCTTTGTGCTGTGAAAGTTAAGAAGATTAAGTAGGAAGTACGTAAACTCAGTTTTCAGGGACTGAAATGACCTACCTTAACAGATCTTTGAGGTTTGTTTCTTTCCTCTCATCTTATGTTGACCGGTACCTCCAGCAGATAGTAAAATTAAACCAGATTCAGTAGCTTTTATTATTGTTAGCAGCTCTGGTAAAAGGCTTTGGGGAATAAGGTGGAAAGAGCAGGTTAAAATGAGGTTTAGGAGAATCTGATCACTCCCTATAGACATTGACAACTGACAGTTGGGAGGTGATACAGAATTTAAGTTGAGAATAGCCCAAAGAGGGGAAAAAAGGGTAGCCCAAGGCAGGCAGTACCATGGGGATTTTGCCTTTGCTTCTGCCCAAAAGTGTGACCTGCACAGGTCCCCCAGTCTCTCTTGAGTGTCACTCATTTCTCATTTATGATAATACTGTTTAATTTACATAGCGTTTTATATTTTATAAAGCATTTTTCGTACATAATTTCACTTGATTTTGGTACTCGTAATACATGTTTTAGGTAGGCGTGGCAGGTAAGTCGCCTAACCTACCCAAGGGCACTTATTGTGAACACCAAGTCTGGGCCTTGAAATTAGGTTACTTTGAGTCTGAAGTTTGTGCTCCCACTAAGTTATTCTGGACTGTTTTACATCACCACCAAGTAATTCTCTAAACTCGGCAGACAGTGGCCATATGTCGTACAAATTAGACTCAATTTGGACCCTTCCTGGAGACAGTGTAAGATTGTATAGCTTAAGGATTCAGTCCAAGAGCACTGCTCCTACTTTAGACACCAGTCACGAGTCCAGATCGGCACCTGTGCTTGCAGCTGGTTAGGACCCCTTCTTCAGGTTCGGTAATTCGTTAAAATGGTTCACAAAACTCAGGGAAACGTTTACTTACATTTACCAATTTATTATAAAATAAGTGTACAGGTGAACAGTCAGGTGAAGAGGTACATAGGATGGGGTCTGGGGGGGCCCTGGGCACAGGAGCTTTGTCCCAGGGGAGTCAGGGTGCACCACACTCGCAGTGTGTATGATGGAGGAAAGATGTTCGGGTTTGAAGCCGATGGCCAAGAAAGAATTCTTGAGACATCTTTGGTGCAGAAAGGTGATGTTATTAAAGCTCGGGGACAGGACCATGGGCAGAAAGAGCTGCACCCAGGGTCGTGAGGAGTGGCCCATGATATACTTTCAAGTTGGGGGACGGAGTTAGGCACGGCCTAAGTCTCTAAGGAATTTTGGAAGCAAGGTTTCCAGGACCTTGAGGGGGCTAGCTATTGTTAGGAAAAGGTTATTTATTACGGCCTAATAAAACCTTAGTCATGAGAGCCTTCAGATATACATCTGTGGATCATATGCTTGGGGGGTGATTGCCAACATATATTTGGGGGAGTAGGGATAAAGGAAGTTTCCAAAGGAATTTTTTAAAAGATTATTTATTTATTTATTTGAGAGAGAGCGCACTTGAGCAGAGGGAAGGGGGGGGTCAGAAGGAAAGGGAGAAGCAGACCCCCGCTGAGCAGGGAGCGCAACAGGGGGTCTGATCCCAGGACCCTGAGATCATGACCTGAGCTTGAAGGCAGCTGCTTAACTGACGAGCCACCCAGGCGCCTCCAGAGGAATTTTTATATGTTAAAGTAGACTTACAGGCTCCTGGGGGTCGGGCTAAGATTGCCTTTTACCCTTAGCAAAGTATTAACATCGAGGCGCTTAAGTTCCTAGAGGAATGTCACGCTGTTTCAAGGACTTGTCAGTGGGCTGTAACAAGTAAGGAAATTTAATAATTTGTCTTCTGCCTTTGTTTTCCACATCACATGGGTGCATTAACCAACCCAGAAGCCCTCTGAACCCTGTCTTTCAGCATTTTTCATTAGGGCTTCATTACATAGTCATGATTGATTAAACAGGCACTGATTAGACATTACAGAGGCATGATTGATTAAATCATTGGCAATTGGTGGAGGTTGGGATGGGGCTGAGAGTTCCAACCCTCTGATCACATGGTTGGTTCCCTGGCACCCCAACCCCATCCTGAGGATATCCAGAAGCTTTTCAGAAATCATCTCATTAACATAAATTTAGACATGGTTGAAAGGAACTTGTGAATAACAAAAGATACCAATCAGATCACTTTGAAATTCAAGGGTTTTAAGGGCTTTGTGCTTGGAATTGGGAAGACCAAAATATGTATTTCTTCTATCACACTTAATGTCACTCTCACTTCTGTACCTCGAGGGAGTTGGGCTAAATAGATCTATTTGAGCTGAGAGAGTCAAAGACCTGAGTGTGGCTTTCTGAGGCTGGGAAATCTGAGGAGATTGTTTGATTTCAGTTAAGTCTTTGCCTTTTGGTGCCTCAGTTCATGTAGAAAATGGAATGTTTATTCCTGTCCCTTTGCTTATATCAGAGTCCCTGATGGTAGAAAAGTATTTTGAACCCTTGAAAAAATCATCAAAGAGAATGAAAAACAATTAAATTTACCTTCTTACAATTGTCAGATGTTAATAGATCAGTGGTGGTGGGAAGTCGTGCATTAGCTCTCAAGGTGCTGTCTCATGGTTGTCGCTTGCTTTAAGCTAGACTCAAAATTCCCCATACAACTGAGTCATCCCTGACTCATGTGCCCCTTCTGCCCCTGCCCCATCCTTCTTGGTATGGGGAGGAGGGTGTGAGAAAGAAGATCATAGAGATTAGGGTATCCAAGGAAATATTGTTAGTATTGGGGCCTCGAATGAATGGACTTTCTGTGCATTTCTTGAATTATGTAAAATCAGAACTGTTTATTTTTACGTTTTTATTTAAATTCCAGTTAGCTAACATACAGCATAATACTAGTTTCAGGTGTATATAGAGAGAGGCAACACGTCATGCAACTCCCATGCTTTTCACAAGTGCCCCCCTCATCCCCATCCCCCCACCCACCGTCCCTCTGGTTGACCACCACTTTGTTCTCTATACTTGAGCGTCTGTTTCTTGGTTTGCCTCCTGCCCCAACCCTGCCCTTTGCTCATTCGTTTTGTTTCTTAAAATTCCACACATGAATGAAATCATAGGGTATTTGTCTTTTTTTGACTGACTTATTTCACTTAGCATAATCCTCTCTAGCTTCATCCAGGTGGATGCAAACAGAACTGTTAAGTTATTGACCCCTGTCTGCTTTTCCTATTGATAAAAAATCCTAGCTGTGTTTCAGGATTTCCTTGCAGCCTACCGAATCTACTTGAATTAATTTATGGGAGAAAGGGATTTAATACAGAAATCATTACAAGGGCTCCAGGAGCAGTAGACTCTGGGTTGAGTTTCCTGGAACCCCCGCCAGCCTCCAGAATTCCGCTGCCTCTGCCCATCCAGGAAGGTTGCCAGTGTTGCCTCCCCAGCGGGATGAGCTGAGGGAGGAACCTTGCCGTCCCTGCCGCGACCAGCCACTCCAGAAAGCAGCCACCCCTGTGCCTCTCCCCGGCCCACTCAGACCAGTAGTGGGTGGTGCAAGGGTGTCCTACCCTTTCCCATGTCAGTGGGAGGGGGTTAGGATAGTAACAGCTGATGTGAACTATGTATTCTTTCCTGCGGCTGCTTTCACAGGTGACCACACACTGGGGGGTTTAGAACAAGTTCTGGAGGCCAAAACCCCACAGTCTGGTGTTGGCAGGACCACGGCCCTCCAGAGGCTCAAAGGGAGGAACGGTTCTGGCCTGTTCCCGCTCTAGGCCCCCACCCTCCAGTTTCTGCCTCCTTCACCTGGCCTTCATTCCCTTGTCCAAGGTCTTTGTGACCCTCCCAGGGACACTCAGGATGGCATTTAGGGCCCACCCAGATAATCAAGTGTAATCTCATCTCTACACCCTGAACTTAACTACATAATGCAAAATTTTCCACCTAAGGTAACAGTCTCAGGTTCTGGAGATTAAGACAGGGACACATCTTTTGGGAAGCGACTGTCAGCCCACTATAAATCCTGATACGTACAGGCACTGGCCTCAGTACATTAAAAAACAGCCATTTAATCCTCGTAGTAGCCATATGAGGTAGAAACGTGTCCACATTTAAAAGTCAGGAAACCGAGGCAGAGAGAACCGTGTAACTTGTTTGATCCCACAGCGAGAGTGGTGGAAACTGGAATTGGACCCGTTCCTGTGCCCTGTAACAGATGCTGAGGGGGTCACGGGATTGCCTACAACTGGATGCAAGATCCTTAAAGAATTAACTGGAAGTCAGCAGCTGGCTTTGATAAGTAATGGACATCTATCTAATTCTTTTCACTAGTACTTGGCAGTAGTAATCACTTGCCTTTGTTTTAACATCCTGAGATTTGGTGTCAAACCTACAAATGTCTTTATTACGTGTACTGCTTCTTGGGGCGTCCAGGGTTATTTCGAGCTGCTCTAGTTTCTGTGCTTCAGCTTTCGGGGGTAAATGCACTCAGGAGACAGAACTCATGTAAGTCAGCCGTTGCTCCATTTAGGATCTAGAACTGTGCTGTCCAGCACTCCAGTCACTAGCCACATGTGCTGTTTGTAATTACTACGAAATAGAATAAAAAACCCAGTTTCTTGGCTGCCAGAGTCACTTCTCGGTAATGACTGCTGTAACGGACAGTGCAGACCCAAAACACTTGTAGCATCATAGAACCTTCTGTTGGATAGTGCTGATAGAAATTACAAAAGACACCATCAGAGACAGATTTCTGCTTCTGTGCTTAGTGTACTCTTGCCCATCGCTGGCTGCTTCGTTACTGTTAGGGAACTGGTCTCCCAGCTGTTGGATCCATCCACCCAGTAACGCCTTCAGTGGTGGGCGCTACACCGCCTCCAGGTAGCGTCTAGGTGTTAACACACTTCAGTGAGGTTGCCCAGACGAGGAAGTTAGGTCCTCACTTACATGCTTTCCTTCTTGTTCTTCCCAAGAGCAGGTCTTCCCACTTTGAGTTAATTTTCTTTTCTCCATAAGAACTGAAGTCATACCCCTTGTTAGAAACATTTATTCTATAGAATTCCATAGAATTTGAACAGAAATTGTATACAGACTTTTCTGATTTCTCCAGTTGTCCTCAGTCAGGTGTGGTTGTTGCTCCTTTTAAATTCCATAGCGTTTGGTTTGTCTCTCAGTATAACCACATCTTTTATCAGTGTGTTTATTATTTTGTATTATGGCTTTTTATCCCTCCTGTTAAAGCATACTCCTTGATGAATTTTTTTTTAAGATTTTTTTTATTTATTTGATATGTGCTTTAAAATGAATATAGAGCATGGGCTTTGTTTGTTTATTTTTAAAGATTTTATTTACTTATTTGACAGAGCGAGAGAGCACAAGCAGGGGGAAGAGTAGAGGGAGAGGGAGAAGCAGGCTCCCTGCTGAGCAGGGAGCCTGATGCGGGGCTTGATCCCAGGACACTGGGATCATGACCTGAGCTGAAGGCAGATGCTTAACCATCTGAGCCACCCAGACACCCTTATTTATTTTAATTTTTAAAACGATTTTATTTATTTATTTATTTGAGAGAGTGTGCATGCGTGCATGGGGAGAGGGAGAGAGAGAATCCCAAGCAGATTCCACACCCAAGTGCAGAGCTCAACATGGGGCTTGATCTCACAACCCTGAGATCATGACCTGAGCTGAAATCTAGAGTCAGACACTTAACCGACTGAGCCACCCAGGCGCCTCAAGCATGGGCTTTATTTAAATGAAAAGGATTTAGAATCCTGGATATGTGTGTGCATTTATTTATATTTGAGGCTTTCTTTCCCTGACCTGGTAGCATCAGGACATGATCAGTTTCTGTGTGTTTAGCTATAGTTTTTTTGTGCAGCTAAGATTCTTGAGGATCTTTTTCCTCAGGCAGATTCCTGTTTCATGAAATTCTGCAAAAGAACAGGTGATAGAGCTTTACATTTGAAGTTCAGGGCTTAATTTTTATCTTTTTAAAAAACCTTTTGTGTGTTTTGGGGTGCCTGGCTAGCTCATTGGTTGGGTGTCACCTCTTGATTTCAGCTCAGGTCATGAGATTGAGCCCCAAGTCTCAATCTCTCTCTCTCTAGAGCCCCAAGTCTCTCTCTCTAAAGCCTCTCTTTCTAAAGTAAATAAATCTTTTTAAAAAAGTTTTTGTGTGTTTTAAGGGACAATTAGTTATGTAATGATCCAGATAAGCTTATATTTTCAAGGTAATGCTACTCTTGAATTTTTTTGTTATATAAATAGAATTGGATTTACTGTTTTAAAGTTCATAGAGGAATTTTTTAAAAGAAATCATTATAATGCCTCTAAAATATCCTGACTGGGGCGCCTGGGTGGCTCAGTTGGTTAAGCGACCGCCTTTGGCTCAGGTCATGATCCCAGGGTCCTTGCTCAGTAGGGAACCTGCTTCTCCCTCTCCCTCTGCCTGCTTGTGCGCACACTCTCTTTCTCTCTCGAGTGTAAATAAATAAAATCTTAAAAAAATTAAAAAATATCCTGAGTGATAAAAATAAAGGACACCTCTTAATCTTTCCCATTCTTTGTATCTGTAATTGTAGTGAACAGTAAATGGAGTCTAGCTTGTGGTTGTAACTACGAATCTTCAGGAATCTGTTGCTTACAATATTTATAGCCAAAGGGAAATTTTCCGTGATAACCTGAAAGTATCATTGGCTTACATCAAATAGAACTGTATACGTAATTTAGACACGTCCTCTGTATTCCTAAAAGCAATTATGGTTACTTAATTTCTTTGATTTATCGCTAGAAGAATCAATAGATGATACAACTATTTATACTACTGTGACATTTATTTTTGTTTTTGTTTTAAAGATTTATTTATTTGAGAGAGAGAGAGAGCATGAGAGTGCACGAGGTGGGGGTGGGCCAGAGAGAGGAGCTTGTCTGTTTTGTCTTACGGCCTGTGGCTTGCAGGGCTCTCTTGTCTTTGAGGAGCATATGCCCCTGCACCCTCCCTGGCCAACTCCTCTGCACCAGTTCTCCCTCCTCTTGGAGGCTGACAGAGTTATCAGTGTCCCTACACGGCTTCCCTTTAGGCAGTTACTATCTAGGTGAAAACTGATTTGTGTTTTATGTAAATATGGTTTGAGCCCGGTCCCCAGAGCCTCTCCTTCCTCCATGCCCCCCGCTCTAGGTGAATGCCCTGTCACCCCTGGGCTTGGCACTTGATTTGATCTTGTGTGTGCAGAGCGAAGCTTAGGAGGGGCTGCTTCCAGGCTGAGGGGCCTCCTGGGGTTAGGCACGTCCTAGTCTCCATTCTAACTGTGTCACGCACACACAGGTCACAAGCATATATACACTTAAGTAACTCTTCAGATGTCAGAAGAGCGCAAACCTTCCCCAGCGGGTGGTTGTGAGCATTGAATGAGGTACATCATCTGAAGGCCCGCGGCACCAGCGTCTAGAGCGCACGCAGCGGGGAGTGTGTAATGTTTGTGTTGGCAGCGCTTTCTGTCTTAACCTTCCCTTCCCCGTACCCTGTTTATTTCCTCCTGGCCTTCATCCCCCTGCTTCCTGCCCACCCATCACCGCAGAAGAAAATCCGACACCATGGTGTCCTCTCAGAGGCTGGAAATTCAATTTGATGATCTGCAGGGAGTTTATAGTTACTACTGCGGTGCAGAGGTCATACTGGGCTAGAAAACAGTGGTGGTCTTGGGTGGTTTGGGTGTGTAAGAATTATCACTGCTCGCAATGGCTGAGATTAAAATTTTAGGTTTCTGTGGTCTAACTCTTGGCAACAAACTTTCTTTTTCTTGTTCTTCTGTATCACTTTGACTCATGTCCCTCTCTGCTGGTTGACGATGGCTTGTAAATTGGCTGTGGTCTTGAGACCTGGGATCGCAAACGTACAGTGATGTCCACGGGAAGGGTGGCTAGGCTGAGAGTCGCTGGTGTGAAATGGGGAAGGAGACTAGAGGGTGGGCAGCACCCCGTCGGGACTGGGGAGGAGACTGATGGCTCCTAAGGCTTCATGTGGTAAACATCTGAGCCGCTTATGGGTTTTGGTAGTTGAGATTGTGGGCTTGAGCTTTCTTACATGGAGCTAGTTTTGAGCTAAATGAGCCAAGAGTACCTTTTGGAGCAGTTGAAAGGATTAACAAAGAGCTCTCTTGTTGAGTGAGACTGGTGATACCCTGTGATGTCCTTTCCTCCCACTGCCTTGTTGGTTGTGGATCACTTTGCTTGACCACTTTCTGCCCTAGAACGCCTGGTTTCTAATTCTCTGCTCTCAATTTCAGGCGAAGTCGTGCGTCTGTCACGTTTGTGGAGTCCACCTGAACAGGCTTCACTCCTGCCTGCACTGTGTCTTCTTCGGCTGCTTCACAAAGAAACATATCCACGAACATGCCAAGTCCAAGCGGCACAACCTGGGTAAGGCGCCCTCCAATGCATCTCCCTGGCACAGCAGCCCCCTGTTCCCTGACCTGTGGTTCCCAGCACCCCTCATCCCAGGGGCCAGTCCGAAATCCTTGTGGAAGTCCAGGGGCGGTGAAATACCCAGGACTCAAAGGGATTATGCACCTAGCCTGCCTTTAGGCATTGGAGTTGAAGTTAGTATTTTATGTAACTTGAAATGATCAATTACAAAGGCTCACTGTTCAGCTCTTTCTTTAATGCAGCCTCAGAGCCTTCTTTCCCTCTGAAAAGCATGGTTAGGTATTCGATGAGGCAAGAATTCGCAAAGAAAGATCTTAGATGCAGTGTTGGGTTATTGATGTCAGCATGGCTGACAGCCCAGCTGGGTGGTTTCTGTCACTTTCTATAATGGATTTTCACTGTTCTCGATAACACAGAGTCATGAAAAGGCTAACAGCACTGTGTCGTCAAGATAAATTTATATTTCTTATACTTACAAGTTCCAACTGTCACACATTCTGGAAGTTACACAAAGCACAAGTTTTGTCCTTGGCTTTATTTCTAACTATGCTCCTTAAATGTTTCTCTCCTTCAGAATAATGTTTTCAGTGATGGTGAGGTTTTTAGGCTGTCCTTAAGAAAATCACTTTCGAAAGGTCCAGGCCAAAGAAACTTCATGGGGGCTCGGTGATTCCAGTTAAAGATCTTTTTAGGCCTTTTTCGATAGTAGAAATAGTAGAAATGGAATGTACTAACTGAGTCATCCCTCTTGGACTGCCACACTCGTAACTAAGAACTCACAGCAAGCGCTCGTAAAAAACCTGCTTGGAACAAGGGGACTCAAATTGTGATGATGAGCTGATTGGCCTTTTTGGAAAGAGAGCTTATGGTGCCTGTGGTGCTCTCATGAATTATGTCCCACGGAGGAATGAGGTCATCCGTGATCTCTTACATTGACTAACCAGACGGAAAAGACACTCCTCGGGACAGTATGGGTGTGACAAAATTATGTACCATTTACTTAATGTAGATACGTGCTTTCACAATATAAATGAAGAGTATTCCTGCCATGTCTGTATCTCAGACCAGACCCACGTAGGCCTCTCTGCTCTTTTTCCTGGGCTGTGACTTCATGGGCTTAAAGGGTTATGGAAAATTGGAAATCTATTTGCACTTAAAAAAGCTCTCTGAAGAATCTTACTATTATCCAGAGTCATCTATAAAAATCACTTCAGAAATTTATTCATTTCGTCCACCTGACTGAAACTCTGTGTGGGCTTTTGCTAGAAAGCATAAGTTTTAGAAAGTTTGCTTTCAGAAACAAAACCTTGAAATGGGAGAAAGATCAGTTCTTTGCTGTGTTAGAGTCCCTTAATTTATTTAAACAATATGGGTATTGTTTGCATATGTGTTTAACCAAGCTAGAAATTAGATTTCTGTGTCCGGGTGGGGAGGAGGGCGGCGGGCACAGGAGGGGGAAGCTGAAGTGTGAGAGTGACCCAGGGCAGCCTGACTCCCACCTCGCCCTTTGGTCTCCGTCTTTCCCGACTTGTTGAGAGCACCTGCCCACCCTGCACCCTGTGCATCTCACTACCGCTCCCACCTGCCATCTCCAGAGCAGCTTCTAGGCTGTCGACATTGAGGTTTTTACACGGAGCATTTTGCAGGATGTCCAAGGGCAAAGTAATTGAGCAGTGGTGTGGGGACTGAGGAACCTCAGTTTTCATCACGTTGCATTAAGGCAACTTTGGTCAAGTTGCTCCACCTCCCAGGGGATATTCAGTAGTATAATGTTGGGACTGGAAGTAGAGTATTGGGAAAATTCTCAGCGCATCTGGTTTTTAGTTGGAGTAGTATAAGAGGCCTGAACTGAGTCTTGTCTGAATATTGTGGATGATGCACTTAAAGATAGAGTATTAGTAGCAATAAGGTCATTGTCGAAGGTCTTGTGGAGGGACAGATGAGGAAGGCACAGGACAAGGAGAGTCTGATGGAGGAAGGTTCTACTTCTTGGTCCATCCTGCCCTATAAAGTTGCCTTAATGCAACGTGATGAATAAATACACCCTTGAGGAGAGAGAGCTTACTCTCATTCGGGGTGTTCCCTCCGATGGGCTGGCGTACTTCCAGTTGACTGTGGGACCTGTTGCGGGAGTGTAGGTGACAAACGGGGAGCTGTTGGATTTCATACCTTCTGGCTTCTTACACTAAGTCTCAAAGTACTTAGATTTTGCCACCATGAGCCACAAAGGTGTAAAAGTAATGCCTTTAGCCTCGTTCCATGTGTCTTAGAAGAGTTACTTTCATTGCTCCTCAAAGAGCACGTGATGGTGGGGGCGGGATATCAGCTCTCACCTAGCACCTGGTGGTGGTCTCCTTCCGTTCTCTAGGTCACCCTGTGACCGAAGGGGAAAGGACCATGCGTGGTGCGGGCAGGCATGGTGCCTGTGTCAGCTGTGGCTTTGCGAACTCCCAGTGTACCCCCATCTCGACTGTGAAATGATTTTCCAAGGGAACTACCTTGATTGTAGGTGTTGCTTTTATATTTTATATTGAGGTGAAATTCACAGAACGTACAATTAAACAGTTTCAAGCGTACAATTGAGTGGCATTTACTCACCACATTGTGCAAACACCATCTCTCTACCTCAGAACTTTTTCATCTCAGAAGAAAACCCCACCTCCAGGAATGAATTCTCCCTCCCCCAACCCCTCCCCCACCACCTGAAATCGCTAATCTGCTTGTTGTCTCTCTGGATTCGCCTATTCTGAATATTTTATAAAAGGAATGGTACAGGGCGCCTGGGTGGCTCAGTTGGTTAGGCGACTGCCTTCAGCTCAGGTCATGATCCCAGAATCCCGGGATCGAGTCCCACATCGGGCTCCCTGCTCAGCGGGGAGTCTGCTCCTCCCTCTGACCTTCCCTGTCTTGTGCTCACTCTCTCACTCTCTCAAATAAATAAAATAAAATCTTTAAAAGGAGTGGTACAGTAGATGACCCTTTGTGTCTAGCTTCTTTCTCTTAGCATGTTTCAGGGTTCATCCATGCTGTAGCGTGCATCAGTAATTCATTCCTTTGTATGTTTAAGTGATCGCACATTGTGTGGATCTTCCATATTTTGTTAATCTTTTCGTCCATTAGTGGACATTTGGGTTGTTTCCACCTTTTGGCTCTTACGAGTCATTCTGCATTAAACACTTGTGTATGAGTTTCTGTGTGGACAAATGTTTTCATTTATTTTAGATCTATTCCTAGGAGCGAAACAGCAGGGTCATATGGCAACTCTGTGTTGGATTTTTTGTGGGGCCACCAGACTTTCCCACAGTGGCTGCACTGTTTTCTGTTCCCACCAGCCTTGTATGAGGGTTCCAGTTTCTCCACATGCTGGTCAACATTTACTTTCTTTTTTTTAGTAACTCTGGCCGTTATGATGGGTGTGAAGTGGTGTCTTATTGTGGCTTTGATGTGCATTTTCTCAATGACCAGGGATGTTAAATGTTTTTTTTTTCATGTGCTTCTTGGTCCTTCATATATCTTCTTTGGAGATATGTCTGTTCAAGTCACCTGTTCATGTTTTTAATTGGGTTGGGTTGTCTTTTTGTTGTACTTTATGAGATACATATTTTTTTTTATTTTGGATATATATATATATATATATATATATATATATATATATATATATTCACACACACACCCCCCTCTTGGAGATATATATCTCTCTCCTGGATAATGAACCCTTACCAGATATATGCTTTGCAGATACTGTCTCCCATTCTGTGGGTTGTCTTTTCACTTCTTTAATAATGTTCTTTGAGGCACAAAGTCTAGTTTTGATGAAGCCCAATTTATCAAGTTTTTTCTTTAGTTGCTCATGTTTTTGGTGTCAAATCTGAGTCCATCGCCAAATCTGAGGTCATGAAGATTTAACCCCCCTAGATTTTCTTCTAATAGTTGTATACTTCTAGTGCTTTATTGAGGTTGCTGATGCATTCTGAGTTCATTTTTGTATATGATGGGAAGGTCAGGATTGAGCTTCATTCTTTTGTTGGTGGTTTTCTGGTCATGCCACCTTTTGTTGGGAAGGTTGGTGTTCCCCCACTGAGTGCTCTTGGCACCATAACTGGCATCATTCGTTTTACACGGTGAGTGAATTGTTGGGTGTGGAAAGGTGCCTTGAAGAAGAGCTTGTTTAGGAGGACTTGAACACACATTGAAATATTTATATGCCTTCCTCAGGCGGGTAGTTGTGCTGTTGGCTGTATGCTAGGCATATATATATGTATATATATATATGTGTATATATATATATGGG
This sequence comes from Callorhinus ursinus, assembly GCF_003265705.2. Taxonomy (NCBI): domain Eukaryota; kingdom Metazoa; phylum Chordata; class Mammalia; order Carnivora; family Otariidae; genus Callorhinus; species Callorhinus ursinus. The sequence goes on along the minus strand of NW_027397105.1, from coordinate 12,758,100 downwards.
TATATATATATATATATATATATATACGGCTTTTGTTTTTTTTTTTATTTTTTTTTTTATTAGAGAGACGGGGGCAAGGGGCAAGGGGCAGATGGAGAGGGAAAGAGAGGATCTCAAGCCGACTCCCCACTGAGCGCAGAGCCTGCTGTGTAACTTGCTTGGCATATTTTTTATTGAATGTCTCTGCTTTCCTGAAAATTTCTGTCATCCTCATTGTAGTCTGTCTCGGGCTTTGGTATCCCATGCCAGGAACTATCCCATTCAAGGAATGCACAGTGCCAAGGGGCAGCCAAGCGCTCTGCAGCAGCTTTGATGGCAACTTTCAAAGAATTTGTGGGAATTTTGTCAGTTTTGGGTGAGAGGCAAGGGGTAGGTATGGGACTCTTAAATTGGGCTCTACTACATCTGCTTTAGAGGACTTTAAAGATCCCCCACAATATTACTGATGTGTCCTGGCAACTGAAGACACGGACTCTGATACAAGCTGTGTCGTATGAAGACATGACTGCGCGCTAGGTGTACTGTAAAGTTACAAAATCACCATACAAACCTATGAGCTCTTAGTGCTGTTACCGTCACCACTACACCAAAGGGGAAGCTGAGGCTCGGGGAAGTGGAGTAATTTATCAGAGGTGCGTAACTAGTAAGTACAGAGCTGGGATTAATCCCAGTTATTCTAAATCTGTGCTCTTTGTGCTGCATTGCCTCTCAGACATCTTCTGTTGCTTGCTGAATCCAAGCCAGAAAAGATTCTTTTTAACTGTTGAATTGAGGCACCTTTCTTCCAGGTGCTTAAATTAAAGGACTTTATCTTACTTTATTAGGAAGTAACTAAGAGCCAGTTTTTATAGATGATGCAGTTGAGAAAATGCATAAGACCCACTCACAGGTGGGCAGGAGTCAGCTCTGTGGGTCAAGAAGTGAAGATTGTCTGGGTAGAGGATATTTTACCACTGTCAAAGTAAGAGTAGGCAGACCGCTGAGGCATTCCTTTTTGTAGTCGTATCAGGAATTCTAGATGTAGTAAAACACAGTTATGCATGTCAGGTGGCTACGAATCCTTATGAGCTGATCATACTCTATGAAAGTTTTTCCTTTTTTTTTTTAATTTTTTATTTGAGAGAGAAGATGAGCACAAGCTCGGGGGGGGGGGGGGTGGGCGGGGCCTGAGCCCAAGGCAGCCGCTTAACTGGCTGCCCCTTCCTTGTTTTAAGTACCACTGTTTCAGAGAATAGATGGAGCGTCCTGGTCCTTGAGGTCCTTTATAAAATATGGATGTGACGCCTCTCATTCTCACATTCCTCGGCCTCGGAAGTCCTGAGCTTCCAGGGAAAATACACATACCTCACCTGCTTAGGATAAAGGTCTGAAGTGGGAGGTGAAATCCTTTTATAAAAAGAGGTTTCTATGGTTTGAGAGTAGGGGAATGGTGGAAACAGTAAAATGTCTAAAACACTTAGCTGTTTCCTTTGTGACCTTATTAAGTGTTACCTTTAAGTTTTTAATTCAATTTGATCTCTCTTTCCCTCTTTCTCTTTTCAGCCATAGAGCTTATGTATGGAGGCATCTACTGCTTTTTGTGTCAGGACTACATATATGACAAAGACATGGAGATCATTGCCAAAGAGGAGCAACGGAAAGCTTGGAAAATGCAAGGTTTGGTTTTGCCTAGATTTACGTTGCCTGTTTTGGTTCCTACTTGTGCATTCCCTCATGTCTGTCAAGGTCAGGGCTTATCAAGAGAAAGATCAATATCTAGGGAGAAGGTCAGAGTCGGGAGATGGGATAGCCTCTGGGTTTTTGCAGGTTGGGTCTTGATTTGGTGGGAAGAACCCTCACAGCTGCTCGCTTCCCCCTGTAGGCGCCAGTTGAGGGTCCCGGAGAAGCAGGTGAGGTGACTGGCCAGACAGGTGGGCAGGCGCCCTCTGCAGGGGGCCAGGGGAGGAGGGCTGAAAATGCCAAGCTTTTCCTCATGGTGTGGTCTCTCTGGCAACCGGCCGCCTCCACGAGCCCACTGGGAGTCACCTCATTAGAAGAAAGATGCTCCTAGTGCTCTTAGCACTTAGGAAATCATAAGGGTTTGAGGAGCCTCGGGGCAGGGACCAATATGTGTTTTCTGGTCCCAGCGTGGGGTTCTCTGGTGCTGTCAGTTCCCTGTGCTCACACGTGCGTTCTTCATCGGATGCGTAGTCGGGGGTACACACAACAATATGTGGCTGTTTTCCCTATTCTTTCTTTTTTGTTTCCTTGATTTTTTCTTTAGTTTTCCATTTTTGGCAGTTGCTGTAACAGTAAAAGGATTTTACAACAGTAGGACGTATAGTTTACCCCACTTGACTAGTGAGCATCTCTCAGTGAGCAGAACTTCCACTGTTTATAGAGAGAACATGGAATCCCGGTATCTGCTTTACACTTTTTGGCCTTAATAGCTCTGCTTTCAAACTCCCTGTTTTTTTGAGAATGGAACAATAGAAACAGGTGCTCTCTGTGATCGGAATTGTTTGTATGTAACACATCTTTTCTGGAGAACAGTCTCTTTAACCAACTTCCTATTCTTTTCTCCCTCAAAAATTTAGTAACATTGCAACTAAGTCTGAATATATTATTTCTCTGGGAAGAACATTTTACCCACAGGAGCTAAGAAATGCATGGCCCAGAATAAAACAGAACTCTTCTAAAATAATTCTACAACTCTGTGTGTCAGTGAGATAGTATGTCTAAAGTTCATTGAATTTTGCAGAAATTTTAAGTCACATGGAACAAGTAGCTATTAGATGAATTGTGACAATTAGCATCTGCACCATTGTCTGTGGTATTGATTAAGTCTTCTGTGGGTACGGCTATTCAACACGATGTATTTTCAAACTGTGTTTCAGCGAGTGCGTTTTCTCCCTGTGCTTTCACTCTTTCACGGGAGACCCCTCATCTCAGTGCCAAGTGTAGCATTTGCCCCTGGGGCTGGTGCAGTCTCGCTACTCAGGGATTAAAGGCTTTGCAAAAAATCCCCGTCTTGGCATTAGCGTTATGGTAGCGTTAATTGGAGATGTTGCCTTTCTCACAGGAAACCGCTTATTCACCACACATTTTCTAAAAGAAACTCCTCCTAAGTATTCTTTTTAGCCCGTTGCAGTATAATACGGTTCAACAAAGACCTCGTGTTGTGGCTGCCCCTCTTTGAAATACAAGCTGATAAGTATTCTATCACCATCACTTTTATTTACAAACACACTTGATGAAAAGTGAGTTCATGGCAACGGGAACTGTCTTCCATCTGCTTAGGCGTTGGGGAGAAGTTTTCAACTTGGGAGCCCACCAAACGGGAGCTTGAACTGCTGAAACACAACCCGAAAAGGCGAAAGATCACCTCCAACTGCACCATAGGTAGGTGGGCAACAGCGCCCATAGCGGTGGTTTGTTCTGCCAGGAAGGCTGGCTTCTGTGGGTTTAAAAGTCGATGTAAACAGGTGGATTTCATAGCACAGTTCTCCTTAAGCCTTTGTATAAGTCGTTCATCATTCCCCCCCCCCCCAACTTCTGGAGCACCTGTTCTCCGGGGGAGGGGGGAGCTGGGGTGGGTAGGCTTAGGGGGGGCCTCATGGTGATGGACGGAAATGGTCCCTGCCCTGGGGCTCTGATGGTCTGTCCTGTAAGAAGACTCAAGTTTATTCTGCCCAGGTTTGCGGGGGCTGATCAACCTTGGCAACACCTGCTTCATGAACTGCATCGTCCAGGCGCTCACCCACACGCCGCTCCTGCGAGACTTCTTCCTCTCCGACAGGCACAGGTGTGAGATGCAGACCCCCAGCTCGTGTCTGGTCTGCGAGATGTCGTCGCTGTTTCAGGAGGTGAGTGCTGCTGGCGTGGGGAGAGTACCATTTCTGTGACCGCGTGTACTTTTCCTTTATAAAAATCAAGCTCACATAATAAAGGAAGGCAGGTTTCTGGAACCTTGCACAGGGAATAATACATGCATTTCTTATGAAACATTTTTTCCAAAGGGAATTGCTAGGGACTATTGGCATCACTTGGAGGCGTGGTGCCGACTTGGAGGATGAGAAGGGGCCCTTTGGAGGGGGCGCAACCGGTGCGAGACATTTGTCTGTAAATGCTGTGGTCGTTCCATCCTCCTCATTGTCTGTCGTCCTGTTCTCAAGGAGAGTGGCCCTTGTCGTCTCTTGCCAGGTCTGTGTGTGCTCCACCAGAACACCTGTCTTGGTGGCCCTCCGCCCCGCACATCAGGTTCTGTTCTGCTTGGGGCCTAGGCTGCACTCACAGCGGGACAGAGCTCAGGCGTGGGCTCAGGCGTCCCTGGGCGGGATCCCCCACACCTAGTGACCGAAGAGGCTGCCCAACTACAGATCGGGGCCATCGCCTGCCCCTGGCTGCCGAGTGCACCCACATGTGCTTCAGGGGCCTAGCAGAGGAGCCGGCGGGTTCTGCCTCGTCTGCTGATTCTTCAGTACCTCTGAGCGCAGCCTGGTGCCGGCCGCCCACCTTGTGTCCGCATGGGGCACTCCCCATTCCTCATTTTGGCTTCTCTGTAGAAAACCGACAGTGGGAAGGGACAAAATGATTCAAAAAGTCCAGGGAGTCCACATGAAAATACATTTTGGAAAAAAAAAATAAAAGGGGAGGGAGTAAATCCTTTTGTCCGAGTAACCGCAAGAAGTTCTAGGCGGTGGTTACGGATTTTTTTATCGTGTGTGCTTTGTGTTCAGAGTGTAGTACTTACTCCTGACAGTTTTCCTCCTCTCCGTCTGTGAGCAGTTCTACTCGGGGCACCGTTCCCCCCACATCCCCTACAAGTTGCTGCACCTGGTGTGGACTCACGCGCGGCACCTGGCGGGGTACGAGCAGCAGGATGCGCACGAGTTCCTCATCGCCGCTCTGGATGTCCTGCACCGGCACTGCAAAGGTGCGGCTCCGCCCCGGTTCTGGGGGGGGGCACAGTGGGGGGCATGGGGGCGCGGTTGGGGGGCTGCTGCTGGACGTCCTGCACCAGCACTGCAAAGGTGCAGCTCCGCCGCGGTTCCGCGGATTGGGGGGGCGCGGTGGGGTTGGTGCCCGGACGCCCTGTACCGGCACTGCAGAGGTACTGCTCTGCACCCCGGTTCCGCCATTCCCCCCGCCTGGGGTAGGGGGCGCTCTCAAACACCACCCCGGGGGACTCCTGGCACTTGTGTTCTAATTGTATTGTTTTTCCTCATTAATACCCCAGAGAGGTTCTTCATAGTTTAAGAGGAGGAAATGGTTTGGGGTGTCATCTTCCGACCTTGCTGGGAGGGGAAGAGCATGGCGGTTGGTCCTGTAAAACCCGTAGCATGAACAGAACTCTCCGTACTTGATGGGCCTGGAGTCCTCTGCTGCCGGCTTCCTCTCGGCCTGATTGTGAGGGAGCGGGTCTGCGGCTCCTCCGGGTTACCATGGCCCCTGACACGCCAGAAAATTCCATATATGCTCCAAATGCAGCTGAACCATCAACAGTGGCTCCCTCCCCTGGTGGGGTCTCCAGAAGGACCGATCATGGCGCTAAAGTCGCCAGAAAGAGCTGAAAATACAAAACTGGGCCTGCATGCTCTCCAGTGCTTCCCTGACCCTAAGTCACGCTCATTTTGGGGTCCAGCCCAAGGGCTTTCTCAGGTCTCTCTCAGGACTTCACTGGGTCTTGGCTTCTGTCCCACAGTTGGGCTCCCAGAAGGAGGCAGCCCCCTCAGGGGTCTCAGACGTGGGTGGGTTTGGATAATCTGGGGGAGGCAGCTCTTCGGGCTCGGGGCCGGAGGTTAGGACTGAATAACAAGCCACCGCGGGTCCCTCCTCTTGCCCTCCCTGTGGCGGGGCTCCCAGTCTGAGGGCCCTCCGCCCGCCCAAGTGTGCTGACGCAGGGTCCGCTGAGGGGCATTCTCGACCGTGATGGGTCACAGTCCCCTGGAGGGCTCCTTGCTGCTTCTGTTCAGTGGGTGTGGAGTGAGGTCAGCCGTTTCCTCCTGGGTCCCCGGTGATGCCAGTTCAGGGAGCGCACCCAGGTATAGCTGACGGGGGTTGGGGTGACGAAGTTACCTGCTTACCTGTGGCCTCTGGGCTGGACCGGTGGGTTGTAGGTGATTCTGTTAGACCACAGTTCTGTTCCCCAGGCCTCCTGCTTAGGGAGTCACGGGGCTACAGTCACGGGGCTGCTCTCCCAAATGCCCTGTGAGGTCTGACAGCACAAGTTCGAGGCCAGCCAAACTCCGAATACGGTGCTTGTTCTCATCAGCTGTCAGGGCTTTGGGTTCTGGCTATTTTGTGTACTTAAGTGCTTTTCTCCTGAAAAACCTATACATCCTTTCAGTGCTCACCCGAGGAGCCAAATAAATAGTGCTGAATAGCTTAGGTGGGGTTTGGTTTCCTAGTATGAAGTATAACATACAAACCGAAAAGAGCCGCTGTGTAAGACCATTAAATTATCATTCCGAGCACTTGAGGATAATCATGAGGCTTCTGTAACCAGCATTAGTCCTAAAAATCAGCCGCTTCAAATGCATTGCTGGGAAAACATTCATCTGACAGAAACATGATGCAATGATCATGATCCACTTCTCTGACATAATTCTGTTTCACACATCACAAGAAATGTCTCATCAGAGGCAGTGTGTTCCAGGGTGCCTGGGTGGCTCAGTCGGTTAAGTGTCTGCCTTCGGCTCAGGTCATGATCCCAAGGTCCTGGGATCAAGTCCCGCATTGGGCTCCCTGCGCAGCGGGGAGCCTGCTTCTCCCTCTCCCACTCCCCCTGCTTGTGTTCCCTCTCTCTCTTTTTCTGACAAATAAAGAAAATCTTAAAAAAAAAAAAAAAAAGCAGGTGTTCCAATTTCTCCTTCAGCCGCGCTAGTTCACTTGGCTGGGTCGTGTTTTTATGTGGTTGCGAGCATCGGGTATCTTTTGGCTTATTTTCCTTTGTGGTTTCCTATATGTATTTTCCTGTATCCTGACATTTTGTCCCATGAACTTGAAATCTTTGTGGGTAGCATTTTCTCTCTAATCTCTCTAGGCAATTTGCTGTCAAAAGACCTAGTGGGCATCCTTTATTCCTAGGTAGTAATTTCACTTGTTTGAGAAGAAACATATATACAGATAAACACAGTCTATCCTCTCTGGTTGAATGAAAGTTCTATAGTATGTATTTACGACATATATTGTGTTCCAGCATGTAAGCTTTGTATTCGTATATCTGCCCCCGAATGTATAAATAAAACCCGTGTTGAACTAGAGCGGATAGGAGTGGTACTTATCTAGGTGCAAATGCTTAGAAAGCAGAGCTGTTTGTGAAGTTGCAGGGTGCGGGAGCTGATGGGGAAAACAGACCGACGGGAGTCCTGCAGAGATGTTTTCTGAAGTCGGGGCGCCGTGTCCGTGCTGCGCAGCGGGGGAGCAGGCATTCCCTGGCAGCGTGGGGCGCCCCACCATGGCAGGGCCGCTCAGTTGTTCTGTGGGGGGAAAGGGGAATCTGTGACTCTCCCCAGTGACTGGGAGTTAGCTACATCATGGCATCTAGATAGAAGCCAAGCGGATTTTAGGGAATGGAGAAAAAGAAGCAAATTGAAAATAAGCTAGCTGGGTTGTTTCCTCTTTTTCCTCCAAGTCTCCTGGTTCGAATAAGGGTCCTCCTGTGCCCTTGTGAAAATATCGGCACTTTGGCTTCATCAGCCTCTGCAGGTGAATGGCCTCGCACCTTGGGCCGGTGGCTCTTAGGAAGCTTGTGGACTCAGGGGCCCAGATGCAAATCACACAGCTGTGATCTTTCCCCAGGTGACGATAACGGGAAGAAGGCCAACAACCCCAACCACTGCAACTGCATCATAGACCAGATCTTCACGGGCGGGCTGCAGTCGGACGTCACCTGCCAAGTCTGCCAGTAAGTGTGCGAGGCTTCCCGCACAACACCCGGTGTTCTGGAACACGAGAGGCCGCCTGGGCTGTGCTGAGCAGACCGTGATGTGGGACCCCAGGTCCTGCCCATGAGACCGACTTGGTTCTAGGTGCTGCTTTTGGAACATCATGGGACATGTTCAGCCCACAAAACTGCTGTGTTTTGAGCAGGTTTTAGAAGTTTAACACTTAGAGCCAGAAGTTTAGTCCATGCCCCCACGGCTCTGGCTCTTCGGTGATGTGTGGATGAGTAGGTGGTGTGGCTCTTACAAGAGGAGCCTTTGCAGCAACCGAACGTGGAGCAGGACGAGCTGAGGTTAAACAGCCAAGCCATCAAATGTGTTGAGATAAATCAGCTCCAGTACAGGAGGCCCACAGAGGAGCAGGTCGCCCCGAGTGCTGCAGGTCGTCTGGAGCAGGTCCCCAGGGCCATCTTTGTTCCCGTGCACACCTGGGAGGGTGTGCCCTGAAGCTTCTCCCCGCCACATCTTGTTCTCCCAGGAGCTAAATAAGAGCCCTGCCTTCCGGAGGGACTGGTGCACACCTGGCAGATCCTTGGCACCCGTGCTCCAAAATGTGTTGCTTTTCATGTCCCGGTTTCCTTTCCCATGTTCTCCAGACTGGTGTCCCTGATTGTTCACAGCTTTGCTCAGCGTGCAGAGCTTTGATTTCCAGGAGGAGGATGCATGGGTCAGTGAGGTTGCAAGAACCCTCCCTTTCGACCTCCGTGCACACTCCTCTGTGTTTTTCAGTTTCAGGGTTTTAAAAAATCCTGGTCACGATCCACTCAAGTTATTTCAGAACCTCTGCTGGATTCCCACGTGCAGTTGGTAGAGGACAGAGGAGATATCGGGAGGGGAGCGGTTCTGCCTGGGTCACACACCCAGTTTTCTGTGACGTAGACACCGTCACGGGCATTGCTCCAGTGTTTAGAGGCCCTCCTTGTCGGCTCTGGGCTGCTGAATTCCGGTAGCAGGAGGTTGTCTCGGGTTTATGTCCTGTTTGAGTATCTGGAGTGAAGTTCCCAGCCTGTCCTTCACGGTCCGTGTCTGCGAGGGAACCGGCCCTGTTAGGTAGAGCATCCCATGGCACGGCGCTGGCTCGGTGTGTTCTCTCCACGGGCAGTGTGCGTGGAGCTCTAAATCGCTCCCTGGACTCACGGTTACCAGTTGCTCAGATGCTGCTGAGCTAGATCCATCAATTCAAAACTTCCGGACGTGGGGCCCAGGGGTCTGTCTCTGTTTTCAAAAAAAGCTCAAATGATCGTAATGATTTTCTGGGTTCTGAAACTGTAGCTTTCGGAGTGGCCTCTGCCGGAAGTGGTTTACCTGCTCTTCCTCCACAGGGCCCCCTCGGGGGCCCAGGACGTGTTGGGTGGGAGCAGCCCCTCATTTTGTAACCTTCTATATCATCTGGACGGAAGGGCAGAGCTGTGAGGCGATGTGGATGTTGTGGGCCAGGTGCGCCTCGGAGGCTGTGTGGCCGTCCATTCTAACCTGCATGTGTCTCTCCTCTCGCTTCTAGCGGAGTCTCTACCACCATAGACCCCTTCTGGGACATCAGTTTAGACCTGCCTGGCTCCTCCACCCCGTTCTGGCCCCTGAGCCCCGGGAGTGAGGGCAGCGTGGTGAACGGGGAAAGCCACGTAGCAGGAACCACTACGCTCACGGACTGCTTGCGGAGGTAAGGAAGCCACCGGCACTTCTGGAGACAAAGCAGGGGCTTTTCTCTCCTGCCCGAGGCTCTTCGAGGTAGTGGTCGGTCAGAGGAAAGTCCGAAGAAATTCAGGGCCACCCGGGGCCCCAGGAGAATTTTCTCTCACGTGTCTGGTATAGAAAATGAGACAAGGCAGGACAGCCTGCGGGTGGCTGCAGCTGGTGCCCAGTGGCTCGTAGAGTCTGTCACGTGTTGGCAAGAGGACTGTTCTGTTCACCCAGCTCGGCGTGGGCCCCCCACTGCCCGCTGGGTAAGGTGCCCAAGAGCCAGAGAGCTGAGGTTGAAGCTCCGTCACCGTCCGGGGCTGAGAAGCTGCCCCAGCGTCTGGCGGGGCCCTTCCTGCCAGCGATGGGCCTGTTTGTGGTGGTGCACGCGTCCGTGTTCCGCATCTCCACCTGGGATGAGTGCTAGGGTTTAGGGCCGGTTGCCATCAGCGTGCTCGGGTAGCTCACATGCCATAGCAGAGACACTAGAGACCCTTTCTAAACCATTCTATTGGACTTGAGTGTTTTACAGCCTTTATTTTCTTTTACTCACTTTAAAGGTCACCGCAGGTGCGTCCTTGGGCAGAGGTGTTCCTTACGAAGAGGGGCAGGCTGCTTGGTTTTTATCTTGCTGTGTAGTCAGCAGGCTCAGAGGTGCATGTTAAGAATTTTTAAACGCGTCAACTCCGTCACACTGGTAGGTCCAGATGTAAATGGGGCATCAAACTTGTACTTTGGAAACCAAGAAGAACATCGGAACTGAAAAGGCCACCATTTTTGAAGGCAGTGTTTACAAATCGGTTGCACTTAGTTGTATGTTTCAGCAAACCTGAAGCTTTGCCCACCAAGTGGGCACGGAGGGGGCAGCGACACTTTCCACACTGAGATGCCCACCGAGCTGTCTGGTCAGGGGCCACGGGGGGCTGGGTGCGTAGCCGAGTGGCCAAGGAAAGGCGAGCACGTTCGTCTCGAGTTTGTGTTAACAGCAAAGGGGCCCTTTCCGAGTTAGGTTGAGAGCAGATTGCGAAGCCGGCAGGAGGAAGTTGAGGTAGATGGAATTCCATAGCTCCAGACCCTCCTGAGTTCTCAAGTGTGTCATGAGGGTAAGCGGTGCGGGGGCAGAGAGGTGGCCATCACCCCTCGGGAGCTGCCTGGGGGAATGCTCACCCTGTACTCCTTGAGCCTTTCGGGGAGGAGACTGCCTCGTACTACTTTCCTGTACCCGTGTCGCACCTCAAGTGGTGATGGTCTTCTGCCAGGCATGTGGGAGGGCGCACCTGCACTTAGCAGGTCGGCGTGCTTGCAGGCTTGCAGGCGGCAGAAATGGGCTCTGCTGGGCTTAGGCGGGTAGAGACTGGGTAGTTGACCGCATCCACAGGAAGGCTGAAGAGGACCTGGCTCAGCAAACACGTGGTCACCATGCGAGGCTTGGGGACCAGTATCCAGAAACATGCAGCCCGCTGCTGGCCTGTGGCTCTCCGGTGCTGTGGAGCTGCTGCTCCTGGCAAGACCAGTTCTTCCTCCAGATGCTTCTTGGGAATGACTTTTCCAGCCGCAGAGTCCTCATTACGAGTATCCGACTGGTCGAGCCTAGGTCGGGTGCCCAGAATGCTGGTGGGTGGGAAAAGCAAATACCTGGCCTTTGTGGTAAACTTCCATGAAGAAAGATGGGCCCTGCCTCCCACCCAGGTTTGGCAATTCCCCGGACATGGGTGGAGGGGTGGCGTGGATAGGGAGTTGAGAAGATCTGGGAGTTGAGCTCTGTTGTCCTTCCATTCTTCACTCACAGTTATGGAATTCAAAGCCAAATCCTCTCCGTATCTGACGTTGTGGGACATTTTCTTAGTGTCGAAGAAGGTTTGGTTGACATATTTGGTGTCTGAATGTTAGTGTCGTTTGGCAGAGAGGAGGAAGATTTGAGTTAAGTGCATTTCCACTTAGGGGGCACCGCACACGGAAAGAAGAATGACAAAACATCGAACTTCCCGAAGAATAAAAAATGAGAAAACCTCGAAAGATGACTTTGGACTCAGCATTTGATACTGCACTGGCGTACATGTTTTTAAAATGTGCATCCTCAGGAGAAGCAGTGTGCTTATTGATCAGTTGCTTAATTGATAATAGTTAGCAAAGTGGTTAAAACTGGCTGACACTTGTGTTTCCAAATTTGAGGGTAAGTGCAGCGTTCACACCCCCTACTCTTGAGTTGACAAGCCACACAAGGCTGCATCTTAGGAAGCTCGACCCTGTCACATTCGAGACTTCCTGCAGCATGAGCCTTAGGCGCTTCCTTCACTGGGGAAGGAAGTGTTTGCAGCCTGGCTTGGTAGGTTTGTTGCCTTGGGCACCATCAGACACCTGCTTTCTGAATGCTTGCTGCACGGGCAGAGTCCTCTGCCTAATTTCTGCTGTGGGCTGGCATTGGGCTTCCAGTTGTAAAAGTCCGTGTTTTTCCTCAGTGCACCATGCTCGATCTACCTGGTAGTGACACGCGTTCTGAGTACTTGTCCCTTCTGTCTCTAGTGCTGACTGAAGGAGCTGGTCTAGACGTCAGGGAAGCGGTTGTGGCCCCTGGTGCGGTCCTGAGCAGTTTGTTTGGGCTGGGGCCAAATGGGTTTGAGTTGGAAAATTGGGTTATGGGGTAGTGTGTGGCAAGTCATGTATTTCCGGAGTCTTCACTATAAACATGGGCACGTTCTTCTCTTCCAGTCAGGTACCGAGTGTTTAAACTGCCCTGATTGATTTTATAAGAAACTATTCCGTACAGTTTGTTCAACTCAGGATCCAGACTAGGTGTGCACATTACATTTGGTTGCAAATCCATAGGCTTCAGCCCCCTCCTTTTGGTTTCCTTGCCGTTTCTACGTGGAAAAGACAAGATTGTTCTTCACAGAATTACCCACACTGTGGACTTTGCCAATTACATTTGTGGGCTAGTCCTTGCAGGTTGGGGCAAACACGCTCAGATGCCTTGTACCATGTTCTTCCGCATGAGATCTAACTGCTCTCCTTGGCTTCCCTCGGCTTCCCACTTCAGGGGCACCTCCTGGGGCAGGCGGGGTCAGCTGTGGTCAGGAGGAGGCATCATCTTGCCCCGGTGAGATCACGGAATTTCCAAAGGATTAACAAAGATTTCCTCGTGAAAAGATGAACTTCGTTTGCTTTTCAGCTTTAAACTTAAAAAATTTGGCATAAACCATATTGAAACCTCTGTTTTATGGGTAGCCGCCACCTGTGCCAGAAATGCTTTCGGACTTAGTGCAGCCTTGCTACGTCTGAGGTCTGTCTTCATCATTTGAGAATGATCATTCCCCCGTTTTTAAAATTTAACTTTTATTTTGGGATACAGATTCACATGCATTTATAATGACTGGGTATCCTCTACTGAGTTTCCCCAGTGGTAACATCTTGTTAAATTACAGTACAATGTAATGATCAGGATATTCACATCGATGCAGTCAGGATGCAGGGCATTTCCAGCCTTCCATGTCCCTCCCCCGACCACTGCCTCGTAACCCCTGGCAGCTACAAATTCAGCGTTCCGAGAATGTTACGTAAATGGAATCATAGAACATGGAACCTTTTGGATCTCCTCCCCCAGGCTCCCCACCACAAGTCTCCGGAGATTCATCCAGGTTGTGTGTGTCCATAGTTTGTTCCTGTTTGTTGCCGATGAGTATTCCACGGGGCCATGTAGCATTTTCTTTAACCATCTGCACATTGAACAGCACTGATTGCTGCCAGGTGTTTTGACTGTTAACAAACACAGCTGCTAAAAAACAGTTATGTATAGTCGTTTGCATGATCATGAGTTGTTGTTTTTCTGAAATTTGAATTGCTGAGTCTTATGGTCATTAGAAAATCATTACTATTTCACCAGACTTTTAATTAAAAAAAATAAATAAAAACAAAATCACTTTTAAAGTGATAAGGGGAAGAGGTGAAGGAAGAAATTTTTTTCCCCATTGTGAAATTATAAACACCCCTAACTGTATGCATGTTTTCAGTAGGGAAATTAACCCACTGAAAGTGATAATTATTGTTTTTCCTTTCTTACTTCTGCCATCTTTTTTTTTTTTTTTTTTTTTTTTACTAAAACTGTATTGTTGAAATGTCTGGAAGATTTACCCGACCGGAGCACTTAGGAAGCAGTGCCAAGATCAAGTGCAGTGGCTGCCATAGCTACCAGGAGTCCACGAAGCAGCTCACCATGAAGAAGCTGCCCATTGTAGCCTGTTTTCATCTCAAAGTAAGTTTTCTAGGAAGCACGCTCCAGCGGCAGACTGCATTTTTAATCCCTGGTACGACTTAGAGCCTGTCGGTTTGGCGTCCAGAAGTACATTTTGTAACAGCAGTGACTCAGTAGTAGCTTGTGACTCTCCCTTGTCTTCTGTTGCCCAGAGAGGTTTGTGGTGAACCAGAGTGATGACTTCATAATGACAGTAGGATGTGAGTTACTCTTCTGGGGGCGGGGTTTAAGAATTTCCTCCTCCTTCCCCCGAGGTTCCCCATGCTCCCCACAACACCAGAGTTCTCTGGTTTTCTTTTACTTAAAAGCAAACAAGACCCGAGCCTTATGATCTAGTCCAGGGGGTCGGTCAGCTTTCTCTATAAAGGGTCAGATGGTAAATATTTTAGGCGTCATGGCCACATAGAATCTTTGTTTTATGGTCTTCGTTTTATTTTATGACCCTTTCAACAGAAAACCCACACCATTCCTGGCTTGCTGGCTGGATTTGGTGGTCCCAGTGTAGTCGAAGGAATGTCTGTGGTAAAAGGAACAGTACGTCCATTTTTGCTCCCGGAGCTTATGGATGTTTGTTCTGTTTCCTTCCACCTTGCACTTTGCTGGGTTTGTTATAAGATTACTTTTTTGCACACTTGGCCTCGATCACTTTGAACAGTGGCATCATTTCAAACCTCCATTTTTGAACCCCATGAATTAGATTTGCATGGATTAACATTGTGTTATTGAGTCTGTAAGCTCTAGAGAAAAGCCCCCTTTTGGGGGTGTCGAGTGGAAGAAAGCCCTACAGCTTCATCCTCTTCTCTCCCCAATTTCTGCAGCGATTTGAACACTCGGCCAAACTGAGGCGGAAGATCACCACGTACGTGTCCTTTCCCCTGGAACTGGACATGACGCCCTTCATGGCGTCCAGGTATGAAAGGGTTTGGGACGCTGTATGAGTGACCGGGAGGGCTGTGGCTCCGTCGGGTCCGTGATCGGCTCTGGTTCCCTGATGAGCCGGTGTAGAGGTAGCTAGAAGTACATCTGCCAAAACAGAATCATCATCCTGGTCTTCACCCAGGACACAGTTGAGTTTCCTCAGCTGGGCTGCCGCAGCTTCGGCTCTTCCCTAGCGGTCCTTTCTCAGCTCCCAGACGTGGTGAGCGGTCACGGTGCGATCACAGGAGGCAGCGCTGCGGCGGATGGAACTGCCTTCGGGTACGGCTGAGCACAGTTGGTGTTGCAGTTGTAGATTCACATCTTGATATCTCAGACCACTTAAAATGCACCCTCCGAATCACCGTGACACTCGCTCATACGTCAGACATGCGTTAATCTCCTTGGCCCCCGTAACACGGCGCCACAAGCTTGGCTGGAAGCAGCGAGGTGGAGTCCGGTCCATCTGCGCCTCGTGGCTCTGCGCAGCTCGTTTCTCCAGCCCCGGCCTCTGCTTCCCCACCTTGACTCGGGGATGGTCTTCCCCTAGAAAGCAGAGTGGCTGGAAAAATTAGAAAGTGTGTCTAAAATGCACCAAGTGCCGCGTCCCCAGGGGGTAGTGGTTGCTGTCATTCGAGCCACGCATCTGCTTGGGTGATTATTGTAAATGATGCTGAGGAAGTGCTGTTGTTGGTTGCAGCAAAGAGAGCAGGATGAACGGACAGTACCAGCAGCCAACGGACAGCCTCAACAATGACAATAAGTAAGTGGTGCCTCGTGGCTTGGCGCCGGGCGTCTGCAGCGTGAGCGGGGAGCGTGGGAGCACCGGTGGGCCACGTGGGGAGGGCCCCGCGACAGCACGGCTCTTCCTCTGGCCGCTGGCCTGCCTCCTGTCTTGCTGCTCCTCCACCCTTGTTGGAAATGCTGCAGGCTGTTGGGAGAGGGCTTTTCACACGTGCACCGTAAAGCTCCCCAATGGAGGAGCCCGCGCCCCTCTGTCCCAGCTCCTGTGCGCTGGTCACGGCCGTGCTAGTGCCAGGGCTCAGTGTCTGGATTCGGGGCCCCTTGGCCTCTGCATCCACCCGCGCTGTAGTAAGGCCTCTGTTCTTTCCTTCACCACCTGCTGCCGTCGCTGTGGGAGAAAGAACAGAGGACGGCGTGCTTACAGCATCCCCAGCGCGGCTGGCTGTCCCCACTTCCACTAAATGGGGCTCCCGCAAAGCAGCTCGAGAGCTGAGTGGGCTAGGCCGGCCTGCCTCCCCGCCTGCCTGCCTGCCAGGCTCCCGCTTTCGTTCTTGGGGTGTCTGGGGGCTACGCACTTTGCAGGCTTCTGATGGTGATAAAACTAACTTGACTGCCCCTTCTTTCCCCACTCCCGCGCTCCCAAACTAGGTACTCCTTGTTTGCCGTAGTTAACCACCAAGGGACCCTGGAGAGTGGCCACTACACCAGCTTCATCCGGCAGCACAAGGACCAGTGGTTCAAGTGTGACGATGCCATCATCACCAAGGCCAGCATTGAGGACGTGCTGGACAGTGAGGGGTACGTCCGGCCGGATGTTCACCTTGAGTGTCTGATGTAGTGAGGCATGTTCTGGACAGGATGCCAGCCTGGGTGGGCAGCCGGATGGGCGGGGTCACTCTCGATGAGCACCTTCATGCCCAGAGCGTGAGGGTGGTTGTTTCTGTCCCCCACTGCGTGAGCGGCCACAGCGGGGCTTGGGGAGCTCCTTCCTTCTTGACCCGCTTCATTCCTCCCTGGCCCACTGTCATCCACCTTTTGCCTTGTTAAGTCCTTCTTCGTCTTGAGACTGGCCGTAGAATCCCCCGCTCCAGGGTGGGCCGGGATGAGCCGACCGGAGCGCTCCTGAGGCGTCTGCACTTTGTATTTATTCCAAGCGGTGGGGCGCCCCTTGAGAGAGTGTGTGTAGAAGAATTGGTGTGAGACAGGACAGTTTTGTGGGTAATGAGGAGGCCAGAGGAGGCCGCCGGAAGGGGCGGATTTGGACCAGAAGCCGTTGCAAGAGTCTCCCCCAGAGTAGCCGCCGCCTGAGGGCAGCTGCAGTGGCCGACTGAGAAGCTCCCGGAGCCGTGTCGGGGGTGGGACTGACGGGCTCCCATGATATCCTGGTGGACAGGTGGGGGGCCGGGCATTCGCTCTGGGCACCCTGCTGCCCAGCCAAGGCACCTTGTCCTTGGGGACTAAGAACCAGCACCTAGCAAGCAAGCCGTTGGGCTGCCAGTGGGTGCCGAGACCACCACATGGGTGTTCCCGGTGTCAGAAGCTTGGGGTTGCGTGAACTTCGGTGAATTAGAATGTATGCCTGCTTCCTGTCTGCCTCCCCAGGTACCTGCTGTTCTACCACAAACAGTTCCTGGAATATGAGTAGCCTTACCTGCAGCTGGTCCACAGAAATGGGGGCGATGCGTTGGCCAGCCTCACAAAATGATCCCCGTCCTCCCCAACTTCATGAAGCCACCACCCAAACAGAAGTGCCCCCGAGAGCATCGGATTCCTGTGCAGCCTGGGCCCAGCGGCGCGGGCATGGCGGGTGCCCCGGGTCGCGGTGTCTGCGTGGACAGGCGCTGGGCTCCGAACGAGGCTCCCAGACCCGCGCGACGGACACAGCGGCGTGGGGGCTGGGCCCTGCATGGGGAGGGGCACCGGGGACGTGTCCCTGGGCGTCTCCTGTGCTCCTCAAGACCACGTGCGGGGGGTGGGGGTGGGGGGGGGGGGAGGAGTCTGTCCTGTGGCTTCGGTTTAGCAAGGCGCCAGCCTGGTTTCCCGTCGTGGGTCCGTTAAAGCAGAGAAGTACAGGAGCCAGAGACGTGTGAGGACAGAGGACTTCGCAAGTACCTGCGTCGCTGTGGGTTTAGTATCAGATAGCTAGCTGGGACTCTTAGCCTCGTCTCGTCAGCAGATAGAAGGACCCCCTCCGCCCAGCCCGCGGGACCGAGGACACTAATGGGGGCTCCCAAGCACGTCTGCTGCGCAGATCACTTAGCATCCAGCTGCATGGGGAAGCGTCAGCCCGGTGTTCTCTCTTGCCTTTTTTTTTTTTTTTTTTTTTTTTTTTTTTGGAAATAGGCACTTTCTTAGCCCTCTCCCCTTTTCTCTTTTTCCACAATGGTGACTTTCATAAACGTAATGGTAGTAATGTGAACGAATTATTGGATTTATACATTTAGATCGTTTTCCTTTATACTGGAGAGTGAATCTTGCTTTTTCATTGGTGCTGGTTTTGTTGCTTGCCCCCCCCCCCCTTCCCTTCCGAAGCGTCCGGGTCCTGGTGAAGGCTGGCGGGGGCGGCAGACGAGTCAGGCCGAGGCTAATAAGTGTCTGTGTCCTATTAACCTTTCGAGTAAATGAAGTGTTTCAGTGGCTTCATTGTTCCCTTCCTCCTGTTTGCTTCCTGGCCACCCGGCCCGCTCGCTGTCCCTGTGGCTGCGTGGCGGCTCGTGGGTCGGGTGGATGCTGGAGCGGCTTCCACGGGAGCCTGCCTTTGGTCGCTGCTGCCTCCGCACTCCGCCGGGTGTAGTTTCACGCGGAGCAGGGGCAGGTGGCTCTGCGCGGGAGCTGCTGGGAAGAGGGAGGAGCCGCGCGAGGAGGTGGAACAGTTCGCCTTATTCCTTGTAAGATATCCTGCATGCATCTGTCTGTTCAAACCCAAACTTCAATTGTCCGTTTCTGTGGGGGAGGAAAAGCTGCTTGAATGTCGTTCCCGAAACAGGCAGCATTTGTCCTGGGAGCCCGGTCTGCATCGGAGCTGTGGAATGTTCGTTCCCACAGAAGAGAACCCTCTGTTTGAGGTTCAGCACTCTTTCTTGTTTCCTTCCCTTTCCTTTCCTTTCTTTTCTCTCTTTTTTTTCTTTTTTTGTTTTGTTTTTCTGAAGAGCCAGGTAGTAAATATTTGAGGCTTCATGGGCCACGTGGTGTCTGCCGTAGCTAATACAGAAACAGATGAGCATGGCTGTGTTCCAGTAAAGCATCTTACGGATGCTGAAATGTCATGGAATTTTTTTTTCTCTACTTAAAAATGTGCAAACTATTCTGAGCTGGTAGGCCATGTAAACACAGCCAGTGGGCCAGATCTGGAAGTGGGTAGGAACAGCAGAAGTTGAGTAGTTACTACTCAGTGTGGAACATGATAGAATACACGAAACAACAAGAGTATGCTGCAGCAGCATCATACTCGACAAAGTCCTTAGTGATGCAGCTTTTAAAGCACTTGCTCAGTTCAGGCTCAGTGTATTTCTGCATTTTGGGAATACGCAGGAGTCATCAGAAATACCGGTGGGTGCAAATTTTCAGAAATGGTCCCCCATGCCTGAGGGGTGTGTGTGTGTGTGAGTGAGTGAGACCGTGTTGTGAAGATTTCTTTTTGGGAGAACCGTTGCCTTTTAATAAGGAGCAAATCAAACGAGGAGCTGCCTGAAGCAGGCCTGCAGAGTTCTGAGCCGTGAGCTTTGCTGCCTTGTGACCTGGCTTTACTGGATCATCCCGGGTTTTCTGGCAGGTTCCCTGTGGTCTGGCCTGTCTTGCTTCCCACATGTGTGTCTGCTCATGTTCAGGAGAGCTCACCTGTTCCCAAGAGCATGAGGTCTGGGGACAGACAGGCCACGTTTCTCTTTTGTAGACACGACTTTTAACTTTTTGTATCCAAAATAATTGTCGGTATTCCCTGTTGGCACTGGCGTTGCAAGTCGTCACCTGTGTCTGTGCCACTGGGAAGCTCCTGTGACCACAAGCACCGTGGGCAATGTTGCCACAGCAGGACATCCTGCCGCTGACATGGTCGCTGGGATTCACCCTGTTACCCACAGAGTACTCCATCCGGGGCCTGGGAATGTTTCTTTTGGCTCCCAGGCCAGCTGTTAAATTCAGGAACATGGCTTTCTTGTTTCCTCCTAACAACCCGTGTATAGGTGTTCAGGTCATTACCAAGTGCGTCTGACACTAATGGGATCATCAAGTGACCCCCACCAGCCTCCACACTCCCACCAGTGGTTTTAAAGTAACGTGTGTATCTGAGATGTTGGCTGTCCTTTGAGCGCATCACAGGGAAACCGGGCTTTCTGTCTTCAGAGGTGGGCAGTGAGCTCCGAGCAGCGTCCGGCTGGGAGAGCGGGGGGCCCGGCGGGCAGCCCGAGCAGCCGGACCTCCCCTCCAGGGCGCAGGATCGTCTGAGGCTTCCTTCCTGCGGCAACGCCCCCGACCCCACAACACATAGCCCCGTGCTCTTGTCCTTTGGCTTGGTGTGTATGCTTTCCCTGGGTCAAATGGCCCTTCTTTTGACAATTCAAGTGACTGTTTCGTTGACTATAACCTTGAAAACAAAAATTGTAAGAAAAAGATTCCAATGATCGTGCTGTGGATTTTATTGCCAAGATGTTTACACTTCTCTCTTACCTGTCATTCTGAGGAACTGTTGACTCTTCTCCCTTAATGGCTTGTAGTGTTTCGTATGTCATAATAAAGCTACATTTTCTTCGGAACACTGGCCGGCTCTCCCCTTACTACTGACAGCAGCCAGAGGGCGCTGCGGAGGAGCGGTGGCGCCACAGGACTGTCAGGGTAAGGCTCGGCGCCACAGCAGCCCCACCGGGCCCAGCGGCCAGAGCTCGGATGTGTTTGGGCCAGTCCACTGATGGCTCTGGGTGTCGGGAAGTCCGCGCACCCCGCATTTGCTCACTTTCCCTGGTGAGCTCACTGCTTCTCGGACCCTCTTTCCCTCCTCTTGTGAGCAGCAGGGTGACACATCCAGGATTCAGCACAACCATGCCCTCTCAGAGTTGGTCACCATCAGTCATCTGCAGTGTAGGAATCCTTGCCAGCATTTGGTGACGAGACCAGGGGTGTGGTGTAACAACACGCATGTGTAGTAAGCTCTTCAAGTGAGCAGTGAGCATATATGAATCAGAAAATGTGCACAGTTAGTACTGCCCTTGATCCCGCAATTGGTCACAGGACTGTAGTTGACATTTGTGACATCCTCCCCACCTCCCTCCACACTTCCCTTGTCCTCAGACCCTCCCTTAACTGGTTTTTACCTGCTGGACCCAAAGCTTCATTGCCGAAGTGTCCTTTTTTAGAAACCTTTGTTGCAAGGTCCTTTACTTCCCTTACATGGAAACACTGAGAGACACCAGAGAATCCCTCTGGATCCCAGGATTAGTCCTCTGTCCCCGCTGAGTAGCATTCTCTTCAGATCACCCAGAATCAGTGTTGTGTCCCTCAGGGGGAGCTTACCCCCCACCCTTAGAGTCCAAGACCATCAAACCAACGAAGCCCTAGTTTTCCAGGCCTGGAATAAAAAGATTCTGTGGTTGGGTTGTTAAGTGTCATACTGGGGCGTGCCAGCCCCCACTCCCACGCCTCGATCCTCAGACCCGTGTATTCTGGCTGGGGGGGGGGGGGGGCGGTCAGCACCAGGTAACGGCCTCTGGCTAACGGCATAAAAGTCATCCTGGAAGACAGAACCCCATTCCTTCCCCATAGCGGAGTCCTCAGGATGCCCAGCTGCTTCCTGGTGGGGGGTGATGTAGTAAGAACAGTTAACTCCCATGGACACAAGCCCATTGCTCGTGAATGTCCTTTGCTGTGATTTGGGTTCTGTGATCAACAGCTATTTGCGGAATGTGACCGTGGATGGTGGTGCTGACAGGCATGGTGGGTGTGTCCATCACTGGAATATGAGTTTATTGAGTGAAGACCAATCTCTGCCCTCTCCATGATGCAAGAGGCCCAGTGTAGTCCACCTGCCACCAGGTGGCTAGCTGGTCCTCTTAGGAAATGCCATCCTAGGGACTCGGTGTTAGTGTCTGTTAGCTGGTTAGGCACTCAGTGATAGTTAGCTTGGTGAGCCTTGGCCAGGGCAGGTCTAAGAGTTGAGCCTATTCTAGCCCCCACCCCTGTCTTGATGGCCCTTTGGTTCATGGGTCCACCAAGCAAGCATGGTGGCTGGGAAAGGAAGCTGACTACAAATACAAGGCATGCCATTTTGTCTCCCTGATCATTAAGAGCATCCCCGTAGGGATTCTCTGGCGGGCACCCATGGATACAGATATCTTCATAGTTGGTGCCCATTTTGAGAGGTCTGTCCCCAGCCAGACCTTGTCACTAATCCTTGAATCCTGTTCCAGATGTTCGACCATCCAACCAAACTGTTGGCAACTCACCACAGATCAACGTAGATCAGTACTTTCGGCCCTACCTCATTCCAGACAAGTGGCTAACCAGAGGTACAGCTCAAAGTTCCACTCACGCTTTCCCTCCGTCACTGTATGTAGGTGTCCTCAGTCACCTGGTCACAAAAAACACTTGATGCCGTACAGCAGGTGTCCGTTGAAAGAGCCACCTGTTCACGCAGTTTACCTTCTGCACGTGCGTGCACTCGCTCTTCCACATGCCATTGCCCCTAAATGATCTACAGCGGCTGCACACGCCCAACCTTAAGGCCAAGCGGGTCAGACCACTCACTTTGTTGTGGGACGCTCAGGCTGCATGGTCAGCTCATCCTGTGATACATGTTCAATCTGCTAAGTCCAAGCAACAAGTAGGAGCTGTGTCTAGAAAGGAGAATACACATCTGTGGAGGAGGACATAGATTGGAGTTGCTCTGAGATCCTGGAGGTCTGTGCTGTGTGTCTCCTATTGGCCCTTGCTAGAGTCTCTGCTAAACATCCTTGTTTGCCAGGGACACTTTGGATCATAGGATTTGAGTGGTAGTGCAGCGTGTGTGACAGCCCGAGCTTAGGTCCTCCTTGCAACCAGGAGCCGTATGGTGCCTCTGGAGATGGGTCGAATTAACACACTCCGATGTGGTGTATGCTACCTCCCAAACCCAACAAGACCTCTCAGGTATTGTGCCTCTTTTTACATAGTAGGTGGTGTGACTTGCAGCATTTGTCCTTCACCTTGAAGAGGATATCTTGACAAGCTTCAGATCCCTGAGCCCCCAGAAACTTCATTGAGCTGGGGGCCTGAGTTTCGGGGACTTTATTTCTCATGCTTTGGTTCACTTGTCTTATTAAAGCCTCTGTAGAATTTACTGCCACCTGCTTATCAGATCGAGTCAGCAAAATGCTATCAATATAGTGGACCAGAGTGATGAATGATGGAATATCAAAGTAGTTAGTATGTATATAGGCTTATTATAGCAGAAAGCAGAATTAATGTAGCCCCGGGTCTATTCCGGGAAGGTATACTGTGGGCCCCATCAAGTACAGGCAAAGTGCCTTGGGGGTCCTTACAAATTGGTATGGGAAAAAAATGCACTAGTCCGGTCACTGGCTGCATACTTCGTGCCCGGAGCCATGGGGACTTGTTCCAGTAACGGCGCTGCGTCTGTGATAGCAGCTGAGATCGGACAGCCCCTGGTCAGCTTTATAAAGTCGGCCGTCATTCCCGCACATCTGCACACGCTGGACAGGTGAATTACAAGGGGCTGTGATAGTAAGTATCACTGCTGTGTCTTTTAATTCTTTGATGGAGGTCTTACTCTTTGAAATCCCCCAGGAGGGGAGCCTGGGTGGCTCAGTGGGTTGAGCTCAGGTCAGGATCCCAGGGTCCTGGGATCGAGTCCTGCGTGGGGCTCTTTGCTCAGCAGGGAGTTTGCTTCTTCTGCTCCTCCCCCCTGCTCGTACTCTCTCTGAAATAAATTAAAATTTTAAAAAAGTGGGGGGGGGGGAAGGAAGGAGAAAAGAGGAGAGGAGGAAGGAGGAGGGTGAGGAAGAAGAAGATAAAATAATCCCTCCAGGAACACCTTTTGCTTCTGGTGTACTGTCATGGTAAGGGAGATGAAGTTCTAGGAATTTCCACATGGTCCTCCCAACCACAGTAGCCCTCACCTAGTGGATAGAAAGTCAGTGTGGGGATCCTGCTAAGTGCCAGTTATGCCCGCTATATATACTTAGGAACTGAGGGAATAACCACAGAATGGATCCGACATACTTCCATTAACAAAATAAGAAATTGTACGTACATGTTCTGGGCAGACTCTGAGTTCCGGGCAGACTCTGAGAGCTGGTTCATGTTGTCCGGGGCTTTCCCCCTCAGCCACAACACCTGGCAGTGTTCAGTGAGTCTCCATCAGCCAGAATATCCTGGGTAGAGGGTCACCTGGAGGAGAACCTATAGGTGACTGGATACACATGTGAGCAAGAAATAATTTGTTGTTGTTAAAGAAAAGCTATTGTCTCGGGCTGCATCAACAAAAGAATGATATCTAAAAATGCGGGTGGGCCGGATCTAGTCTTCTCATATCCACAGCACTGAACATAGTGCCTGGTCCACAATATTCATTGAATAAATGACTCCTCAGTGTGTGACTTCGATAACAAAAGCTCTCCGGCAGAATGTGATGGTGAGCAGGAAGGGAAAGAAGCACTGACATAGTATCTGAGAAATGTGGACAAACATGGGTAGAGTGCTCTGGCAATCTTACAGGGCAGTTGGGGGCCTGAGGAAGTGACATTTAGCGAGACGGGCCATGGTGGTGTGGGTGGGGTGGCCCTGTTGATTAGAGGATAGCGCTTCAGGCCTGGGGGGCCTGGGGCGCACACCACAGCATCCACCACACAGTGACATCTCTGACACCCGGGACTCTCAGATTCATGCATTAGTACCGGCTCAAAGTCCCAACCTGCAACGGACACCATGACAGTGTAATTCAGAGCAAACCTGAAGCCCCAACCTGGACCAATCTCCTGGGCCTTCCCCAGGTCCCCAGCTCCCTGTCTGCACACACAACTCTGCCAGGGAGGGAGGCATACGCCACCTTTTTCCTGGGGAGAAATGTATCCACCTGAAATCTCAATGCACTTTATCCCAACGTGGGAGCTCATGTACGTTTGAGACACGCTTACTGCAACAAATTTGTGAAGACTAATAACGGACCAATCAAGAGCTCCATGAACCCCCCTCCATTCTGTCTCGGTTGGTGGATTGGCCTGCTCTGGCAGAGAGCAGTTCCATGGAGCAGGAAAATCTCTTTTCAAGGGACAAGAGATGAGCATTCTAGGGGCGCCTGGGTGGCTCAGTTGGTGGGGCGACTGCCTTCGGCTCAGGTCATGATCCTGGAGTCCCGGGATCGAGTCCCGCATCGGGCTCCCTGCTCAGCAGGGAGTCTGCTTCTCCCTCTGACCCTCCCCCCTCTCGTGCTCTCATTCTCTCTCTCAAATAAATAAATAAAATCTTAAAAAAAAAAAAAAAGCATTCTAGTTGGGGCTCTGTGCTCCCTGGTGGTGCTCCTGGGACTGGTGATTCTCTTGAGCACCCCTGGCCCCTTGTCTCTAAGATGAGAAGAGACAGAGCTTAAAAGTCGGGAAACTCCATCCCAACCCTGATGTTTGCTAAGTCTAAAGATTTTTTTCTCCCTGCTTCTCCTGATGGTGATAGCAATCAGTCATGAAGGGATGTCACTGCCAGCCGCTAGGAGGGGAAGACGAAATGTAAATACGTTGCATTTTTGTCGAATGTCCAAACTAGAAAAGACTTTAGCAGTGGTCCCATTGGGCTCCTGAATTATTCATTTGGCAACTATTTGACACCCTGAATCGTGCAGGACTTGTACTGTTCTGGGCACAAGGGAGCGAGAGACCTGTTCTCACGGAGGGGACACCTATATATGTCAGATTGTGGTAAGCACTATGTAGCCAAGAGAGGCTGGTGGCCAGAGCGTGACAGCAGGGGCCGTGCTGTTCACCCAGGTGGTCAAATGGCTCTCCAGTGAGACCACCTCCAAGCAGAGACCTGAATGAAGTAAGACACTGAGCACAGGCTACCAGAGGTAGAACATTCCAGGTAAAAGGAACAGCGTGTCCTTGAAGATGGGGAAATTGAGGCTCAGAGGGACACCTTAGCGAGCTCCCTTTGGTCTGCTGTTGGGTCCAGCCCACGCTGGTGGTTTCCCATCGATTCAAAAAGCCGAGTCTTGCTGGGTATTTACCCCAAAGATACAAATGTAGTGATCCAAAGGGGTACATGCACCCCAATATTTATAGCAGCAATGTCCACAAGAGCCAAACTATGGAAAGAGCCAAGATGTCCATCAACAGATGAATGGATAAAGAAGATGTGGTATATATATATACACAATGGAATATTATGCAGCCATCAAAAAACCCCGAAATCTTGCCATTGCAACGACATGGACGGAACTGGAGGGTGTTATGCTGAGCGAAATAAGTCAATCAGAGAAAGACATGTATCATATGACCTCACTGATATGAGGAATTTTTTTTTAAAGATTTATTTATTTTGAGAGAGGGAGAAAGAGAGAGAGAGAGAGAGTACATGAGAGGGGGAAGGGTAAGAGGGAGAAGCAGGCTCCTCGCTGAGCAGGGAGCCCGATGTGGGACTCGATCCTGGGACTCCAGGATCATGACCTGAGCCGAAGGCAGTCGCTTAACCAACTGAGCCACCCAGGCGCCCGATATGAGGAATTCTTAATCTCAGGAAACAAACTGAGGGTTGCTAGAGTGGCGGGGGGGGGAGGGATGGGGTGGCTGGGTGATAGACACTGGGGAGGGTATGTGCTATGGTGAGCGCTGTGAATTGTGTAAGACTGATGAATCACAGACCTGTACCTCTGAAACAAAGAATACATTATATGTTAAAAAAAAAAAAAAAGCGGGAAGGGAAAAATGAAGGGGGGGAAATCGGAGGGGGAGACGAACCATGAGAGATGATGGACTCTGAGAAACAAAGGGAGGGTTCTAGAGGGGAGGCGGGTGGGGGGATGGGTTAGCCCGGTGATGGGTATTAAGGAGGGCACGTTCTGCGTGGAGCACTGGGTGTTATGCACAAACAATGAATCATGGAACGCTACATCAAAAAAACAAAACAAAACAAAACAACAAATAAAAGCTGAGTCTCAAAGGCCTGCAGGAGGGACGTTGTGTGACCGGCGCATCTCTGACTTATGCCGTGGCCTGCTTCTCCCGAGGAACCAGTGGAAAAATTCCTCCTGGTCTGCAGCCAGAATTTTTTGTGCTTTCCACACCAACAGGTTTATGTGGTTTCTCTGCCCTGTCAGGTGCATGACACCGCATGCTAAAATGGCAGTTCCAGCTTGTCTAGTATTTTAAATTGTAAGTTTAACCTTCTCTGTGGTATAGTCCAGTGATTAAGAGACAGGATAGTGAGCTGGACTGCCTGAGCATGAATCCTGGTTCTGGGCACCCCTGGGGAAGTTACTTAAACTCCTTAGCCTCCTGTATAAAATGTGGACACTAATAGTATCCTCTCATAGGATGATTATATGGGGGAAAAAATGAGTTAATATATGGAAAGTGCTTAGGAAAATGCTTGGCATGGAGTAAGAATTATATAAATATTTTTTTAAAACCCCAAATCTGAGAGCCAAGCTTGGGGCTCTCTGGGATCTGTGGTGTGTCTTCTGACTCAAAGCCTATATGTCCATTTCCTAGGATATGTTTGGGGGTTTTCCTTTGATTAGTCTATAAATGAGAGAGTGAACAAAAATTAGGAAGAAGAAACCAGGTATTTTGCTAAGCAGTTGTGGGACCTGTCCCTGGCCTGTTGGAAAGAGACCGAATGTCAGGCTGGGTGACATGTTCCGTTATAGGACCAGACCAGTTGGTTCTCCACCTGGGACCACCTGGGAGCCTAGAAAGCCTCCTGATGCTTGGCCCTCCCCCATCTTCAGAATCTGATTTAATTGGTCTGAGGTGTGACACAGGCATTGGGATCTTTTTTTTTTACAGATTTTTCCCGCAGGGATTCTCGTGTTCAGCTACGGCTGAGAACAGCTAAGGCATATAGGCTGAGTAAAGAGCCAGAGAAGCACAGCTGGAGAGAATCTCTCCTTTGTTCCAAAAAATAATTTGGGGAAGTTTCCAAAATCATATCTGTGAGATTTTTGAAATTTTAGGAAATCAGGGAGAAGGGAAATTGTGGGAGGGAAGGGCTTCTGAGAAGGTGGCATTTGAGCCGAGGTTTGCACAATAGGAGCACCCCCTCGAACCCAGGGGGAAGATGGGGGGAAGAGCATTCCTGGTAGAGAGAACAGCAATGGCAAAGGCCTTAAGGCAGGAGGATGCCGGTGAGAGGGGCTGGAGGGTGGTGGGTGCCCTGGAGTGTGATATGAGCTGACTTTGGGAGGAGGCTCAGAGACCCTTGGAAGAGGTTGCGATTTTATTCTGTGTTGAGAACCCACTGGAGGGTTTTAAACAGTGAAAAGACATGATGTAGTTGACATTTTTATAAGATCACCTTGGCTTCCGGGGCCGCCTAGGAAGGAGAAAGCCAGAGAGAAGACCACTCCTTCCCAAGTGATCAGAAAGCTGGATAATCCACAAAACTGTACCTTCCCTGAGCCTATCTGTGAGCTGAAGTTGCAGGGCAACCAACTGGCCTGAAGTCTAAGGAAGGCAGGTGCCCCCAAGGAGAGAGGGGACATGAGCAGGGCCACCTGTGGCCAAGCGCAGGGAAGAAGGCAGAGCCACCATGTACATGGGCAAGAGGTCCTCCAACGCTTTAAAGGATTGCTGAAGGCTGAGTGTGGGTTAGCGCAAGAGCACAGAACTTCTGGGAACGTCGAACAAGGGGAGTTGACACCCACTCGGGTGGGTGTCAGGTGTGCAGGTTCTTCTCCACAGACTTCCACTAGATCTTATAAAACATGTCAGGCACAGAGCAGCAGAGACCACAGGAAGCCTCAGAGGTGCAGGCGTGGGGCCCCGGCTGCTGGAAGTATTCACAGCCCCAGCCAGACTCTTCTTCCCTAACAGACCAAAGCTGGGCAAAGGGCAGTAAACAGGATTCAGGTGATAAACCCCAGGAAAATGCCCTCCAGTCCATCTGGGGGCAGGACACCGTCCTGGGCCTGATCCGTAAGAGAGGTTCTGTTCCTAGCGGGAGGGAAGGATCACTGGAAAAGACTTACTCCCTCCGCCCAGGAACATGGCCTGCCTGACACTGACACAGGATGGCAGACAGCTCCCACCACCCCTCAGGTTGGCAAGCACCAAGTAACATCGCCTACCACGGACGGAAGGCAAAGAATGGAGAAAGACCCTCTTTAGGCAGAGGCACGCAGGGACGGTATAAAGCGGAGGGCATGGCGGGAATATTACAAACCCTGCCACCCCCTGCCACCAAGAACATGGTAACACCAGGGGCATTTGAAGCCAGCAAGGCACGAGAGGTGGACTTACAACTAGACGGAAACTCAGCTCCGCTCACAGCTTGGTCGGCTCGACCCCTCACACTGCCTGCCTGGCAGGGGAGCAGGCGTGCCTGCCCCCCTACACCCTCCTTCCTTCCGCCTGCCTAATGTCCCACGTGGCTCTGGCGTTCGTTAAAAAGATTACCAGACACACAAGCGAGCAAGTGAAAACAACCCATTGCCAAGAGACAAATCACTCCACAGAGCCAGAGTCAGAGGTGATCTGGGTGTTGAAACTATTAGGCAGGAATTTTTAAATAATTAAGATTCAGATGTTGAATTCTCTCATGGAAACTGTGGGATACATGCCTGAATAGAAGGGGGGGGTCCTCAGCAGAGAGTTGGAAACTATGAGAGTCAAATGGAAACTCTGGAAGAAAAACCCATGTAATTGAGATGAAGGCCCATCAGTAAGCTCAGCACAGCTGAGGAATGAAGCAGTGAACTTGAAGTTCAGTAGAAATTACCCAGACTGAGCCACAAAGAGAAAAAAAGGATGGGGGGGGAAAAACCCCAACAAAATAATAGGGCACCCGAGCTGTGGGATGATAGCAAACAGTTGGAAGAGATAATGAATGGCATGTATATATGCCATATATACATATATACATATATATAAAATAATGAAAGACACCAAGCTACAGATCAAAAAAATCTCAGAGAACCCCAAGCAGGCTAAGTAAAAAACAAACCTAACCCAGGGCACCTGGTGGCTCAGTTGGTTAAATGTCCAGCTCTTGTTTTTGGCTCATGTCATGATCTCAGGGTCGTGACATCGAGCCCCGTGACAGGCTCCATGCTGGGCGTGGAGCCTGCTTAGGGTGCTCTCTCTTCCTTTCCCTCTGCCCCTCCTCCCCTGCTCATGTGTGCTCTCTATCTCGCTCTCTCTCTCAAAAAAACAAACAAAAAACCCTAACCCAAACAAAAACTCCTAGAGAGAACATATTCTAACTGCTAAAACGATAAGAAGGGCACCTGGGTGGCTCAGTTGGTTAAGCGACTGCCTTTGGCTCAGGTCATGATCCCGGGCTCCTGGGATCAAGTCCCACATCGGGCTCCCCCTGCTTGGGCTCTCTCTCTCTCTGTCAAATAAATAAATAAAATCTTTAGAATAAATACAAAGGTAAGAAAAGGAGAAGGAAATGAGGGCACAGATTATAAAGGAACAAAGAGGAATCAGAGCAGATGTCTTGTCAGAAACTAGGCAAACCACGGATAACAGAATAATGTCTTTAAAATGCTGAAAGAAAAGACCTGGCAACCCCAGTCTCTACCCAGGAACAAGAACATCTTTCAAAAACGCAAGAGAAATAAAGACTTTTCCAAACAAATAAAAATGGAGAGGATTCGTGTCCTGCAAGGACAAGGAATAATGGAAGTTCTTCCGACAGAAGGAACATGTTCCCAGACACTTGGCTCTACACCAGACAGTGAGGATTTCCAGAAATTAGGGTAAATATAAAAGGCATTGTTTTTCTTATTTTTAATTGCTCTGAAGGGTACTTAACTTCTAAAGCAAAAATAGTAGTGATGTATAAAGAGTTGATAGAACATGTAAGGAAAATGCATGAGAAGAGCAGCACCGAAGCTGGGGGGCATTGAGACTATACTGTTGTAAGAGTCTTATGCTCTATGCAAAGTGGTATATTATTATTGCAGGGTTGACTGTGATGAACTAAAGACACACCATTAAAAAGATCTTAAGAGGCATAGGGCGCCTGGGTGGCTCAGTCGGTTGAGCGTCTGCCTTCGGCTCAGGTCGTGATCCCGGGGTCCTGGGATCGAGCCCCGCGTCGGGCTCCCTGCTCGGCGGGGAGTCTGCTTCTCCCTCTGCCTCTGCCCCTCCCCACTCGTTCTCTCAATCTCTCTCAAATAAATACAATCTTTAAAAAAATTTAAGAGGCATAAATGAAAAGATCAGGGTTCAGAGAAACAAAGAGTAGAATGGTGGTTAGCGGGGGTGGAGGGGAGAGATACTGGTCAAAGGGCACAAACTTCCTGTTGTAAGATAAACAAGTTCCGAGGGTCTAATGTACCACATGGCGAACAGGGCAATAATAGTGTATTATCTACTTGCAAATTGCTAAGAGAGTAGATCTTAGATGTTCTCACCACCAAAAAGGCACGGTAATTCTGTGATGGGATGGAAGGGTTCACTAATGCTATGAGGTCATTGTTTTGCAATATGTCAATATATCAAATCATCACATTTTACATCGTACACTCACACAGTGTTATATGTCAACTATATCTCAATAGAGCTGCAAAGAAAAAAAAGATCAGTGTTGCCATGAATAGGGAAAGGGCTGGGTTGGCAAGGTACGGCCCGCGGTTCAAATCTGGCCCGCTACCTGTTTCTGGAAGTCGTTTTATGGAGCACAACCTTCCCTTCCCTGCTTGCTACTGTGGTGGGGGCCGGGTAACTGCCCTGCCAAAATGGTCCACAAAGCCCAAGATACTGACTCTCTGATCCTTTCCAGCAGAGCTGGCTGAGCCCTGGGCTAGGGGACAGGGTGGCGACAGATCGGCCAGGGGCGCTGGTGCACTCACCCGCGGGAGCCCTGGCAGGAGCCTGGCTCCGAGGCTGTGACAAGTGACAGGAATCAGAATATATGTTGGAGACACAACCAACAGAATTTTACCCAGAGCACGGATAAAATGGACAGTATTTAGAGTTTCTGATTTACGATCTACCAAAGGGATCCGTGTCTTAAGACACACACACATAACAAAGAACAATTGAAAACCTGACAAAAACCGAGATGATTTTTGTCTGATGGCTGCCAGGGTCAGGCGCTCAGCGCCCTGCATTTTCCGCAGACCTGACTCCCCTAGCACTACCAGAAACTTCCTCCCAGAGTTCCCCGGGTTCGGATGGGCAGAGCTGGAACACCGCAGAAGAAATAGAAAACCCGCACACCTTCCAGGCGAGCCTTCCCGTCTAAGCGGCCCCCCGGGCGGCTCCCAAATGTGCCATTACCTTGTCAGCGTGTGGCACATCGACCCCAGTTACAGGCCTTTAATGTCAATCCTGTCATCGGATAAGCTACTCGCGTGGGCTTGGTGGCAGGGAACACTGCTGCCAGGGTGTTGCCATTTGCCATGTGGGGCCGACTGAGCGACAGATCGGACATGAGTCTTCGGCAGACACACTTTAGAAGCCCCAAATTCCCGTGTTAAACCCTAAGCCTCAGCTCCCCGGACTGTGACCTTATTTGGACACCGAGTCTTTACAGAGGTGATTTGAGTTAAATGAGGCACCGGGGGGGGGGGGGGGGGGGTGGCCCTGATCCAATAGGACTGGTGTCCTTATGTAAAGGACATA
Organism: Callorhinus ursinus; assembly: GCF_003265705.2. Lineage (NCBI taxonomy): Eukaryota > Metazoa > Chordata > Mammalia > Carnivora > Otariidae > Callorhinus > Callorhinus ursinus. The sequence continues at coordinate 12,725,818 of NW_027397105.1, read as the reverse complement.
AATAGGCCCCAGACTCAGAGGGAGAGAAGACGCAGGCTGAGCGGAGCGGCCTGGAGCAGATCGTTCCTCACGGCCCTCAGAAGGAGGCAGCTGCTCGCACCTTGACTTCAGATGGCACACCTTGAGAAGCAGGGGACAGTGACTTTCTGTCCTTTAAACCACCCTTTGTTACAGCAACCCCAGGAAACCGAGACAGCCTGTTAGCCGGCCGAGGGTGGACAGATGAAACATCAGGCATCCCGTCTACACCTCCCAAAGTGTGTTACGTGAACCTCTGAAATGTGTAGCTGTGCAAGGTAATCTTGAGTGGCACAGGATGAAATCATTTTATTTCCCTTACTCATGGATTTACCCTACTGTGTAAATGCTTCTAAGAATCATTATGCATTTTAAGTGCGACTAAAATATGGATTTCGGGCGCCTGGGCGGCTCAGTTGGTGGGGTGACTGCCTTCAGCTCAGGTCATGATCCTGGAGTCCCAGGATCGAGTCCTGCATCGGGCTCCCTGCTGAAGCAGGGAGTCTGCTTCTCCGTCTGACCCTCTTCCCTCTCGTGCTCTCTCTCTCTCTCATTCTCTCTGTCTCAAATAAACAAATAAAATCTTTAAAATAAATAAATAAATAAATAAAATAAAAATATGGATTTCGATGCCACTAAAAATAGAAATATCAAATGTGTGGATGCTCAGATATTACTGCTTAGTGTTATCACTCATAAAATTTAGCATGTGGTTAGAGTAGGGCTTAGAAGAAAAAGGGGCTTAATAGAAGAATTTTAAGCCACTAACAGTGCAGGTTGGTGGCTAGACAGGGCCAAAGGTGTGTGCAAAGGAGACCACTCCTGCTGGGGGCCAGGCAAAGAGCCTCGGGCTTTCAGAACGGCTGGGTGCCCTGGGCTCAGCCTGCCCCTTCCTGTGCACCCCATGCCCCCCCCACACACACATGTGCACACACATGCACACACGCAGTTGCACTGTGCTTCCCCGTGCTGCACCATGCCTAAGGAGGCTCGGTGGAGAAACTGTTTTGTAAAACAAATGCAGGTGAGCCCAGCCCTCCTGTAGGACCCCCACCGGCGTCCCCCAACTCTGGCTTTCCGTCTTAAATGAAAGCGGGCTGCAGGGCCCCACTGTGTACCGCTGCTTCCCACCCGGCACAGGTCAACAAGCTCCGTGGGTCCAGAGCCTGGTGGGGCGGTCAACTTGCAGGTCCTCAGAAACCAGGCAGCTGCCTCCTGGTGGAGCCTTGAGCCCAGGGAGGCAGCGGGAGAGGTGGGACGTCCAGAGGCATCACAGGGGAGACGCGACCAAAACCAGGGATAGGGAGGAGTGGGCAGCCGGGGAAGGTTTTATTTCTAAAGAAGGGCTCTTGGGGGCTGTGTCCAGCAGGCGTGATGACGTCACTGCAGGTGTGTAGGTGATGGTGACCTGCAGTGGAGACGTGGCAGAAAGACGTGACCGGCCTCCTTCCCCGGCACGTCTCTCCCTCCAGCTCTCCCCCTTTCTCTTCCCTCCCTCCCCACTTCTCTCCCTCCCTCCCCACCTCTCTCCCCCCTCCCCACCTCTCTCCCCCCCTCCCCACTTCCCTCCCCATCTGTCTCCCTCCCTCTCCACCTCTCCACCCCCTATCCCTCTCCCCGACTCACCCTTCCCCCAGGTCACGCGGCGGGGCCTCCCTCCTCGGCGGGCGCGCACAGGACCTCAAGGCCGCCGTCGGGGGCGCGGGCGCAGGCCTGTGCGGTCGCCGTCCGGCCCAGGCGTCCCCACCTCCCCGAAGGCGCGGCGTCGGGGGTCCCGGGCGCGCCCGCGCTCTCCTGGGTGGGCTGCCTGCGCTCTGGGAAGCAGAAGCTGCACGTCTCCACCGGCTCTGGTGGCGTGCCCGCGGCGCTTCCAGCTTCCATCCAGTGATCTGCGGGAAGGGGAGAGGGCGACGGCGTTGGCCTTGGCCCCGACCCCTCCTCAACCGCCCTGCACCGAGGGGACAGGCGGCCAGGTTGTCGGGTTCCCGCAGGCGGTAAACTGCCCTGCCTGCCCGCGCCCCCACGGGCAGCGCCCCCTCCTGGCGCCTCTCTTGTGCTACGGAGCCTGTCCAGGAGCAGGCTTTCACACCTTGGCTGACACCCCCCGCCCGCACCCCCCGCCCCCGCCGCAGCCCCCAAGGGGACCGCCTCCTCCAGGTTTCAGACCTGGAAGCCCTGCGCCCTTGCCAACCCCCTGGCCATCACCCTACACCCACCCTCGTCAGGTGCTCCACCTCTTGTCTTGATGTTGAACCTCATTTCACCAAGACATAAACAGTACTGAAGGGATGTGCGCCCCCCCCCCCCCGCCCTGCCCCTTCTCAGATAGGGCTGGCAACATGCTCTTTCCCTTTGGCAGCAGGGCCAGTGCCAGGACAGGGGGATGGCCCACAGCTTGTCCCGCAAGCCATGGGAGTATGAGGGCCCGTTTCTCGCTCACCCTTGGAAGACTTGGCCTGGGTCCGACATGGTGCTGCGGAGGGCTGGCAGGAGAATGGGTCCCCTCTCCTCTTGAGGAAGCAGGCGACGGCCAGGAGGAAGCAGCAGATTATTGCGCAGAGGCACAGCCCCAGCGTGCTGTAGACCAGGGCCAACTGGTCCGCGCTCAGCTTCAGCCCTGGGGGCGCCCCAAAACAGACGTGAGGCCCTGAGATCCGGAGGGGCCCTTCGCTGTCCAGGGCCCTCCTCTGAAGTGTCCCCTCCTCCTTCTTTTCCCTCACTGGGCCCAAGCAAGCCACGTGGCCATTCCCATGCTCCCTGGGAGGGCGGAGCCCCCAGTCCCAGCGGGCTGTCAGCCAAGAGGGTTCCCTTCCTCACCCTGAGGCTTGGCTGGTGTGGACTCTTCTCTGGACTTTGGGGGAAATCAGCCCCCTTTACCCCAGGCCGGTAGCAATGTCTCCCAAGAGCTCAGCACTGGACACCTCTGGAGCTGGCCCTTGTTGCCGTCTGCTCTTGCCATAGGATGTAGGTTGGGACAGTACCAGAGGTGGATGGATAAATGAACAGACAGAAATCCTGGGAAGCTGTCTCTGTTCTGACCTGGACCTTCCTCCAAGAGGGGTCCTTCCTGGGGAAGCATACTTGGAGAGTGACACAGGTCCAGTTGCTACTGAGTCTGGGAGAGCAAAGCAGGAGGGCCCTGGGGAACGGGGGTGCTGGTCACCCCACTTGTCAGGGCCTCGAACCTCTGGTTTGGATGTGAGAGGAAGACTCAGCCCTGAGCCAAAGCCCTCCCCTTTACCTTTTTCCTGGCCCCTAGAATCGGGGCACCCCCGAGGCCCCAGGTGGAAGGACAGAGGGGCACATGCAATATACTGATGATGTGGACCACCCACGGAGCCTTTATACATGCACGCACTTTGGGGAGCGTCTCCCATAATTCCCCTGCTCCTGTGAAGGCGGATTGACTACCCCGCCTTTAGATATTGAGGCAGAACTCATATGCTGTCACATTCCTCATTCTAAAGTGTGCAACTCAGTGGGTTTGCGTATATTCACAAGGTTGTGCAAACGTCACTGCCATCTGATTGGAAGACATTTCCCTCACCCGTGTACTCATTAGCAGTCACTCCGCATGTCCCTTGCCCCAGCCCCTGGCACCACTCCACGGATCCCCCGCTCTGTCTCTGTGGGTCTGCCTATTGCGGACCTTCCCTATGAATGCAATCATACAGTATGTGGCGCTTTGTGTCTGGCTTCTTTCGCTGAGCGTGATTTCAAGGCTGATCCACACTGTCCTGCGGGTCAGGACTTTGCTCGTTTCTGTGGCCGGCTAATGTTCCATTGTAGGGTCATACCCCATGCTCCTCTGTTCATCTGCCCATGGACATTTGGGCTGTTGCCACGCTTTGCTGTTGTGCATAAGGCTGCCGTGACCATTTGCGGACAAGGTTTCGTGTGGACGCATGTTTTTGGTTTTCTGCTGAAGCCTAGGAGTGGAATCTCTGGGTCAGATGGTAATGGTCTGTGTCACTTTTTGAGAAACCTCCAGACTGTTTTCCACGGGGGCTGCACCATTGGACACTCCATTTTGCAGGTGACAAAACAGATTCCAAGTCACCCTGCTCCCAGTCGCAACTGTTGCGGGGAGCAGGTGTGATGGACTCCGGGCCAGTGCTCAGGGCTGGCCTCACAGAGGCAATGAGGGGGACGCCGCCCCCGACACTTTCCTCGGAGTCATGAGTTTTATAAAGTGACCGAGCTGGCAGGTGCCACCCTGACGTTTACAGAGGGAGACCGGGTGCTCTGGGCGGTGCTGTCCTTCGTGGCCCTGGCCCGGAGCTCAGGGAGGCCCAGAGAAGAGGGAAGCAAAGAACCCTCAGTGGGCACCATACGCTGGTGCTACAGATCTGAAGACTGAGGCCCTCAGAGGGAAGAGCAGCAGGGCATAGGGCCGAGCTGGGCAACTCTTCCCATTTCCCAATTGCCAGGCCTTTCCATCTGCCTACCTACTCCTCCCTGTCCCTGGAATAAAATGACAAGGTACGGCTGGATCCACAGGGGAGGGGCCGGCGGCCTTCACTCACATCAGGGACGGAATGCCCGGCCGCCAGATTGCTAAGTACAAATGAACTGCCGTGTAGATTCAAGGAGAGAGTCTAACCATCTACATATTTCAGATGTTCTCGGCGCGAATTCTACCGGCTAGACCTGGCAGCGACTGTTCACGGCTGGTCCCCAAAGAGCCGCCTCCACGCAGCCTGCCCCTCACGTTAGGGCTGGGCCGGGCCTCCCCGACACCAGTAGGAGGCAGCAGAAGGCCTGGGAGCCCTTGCTTCTGCTCTGCGGGGCGCCCCGGGGCCACGGCGTGAGAAGGCCAGCTGAGAGGCCACGTGGAGAGGGGTGGGCCCTGAGACTGAGGGAGGAGCGAGGCCCAGCCATCCCGGAATCAGAGCCAAACCTCCAAGTGACCCCATCCCCCCACACCATCTGCCTGATGCTGTGCAGAGACCCCAAGCAGACACCAGACCTGCGAGCGGAGCCCAGCAACCCAGAGAACCAAGCAAGATAACAAAGGGGTTATTTGTAGGCCACTAAGTTTTCGGTGGCTTTTGGAAGCTACAGTAAACCACCAGACTGCACTCCTGAGGGGGTGAGGGGCTTGTCCCAGCTGCTCTTTGCCCCTCTGCCCGGACCAGTGACCTGACGTTTCCTGTGGGCAATGGAAGTAGCTCGTGCTGGTGACCTGCCCCTGGTACCTGCTTTACAGAGCCCCTGAACCAGGAAGGGGAGTGCAGATTAAAGTACAGGGTCCTCTCCCACCTGTCTCACGAGAGTACCTCGTTTGGGCCGGGGTGTGGGGAGAATAGTTTCAGGGCCATTTGGAACCAGCTACCAAGATGAAAACCACACTTTCCTGATGTCCGTGGATTCGCTGACTTCCCGTCCAGGCCATGTCCCACCCACACAGACACAGGCGCTTGCTGGAGCCTTGTTCAGAGCAGCAGAAGCCGGGTCGGCCCACGACGGACCAAACCCCAGGAGGTAGGCAGCGAAAGCGGGGGGTGCGCACTCTGGATGACAGCCGTGGTGTGAACCACATAAGGAGCTGTAGATGTGCCTTAGATAAGGAAAGGTGGGAAAGTAGGTTCTACACCCGGCGCGGAGCCCAACGCGGGGCTCGACCTCACGACCCTGAGATCAACACCTGAGCTGTGACCAAGTGTCGGACGCTCAACCGACTGAACCACCCAGGCGCCCCTCTTCTTTTTGTTTTTTAAATGATTTGTCTGTGTCATCTATTCAAAACAGGAAAACAGCTTGAACCTGCTCTGCTCACGACGACGCACACGTCCAAAGAGGCTCGTAAAAGGCCCACCAGAAGGACCGGGGCGGGGGCGGGGACGGGGGCGGAGGGGTCATTGAGCCCCAGCAGCTGGCGCGCCCACTAACGGGACAGCCGTCCCCCGCGGCTTTCTGCACCACCCGAATGGGCCCTGCACGAGTCTGGCAGCAGTGAGCGCCAAGACTCTCCTGGGGGTGGAGGGTATCTGCCCTTCTCAGCTCTCCTTTGGTGGATCTCGAAGGTCTCTTGGGTCACGACCTCAGAAGTCGCCTTCTGTGGGCCCTCGGTGACCCAGCCCCCGCAGATCGGAGAGGCCTTGCCCCGTACTTCTCTGTCTGCTGACCCCGGGAGCAAAGGGGCACAGTCACAAAGTCTTGTGAGAAAAAGGGATGCGTTCTCTGTGCTTGTCTGAAGATGAAGTCCTGGGAAGAACCCCGTGCAGGTGCAGTTCCCAAGAACCACCACCAGAGGGCACCGCACAAGGCTTCCGGCGGCTTGGGAGCGAGACTGGCCCCGGCCACGGGGGACGGTTTGTTTCCAGGCTGGTTTTTGTTTTTGTTTTGTTTTACTGTCTTCAAAGCCATCTCACATCTAAAAATAGAACTTCCCCAGACTGCTGCGGTCCCCGGATCAGGCCCAGGCTGGCCAGGTGCTCAGGGTTATGACTCGTCACTTAGGGGCAGAGAAAGGGGCCTTTGCGGGCCAGGAATCCAGATGGCACCGCTCAGCTGGGGGCCCTGCAGCCACACTGCTTGGGTTGAAGGAGGCTTTGGACATTGTACTCAGCTTCCTCAGCCCTCAGTCTCCTCATCTGTAAAATGGGGAATGAGATGCCTGTCAGCATTGTTTGGCATCTGCGAGGTAGTGCATGTAAATGGATGCGAGGCAGGTAGGCCCGGGGGTGGGGGTGGGGGGACACTGATGCCGCAGGTCCCCAAGTGTCCCCACGCCTCCCCAGCTCAGCCTGCGGGGAGTCTGTCCGTAGGAAGGAGGGAGGCTGGGGTGGCCGTTGTAGGACGCCACACTCTGGAGGATTTCTGTTCCTCCTCTTTCTCGGAAGACTCTGGTGCACGGCTGGTGGGCCCCGTCCACGGGGACCACCTGGCCAGCCTCTGGGACTCTGCGTTTTCCCTCCTTCCCTGCACGTGTGGTGACCCTGGGCCGAATGTTCACCTTGAGAAGGGGTTTCCTGCAGTGAGTGTGAGCCTCGCTCTCGGCTCCCTGGGGGGCCTGCACATGTCCGTATCTGTGGGCCTTTCCCGCCCCCACGGGGTCCGTGTGTGCTTGTGTGTGTGACACGTGGCTGCCGTTTTGGGAGACGAGTTTGGGAAAGGATGGGGGTGCAGCTGGCCTTCTCACGCAGTGGCTCCGGGGCGCCCCGCAGAGCAGAAGCAAGGGCTCCCAGGCCTTCTGCTGCCTCCTACTGGTGTCGGGGAGGCCCGGCCCAGCCCTAATGTGAGGCGCAGGCTGCGTGGAGGCGGCTCTTTGGGGACCAGCCGTGAACAGTCGCCGCCAGGTCTAGCCGGTAGAATTCGCTCCCCCTGCTCCACCCCCATCAGGGCCTGGGATCCCAGTGTCCCCGTTCTGTCTGGTGCCACCACTTCTGAGAGCAAACCTCCATCCTGCTGGTGGGAGGGCAGGACGGCAGGGGGGATGACTCCTTCACAGCCTCACCCCTGCTCCCGTTCGGCCCCTCTCCCTGGCCCCGGATCAGACCCCCTGGCCTTTCCCTTTGCTCAAGTGGCTCTGGTTAATGACGGAAGCCCCCTTGACCCCGGGGCCCCCTCCAGCCCCGGCCCGTCCCTCCCCTCCCTTGTCAGCCTGGTTTTGAAGACCAACGCCAGGGCCGCCCTGTCTCGGTTCAGTTCCCGCACACAAGGAAGCCTTGAGCAACTCCCAAGACAGACGTGGTGTCCGCCCCCAGCCCCGAAATGCTGACGGCCGGCTTCCATGGACGTGACCCCAGTGAGAACAAGGCCGTTTCCCACCCTGCACACGTGACCTGCCGATTGATTAATCTCGGCCACTGGGTTTCTCTTCCTTAAAGGCCTGTCATGCTTCCCATTTGCCAAGCCGGTGCTTTTTTCCCTGGGTGCGTGTACCCCACGGCTCGGAGCTCCCCCACCACGTAGGACGCTGCTGCCAGCCGGCCCCTCCACGCCCTCACCTGCTAGGCCTTCAGCCCCCCTGCCTGTGATCTTCATGGTGGGACTCTGCGCCCCCGGCCCCAACACCCTACACTGTTCAGTGAACACGGGGGGCCCTGGAGGGCAGTCTGTGCTTCCGGGCCCCCCCACTCTGCCTCTGTGCCTCCCCATCTGGTGCAATTAGGTTAAACCGGACTAGGGGCTGCTAAAGGCCTGATAAAGGATGAGGCTGAGCGGGAGACGGAGAGCGAGAGGCCTGGCTTCTTGGCCTCAGGAAGAGTGAGAGAGGGGCTCCCTGCCTTGCCCCCCGGCATTTCCTCAGGTCAGGGATGCCTCCACCTACCGACACCTGAAAACTGCCCTTCAGAGGGTCCTCGGGCCTCTTTGCATCTGCAACCTTCTCTGCGCTGTGACCTACTCCTTCCAGAATGTTCCTCCTTGTTTGCCTTTGTGGACACACAGTCCTCTGGGTTCTGCTCTGATCTCGCCGACGGCTCCTTTCCAGTGTTTCTGGGGGACCCTCTATGACCCCTCAGAGGCAGAGTCCCCTGCTCCCTACCCCGTAGAACTTCCCCCTCCATCCTTTTCTGCACACACGTCCTGGGTCCCTGGGGCATCTTTTTCATTCTTGGAAACACAACTGCCACCCCGTAGGACCACGAAATCCAGGTTCCCCAGTGAGATGCTCCCCAGAGCTCTGGACACCTGGATATCATCCTTCCGGCCTCCAGAGTGGTGAGCGAGGACATTTGTGTGGTTTTAGGCTCCCCAGTGTGTGGCATGGTGTTACAGCAGCTGCAGGAAGCTAACACGGCCAACCCAGGACACGACCAAGGCTCAGAGAGGTTAAGTAACTTGCTCAAGGTCGCACAGTTAGTGAGGGATGGAACCAGGGTCCGGCTCCACAGCCTGCACCATTACTCCAGTCTGCCTCAAAGGCCCCTCCTCCGAGAAGACTGCCTTGCCCCCCATCACACCCCTGGCTGCATTACGTTGCCACCATGCCCGGAGACTGATTTGTCATTTGCTTGAGTCTTGTGCATTGTCTGTCTCTCCCATTAGACTGTGACTTCTGTGGGGTCAGGGACAGGATTTGCCTGGTCTTGCCACCTCGCCCACGCACAGCAAGCCCTCACGGTTACGTGTCAGTGAAGGAATGACAGTCTGGAAGGACTGCAAGAAGAGCTGGAGTAGGGTTGAGGTGGGGGTCTGGCAGGGATGCGGACTTCGTAGGGGGATGGCAGGATCTGGGGAGCCACAAGGGGAACGGGATCCCATCAGCTCCACCACTGGCCGCAGCTGGAGACAGCCTGGTCCCATGGCGTCCTCCAGTCCATGCTCTCAAACAGGTCCACCCCTGGCCCTCCCGGCGTGTAGCCCTGGTACTTCCTGCTTATAATCCACACCAAGCACAGCTCCTGCCCCATCAGCACACCCAGGTGTCAGACGAGAGAGCAGAATGGACCGAAACCCCAGACCTCTGGGGAGTCTCAGGCCACAGCAAGATAGTCATTAAGCCACTGAATTCCTGGGAGAGTGTGTGGTGTCCCCGGCTAGTGGCACAGCTGATGCTACAGGGTCAGGCATGATCTGCACATGGACCCCACTGACTCCCCAGCATGTCCCTACACACTTGCATCCACACATTCTGAGGGATATGTTCCTGGAGCCAACATGAGGCTCCCAGATTCCACCCAGTGCCCTCCAGGGGTGAGGCTTGGCTGGGAGTCATAAGCAAGAATAGCTAATCTTGTCCCACGGGCAGCAGGTTACCCTCAGGAAGTGACAACAATCCCATGAATGCCACTCTGGGAGTTTTGCTCTTGCAGAATGGATAAACTTTGGGACCCAGAGACTTGGCCTGAATCCCAGCTCAGCATTGCTCATGCACTCATTGCACAAGTCTCAGAAACTCACTCTAAATTTTGAGACTCAGTTTCTAGATCCATAAAATGGGTAGTATTGATCTGAAGGGGACCCTATTGCATCAAAGGTGAGAAAGTTCTGGGTTTGGCTAGAAGAACGCAAATACATCGCCAACTACAGGTTGGACATACGGGTCACTAGACGCTGGAGGAGCAGGTGTGCCCCGCCCATCCCCACATCATGGTTCTGTGCCTCCCTCCCTCTGTATCCATGCCCCTCTGTATGTGAATCAGTATTTCTCATGAGAGAGAGACTGTGCTAGATTACAATCGGCCACAGACTCACCAACACTACAAATTCTTTGTCTCTCCTCCCGCACCTGTTTCCCCAGCCTTGAATCTGACTGGCTTTGCAACTTGAGGAATAGCATGCACCAGTGCAGATGTAGTGCATGTCCCCAGCCTGGCAACACGAGGCCTTGTGTACTTCTACCTCTTACACTCCTGCCATCATCATGAGAAGGACATGCCTGGTCCCGGGAAGAGGAGGAGAGACACATGGAGTGGAGCCACCTCTAGCTGAGCCAGCAGAACACAGCTAACCCCAGGCAAAACCCAAAGATGTAAGAATAATAAGCCACTGAGTTTTGGGACTATTTGTTACACAGCAACAGCTCACTGACAAGAGGACAGAAGAGAGTAAAAGACAACAGTCTAACCAAGTAGAACTTGGGGCTGGGCAACCTCCATTATCAGGGCACACAATGCCTGCCCTTTGGCTTCTTGGCACTAGGATCTGGCGCCATGGAAATGATGTCATTGTGAGGAAAGTCACAACAGAGGACAGAAACCAGTCAGTCCTCCAGGAGCTTCAGGCCTATTGTCTCTCCACTGACAGACCAAGAGCAGTGTAACTATCTCAAGTGTTTACGGGTCCGCATGGCATTTCTCCTCCACTCCATCCTTTCTGACACTGCAGAGCAGGGTAGGTAAGCCACGAGGTGTTTTCTGGGAGGATAATTAGACACTTTCAATGGTTGGCACTTAGTAGATGACCAGTTCCAGGGAGCCTTCTCACCATGTCCCAGGTGGCCAACCCCCACCATCAGTTGTTTTGTAATACTTTTTTCCTTCTCATTCTTTGGAAGTCCCCATTGTCTCTAAATGGAATCAGAGATCTTGCTCACATGGTTAGCTCTGCTGGTTACCTGCTGCTCTGTGTTTTAAGAACTCATTTAGCCTCCATTATAAGGCTCTCAATGATCAGATTTTCTTTTTCTTCTTTTCCTCCTGAGTCCTTCTCACCCACAGACTTCTAAATATTTTGCCTAAAATTTCGTTCTATCTTGTGAAAACCCTCCCCTGTCTTCTGGCCATTTGCCCGGACTCTGGACTTCCTGCTTTGTAGACCCTCCTTATCTAGTCCTGGCACCTGGCCCTCTGCCCACTGTGGCCCTCAGACACCATCAGGCCAACCTCAGAGGACTTACCTGGACCTGTCTCCGAGCCTCTGTGCTCTGTTCCCTGGTACCTTCCCAAGTCGTCTGACCTGGTTTCAGCGTCCCCAGCCCGCTGTCTCTTGAGCTCTGGTGGGAGGTTCACATGGCTCCTGAACTTGTTCTCACAGAAGTATGTGCATTGCTTGGGGTGACGTCCACAGATGGAGGCACAGCTGATGCAATCCCTCAGGAGCTGATCATAGTACCTGCCTTGCTCTTTGCGGCAACTGAGTGCCTCTGGGAGACAGAAATGAGTGATGTTACTGGGTGACAGAGACCTGCAGGCCCTGTGAAGCTGGTCATCAAGGGCATCACAGTTTAAAAAAATCACAATTCAATTCCCCAAAAGCAATTGCAGAGTAATGCAAGTCCTTTCCCAATAGGTAAATGGAAGGCTATACATTGTCCTCTAAGTACTGTTTTAGCTGCAATATATACTTTGATATGTAGTATTTTTCCTATATCTACTTTACAATGTTTTTCACTTTTCATTATTACTTCTTCTTTGACTTATAGATTATTTGAAAGTGCATTTCTTAGTTTCTAAACATATAAGAGTTTTCTAGTTATCTTTTAAAATCGAAATCTAGGTTGTTACATCATCACATAAGTTCTTCACTTGTATTTTTCAAACTTCATAAAGGAAAAACATATTTCATATTAACATAAGGATTGGAGGAGGAAGCCAGCAACCATGTTGGCAGGTTGAGGGAGGGCGTTGGAAGGAAGATGGGAAAGCTCAAACTAATAGTGTTTCTTCTGTCTTAATGAGAATTATAAGAGCTTAAACAGGCATCGGTTCCAAGGAACAGAAATCAAGTAGACTAAAGCCCAATCACACTTGCTTTAAGAGAGCAATTTTGAGTGCATAACAGAAATCTATACTTTCACAGGGCTTCCCTTGTCTTTAAAACAAGATTCTATTTATATGAGAATGTGACTCGCACAGGGTTATTTTAAGGGCACATCTCAGAGGCTGTGCAAGATAGAGGGTAAGAACACAGACTTCAAGGCCAAAGAGATTTGAGAGCATCCCTAGTCTACCACTTGCAGGTTGTGGGGTCTTAGCCTCTCCATGCCTCTGTTCCCACATTTCCAAGACAAAGGTAACAATAATGTTGACTTCTTAAATTTGCTATGAGGATTTGAAGTTCCTGGCACAGTGTCTGACACATACTAAATAAATGCTGGATTAATAGAAGGTTTAAGTAGAATATTCATTTGTGCCTCTTTGCAACACACACACACACACACACACACACACACACACAAACACACACACACACACCCCAACTCTTACGTCCTTGAAAGAGTAAAGGAAAAGACCAGGAAGATGGTGGAACTGGGAACTCGGAGAAGACTCAGATGGGATCAGTGACCTCTTCTTGCCCTGGCACTGCCCTGGAGTTCCACTAAGCCACATAAGACCCCTGCCACTGCCACTCATAAGAAGGAGTTGATGGGATGACAATGGTGTTCCTACCATTTTATGTGTGACCTCCTCCCCTCCTCAGGCCCCCAATGTGGCTGCTGCAGGTGGTGTCTGAGCTTCCCAGACCACCAACCCTCCCTGCCCAACCTCATAAACTTCCCTTCTGGACCTTGATATTTCCTGTTGTGTTTTTTTCACCTCCATGACTTTGCCCACACTGGTCCTTCTTCCAGGAGTGCCCTCCCCTGCCCCCCGCCGCCACATCTACAAACTCTTAACAATTTATCTCAGGTGGCATTTACTCCAGGAATACCTCCCTACTCCCCAACCCATCAGCCAGAGGTGGTCTCTCCCAACAGTAGCATTTTATGGTACTTTATCTTTCTGCCTTGAAAGGTAGTTATTTCTCCCATTAGATGATAACCCCCTTGAAGGATCATGTCAATTTCCTATTTTCAAGGAGCTAGAGAGTTCCATGAATATTTGTGGAGTGATACAATGAATATTCTACTTCATTAATGGATAGTGGAGATACTCTCAGTCAGTTAAGTGTCTGCCTTCGGCTCAGGTCATGATCCTGGGGTCCTGGGATCGAGCCCCACCTGCATCATGCTCTCTGCTCAGCAGGGGGTCTGCTTCTCCCTCTCCGACTCCCTCTGTGCGCTCTTGCCCTCTCTCAAAGAAATACAATCTTTAAAATAAAATAAAATAAAATAAAATACACAAGCAAAAAAATGCCTGGGGAATAAGAAGGCACAATTTTTAATGCTAATGATGGGTAGATAGGAATTTATTGTTTTATCCTCTCTGTGATAATTCCTATAATAAAAAGTTTCAAAAGAAAATTAGAACAGAGAAGGACAAAGAAGGTCCTCATTTCTATTGGGTAGTCAGATAGGACCTCTTGACATTTGGCTTCAGACCTGAAGGTTGAGTAGGAGGGAGCTGAGGGAACTGTAACAGGGATCTGCATTCCAACCATAAGGTAGAACATGTGCAAACACCCTGAGGCAGGAAAAAACAGCATGTTCAAGAAACTGCAAGGAGGCCAGCATGGCCAGAACAGAAAGACTGAAGGGTGAAAGTGTGCCACATTGTACATCTCCTTTAACCACCTCCTTCTCAACCACTCAAGTGCAATGGGGACTGAGGGACCTCTGAGGAGAAAGAAGGGGTGATCCAGCCCACGGGGCTCAGGGCCCAGAACTCACTGCAGAATGCTGCGCAGGTGCGTGGAATCTGATGGCTGCAGATGGGTTTGCAGGAGAGGCAGACGTTCAGCAGGGGATCCCAGTACTGTTCTTCAGGGCAGGGCTCCATGGCCATCCCCTTCACAGGCCCTGTGGAGCTGAGAGGCAAGGAGCACGAGGGTAGCTGGTGCCCTGCTGTAGGTCAGAAGCCAGACCGTCACTCCCACTCACATTCCTACCCTCTGTCTCAGCAAACAGAGGGGAACCAGACAAAGCTGACTTCCAACCCCAGCTGCACATGCTGGGTGACCTGCAACAGCCATCTCACTTCCTTGAGCCTCAGTTTCTCCATTTGTGAAATGGCTGTTCTGAGGCCCCCCCCTCACATCTGGGCCCTTCTCAGTCCTGTTCTTTGCCCCCTTTAATGTGCTTCATTCTACCACAGTACCTTTGCACAAAATGCTGTTCCTTTTGCATTAAATGCTCTTCTTCCCTGCTCCTCCACTGGTATTTTCTCCTGATCCTTTAGACCACTGTTTCAATTTCATTTCCTCAGAAAATCCTGATTCTCTTCTCAGATTACAACATGCCCTTTTTTCTGAGCAGTGGTGTGCCCTTCACTTGTTACTGTTTTCACTTCACTTTTAGAAGTGTGACTATTAGATACTGTCTCCCCCATTAACTGTGAGCATCCTGCAGGCAAGAACTCTAACTTTTTTCTTCACTCTGGATCCTCAGAACCTAGAAAGTGCCCAGGACAGAGTTGGTGCTCATTAAGTGAATAATTAAAAAAAAAAAAAAAAGGCAGATCTAGCCAGTGCCTAGCATACAGCGGCATTCAATAAATGTCTATTTCCTTCCCGTTTTCTTTTTTACTGAGATATGAGACCCACACGATGTGTGTAAAGTGCACAAATCTGAAGTGTACAGCTTGATGAACTTTTCCATATGTATACACTTGTGTCACTACAACCCACATCAAGGTACAAGGTATAAATATTTCTTGCACCCTGGAGACTCCCTTGGATCTCCTCCCATCTGATACTTACTTCCAGAGGTAATTTCTACTCTGATTTTTATCACTGTAGCTTGTTAATATTGCCCATTCTTGAACTTTCGTGTCTGGTTTTGTCGGCTCCATGAGATATCTGAGACACATCTCTGTCGAAGCTCTATCAGTCATTTGTTTTGTATCGCTGAGTCTTCCATTATATGAATGCATCACCTTTTCTACAGTTTTCTGCCTGATTTCATGATATTAGCTTCACCAAAAACATCTCCTTTTAAGCATTTTTCAAGGCCATTTGTTTACTCTTTGATGAAAGTAAGCTGAGAAAAGACCAGTGGCTTCTGGTTTAATGCGGCAGCTTAAACACATGGGCTTATCTTCCTTCCCTCTTGAAACCCTACTAAAAGGACAAGAAAAAGATATTTGTCCTCAAAGAGAAAGAGAATGGAAAAAAGTTACTGCCGCAGGGGACAGATGTGAGCAACATTTTGGGATATGGAAGGCATGTGAACTGGGACTGATTTCAGTTAAAGATCTCTCTCTCTTTCGATGCCCACAGGGAGAAGGAAGCTGATTTGAGCCACAGAACCCTAGGAAGTCTCCGGAATTGGATGCACCAAGTATCTCTGACAGTGGGGGATGGGAAGGCAAAACGATGAAAGAGGGCTTGACCCCGGCCAAAGCCCATCCCCAGGCAGGTAACGGCCTCTTGACAACCCAAGCAAAAGATTAGGGGCCTTCTCAGGCATAGTTGAGGGTAGCTATAAAGTCCACTCTCTCCAAAACACAACCTAGGGAGTGCTGTGGCCAGGTTTTAAAAAATGTGTCCTTCCCCATCCTGCAGCTGGCAGGAAATCAGCAGAATCTGGGAAAACTGATCCAAAGGAAATGACCTAAAGACACTGACTGGGAGATTCTCTCAAGAAAATGACCAAGTTTGCTGACCATCTGAGAGCCAAGCTTCTACATTAACAACCCTATTTGTTTACTCAGAACTTCCAATCAGCTGTTTCTGCCTCAGTCTAAGTTGTGAACCAAGAACCACGGGTCACCTGATATTGGAGCACCCCCCCCCACATGAAAGAGAATTCAAACAAAGCAAGCAGAAAGAACATGCTGGGAGCCAAGAGAGACAATGCAGAGAAGAGAAGAAAACTAAAAGGTGACACCAACAACAATTGATATCCTCAGAAGGATTGGAGAATTTTTACATTTATGAAAAGGAATGGTGCCCTGTCTTTTAAAAAGAATATGCATATAATACATAAGAATTATTAGAAATTAAAAATATAATAGCCAGAATAAAAACATTGGTAGGAGGGTTGCAAGATGTAGTTGAAGAAATGTCCCAGAAAATAAGGAGAAAAAAGATATGAAAATTATGGAATTATTTCGGGAGGTCCAAAGGTTGACTAATGGGAGCTCCAGAGAAAACAGATTTCTAGGATATATAGCTTCCAGATTCAAAGAGCCAGTCCGGCATCTGGCACAATAAATTCTCAGCAGCCATGACCCACCATCATACAGTTTAGGAGGACCAGAGATTAAGAGCAGATTCTAAAACCTTCTTGAGAACAAGCAGGTCACCCACAGAGTTCTTTTGGGAAGCCAGTGGACATCTCAAATCAAAACTGGGATGTGAGAACAATGTCTGGGAAGATGGTAGAGTAGAAACTCCAGGAATCTGCCTTTTCACCTAACAGTTGTTGATGGCAGCAACCATCTGAAGGCACTGTTTTGAAACCCCAGACTTACCCAGGAAAAAGCTAGATGAAGAGACTGGTAAGTTTTTGGAATTTTGGTGCATTTCGACCCATTTCATGCTGGTGGCTACCATTCCTGTCTCCAGCCCCACCTATGCAGCAGTGGGAGCAGCTGCTCATATTGCTGGTGTAACTTGCTGGAACCTAGATGGGCAGTAAGGACCTTGTCTTCCAAATATTGGGATTGTAGGCTCTGACTGCTGTTTGCTGTTTTTGATCAGTGAGAGGCTAGCACACAATTTGGTGGCTATTGTTTCAACCCCCATCAGCTGAAGTGGCTTCCATGAGGATTTATTTATTTTTTTAAAGATTATTTCTTTATTTATTTGAGAGAGAGAGAGAGAAAGAGGGAGAGCATGAGCAGGTGTGGGGGAGCAGAGGGAGAGGGAGAAGCAGACTCCCCACTGAACAGGGAGCCTGATGTAGGGCTCGATCCCAAGACCCTGAGATCATGACCTGAGCCCAAGGCAGACACTTAACTGACTGAGCCACCCAGGCGCCCCAAGCATTTCAGGAAGATTTAAAGAGACAGTACTCTCCACCACTCTTGGGAACCAGACTTTTAAGGAAATCTTTGTCAGGTCACTGGCTGACTGCAGAGATAAAGGAACAGAAACTTCAGTGACACGCAATAAATACAAACTTTCGAAAATAGTTTGAAAAAGCCACACATGGACTCCAGCCATCAACAAGCAAGATACAGCAGTCCCTGAGGAATGAGAGAACTAGAATTACCACAACATAATACTCAAAATGTCCAGTTCTCAAAAAAACTTACAAAACATACAAAGAAATAGGAAAATATGGCACATTCACAGAAAAAAAAGAATTTGACAGAAATTATCCATGAAGAAGTCTAGACATTGGAAATATTAGTCGAAGATGCTAAATCAACTGTCTTAAATATGTTAAATGAATGTTAAAGAAAACCATGGACAAAGACCTGAGGGAAGTCAAACAATGCATGAATGATGTATGAGAATATGAATAAAGAGATAGAAGTGGTTAAAGAAGGAACCAAAACTTGGAAGCAAACAAGGTTTCCTTCAGTAGGTACATGGATAAATAAACTATGGTACATCTAAACAATGGAATTTATTCAACACTAAAAAGAAATGAGTTATTAGCCATGAAAACACATGGAGGAATCTTAAATGCATATTAGTAACTGAAAGAAGCCAAACTGAAAAGTCTACTGTGTGAATCCAGCTATATGACATTCTAGAAAAGACAGGACTATAGAAACAGTAGAAAGATGCGTGGTTGTCAGGGGCCTGGGGAGGGAGAGATAAAGGTGGGACGCAGAGGATTTTATAGGGCACTGAAACTATTCTGTTTGATACTATCATGGTAGATACATGTCCTTATACATATTTGTGAAATCCCATAGAATGTATAACACCAAAAGTAAATATTAGTGTAAGCTTATGGACTTTGGGTGATAATGATGTATTAATGTAGATTCATCAATTGTAACAAATGTACCACTTTTTTGCAGGATGCTGGTAGTATAGGAGGCTGTGCATGTTTGGGAGTATGAGGCATATGGGAACTCTCTGTACTTTCTACTCAATTTTTCTGTGAACACAAAACTGCTCTAAAAAAATCTATTAAACAATAGAAACAAACAGAAATTATGGGATTGAAAAGTCCAATAACTGAAATGAAAAAAAAAAACTCACTAAAGGGGTTCAACAACAGATTTGGAGAAGGCAGAAGAAAGGATCAGTGAACCTGAAGATAAAACAATTAAATTATTTAGTCTGAGAAGCAGAAATTTTTAAAAATGAGGGCAAGTGAACAGAATCTGAGGGACTTGGGGGCCTCATCAAACATGCCATCATAAATTTATAGGAGTTCTAGAAGGAGAGAGGGAGAAAGGGACATAAACCATATTTGAAGAAATAATGGCTAAAAATTTCTCAAATCTTAGGAGAGACATGAATACAGACGTTCAAAAATCTCAATGAACTCTCAATAAGATAAATCCAAAGAGCCCACACTGAGACACATTGTGGAAATGTGGAAACCCAAAGACAAAGAGAAAATTGTAAAACCTGCAACAGTGGAACAACTTGTCACATACAGGTGATCTTCAATAAAATTAACAGCTAATTTTTCTTCAGAAACCATGGAGGCCAGGAGTCAGTAGGATGATACATGTAAAGTCCTGAAAGGAAAAATTTGCCAACCAAGAATTATATAGCCAGCAAAGCTATCCTTCAAGAATGAAGGGGAAATTAAGACATTTCCAGATAAACAGAAGCCAAGGGAATTCATTCCCAGTTCATTAGACCTGCCCTACAAGGTATGCTAAAGGGAGTCCTTTTGCTGAAATGAAAGTACCCTAGACATAAACACAGTCATAATAACAGATAAGGGACATTGGTAAAGGTAACTACATAGGTAAATATAAAAACCAGTTTTACTGTACTTTTTGTGTGACTTGTGACTCCTTTTTTTTCTATATGACTTAATGAACCAATGCATGAAACAATGACTATGACTATGAACCTATGTTAATGGGCATAAAATGTGTAGAGAGGTTATCTGTGACAATAACAATGTAAATGGGAAGGGACAGAGATATAGGAAGAGAATGTTTGTATATTATTGAACCTAAGTTAGTCTTCAAATTAGGTTGTTATAGGTTTAAGATGTTAATTGTAATCCCCAAGATAACCACTAAAAAAAAACTTTAAAAAATACAAAAAAGAAAGAAAAAGCAAATAAAATGTGACACACAAGTAAACAACTAGATACATAAGAGGGTAGTAATGGAGGAATTGAGGAACAAAGAACATATAAGCCATACAGAAAACAGATAAATGACAGAAATAAATCCTTTTTTATCAGTAATCTCATCAAAGTAAATGGACTAAATTCCCCTATTAAAAGGCAGAAATTGGGGCACCTGGGTGGCTCAGTCGTTAAGCGTCTGCCTTCGGCTCAGGTCGTGATCCCAGGGTCCTGGGATTGAGTCCCACATCGGGCTCCCTGCTCGGCGGGAAGCCTGCTTCTCCCTCTCCCACTCCCCCTGCTTGTGTTCCTGCTCTCACTGTCTCTCTCTGTCAAATAAATAAATAAAATCTCTAAAAAAAAATTTAGAAAAAGGCAGAAATTGGCAGATTGTATTAAAAAAGAAAACAGTATCCATCTATATGCTGTCTACAAGAGACTTCCTTTAAATAAAAAGGACACAAAGAGATTGTAAGTAAAACAATGAATAAATATATTCCATGCACATAATAGCCAAAAGAGAGCTGAAGTGTTTATATTATTGTCACACAAAATAGTCTTTTAAGCAAAAGAGGTTAGAAGAAACAAAGAAGGACAAAATATATCAATAAAAAGTTTGATACAGCAAGAAATTTATAAACATACATACACCTAATAACAATATATGAAACAAAAATTGACAGAATTGAAGGGAGAAAAAGATAGTCCTACAAAAATATTTGGATACTTTCAGTAATGGATAGAAGAACCACGCAAAAGATTAATAATGAAATAGAGGACTTGAACAACACTACAAACCAATTACAAATAACAACACTATAAACCAATGACGTGTAATGGACATAACACAGGGTGTTACACTCAACAACAGCAGAATACACTTTCTTCTCAAGTGTACCTGGAATACTCTCTCTGATAGACCATATATTAGATCATAGGGGCACCTGGGTGGCTCAGTTGGTTAAATGTCCAACTCTTGATTTTGGTTCAGGTCATGATCTTGGGGTGGTGAGATCAAGCCCCACGTCGGGCTCCACACTGGGTGTGCAGCCTGCTTAAGGTTCTCTCTCTCCCTCTGCCCCTCTGCCTCTTCCCCCCTCACTTTCCCTAAACAAAACAAAACAAAAAAACAGACCATATATTAGGTCACAGAACAAATTTTAACAGGTTTTAAAAATCTGAAACCATTCAAAGTATCTTTTCTGATCAAAATGGAATGAAACTAACAATCAATAACAGAAGGAAAACTGGAAAATTCACAGATATGTGGAAATTGAACAACATACTCTTAAACAACTGCTGTATCAAAGCAGAAATCACAAGGAAAATTAGAAAAATATTGAGATAAATGAAAATGAAAACACAACTTACCAAAAGGTATGGGATACAGCAAAAGTAATGCTAAAGGGGAAATTTACAGCTGTAAATGCATACACTAAAAAAGAAGAAATTCTCAAATCATAACCTAACCGTACACCATGAAGAACTGGAAAAAAGAAGAGTGAACTAAACCCAAAGATGGTGGAGGGAAAGAAATAATAACGATTAGAGTGGAGATCAATAAAACAGGGAACAGAAAAACTGTACTAGAGAGAATCAACAAAACCAAAAGTTGGTTCTTTGAATAGATTAACAAAATTGACAGACCTTTAGCCAGATTGACTAAGAAAAACAGAAGACTCAAATTACTAAAGTCAGAAATGAAAGTGGGACATGAAAAGATGTTCAACATCACCCATCATCAGGGAAATGCAAATCAAAACTACAACGAAATATCACCTTACACCTGTCAGAATGGATAAAATAAAAAATACAAGAAACAGCAACTGTAGGTGAGGATGTGGAGAAAAAGGAACCCTCTTGCATTATTGATGGGAAGGAAAATTGGTGCAGCCACTGTGGAAAACAATATGGAGTTTCCTTAAAAAATTAAAAATAGGGGCTCGTGGGTGACGTTAAGCCTCTGCCTCCGGCTTAAGTCATGATCCCGGGGTCCTGGGATCAAGCCCCACATCATCGGGCTCCCTGCTCAGCGGGAAACCTGCTTCTCCTCCCACTCCCCCTGCTGTGTTCCCTCTCTCCTTGTGTCTCTCTCTGTCAAATAAATAAATAAATAAAATCTTAAAAAAAATTAAAAATAGAACTACCTTATGATCCAAGAATTGCCCTACTGGGTATTTACAAATATATATAGATATAGATATAGATATAGATATAGATATAGATATAGATATAGATATAGATGATATACACACACAAAAACACTAATGCAAAGGGATACATGCACCCCTATGTTTGTTGCAGCATTATTTACAATAGCCAAACTATGGAAGCAGCCCAAGTGTCCAAGGATAGACAAATAGATATTTGGTATATATCTACAATGCAATATGACTCAGCCATAAAAAAGAAGGAAATCTTGCCATTTGCAAAGACATGGATGGAGCTAGAGAGTATTATGCTAAGAGAAATAAGTCAAAGAAAGACAAATACCTCATGATTTCACTCATATATGGAATTTAAGAAACAAAACAAATGAGCAAAGGGGGAAAATAGAGAGAGAGGTAAACCAAGAAACAGACTTAACTATGGAAAACAAACTGATGGTCACCAGAGGGGAGGTGGGTGGGGGAATGGGTGAAATAGGTGATGGGGATTAAAGGGTACACTTATCATGATGAAAATAAAATAAAATGGAAAAAAAAGAGATTTAAAAAAATGAAAGTAGGGACATTACTACAGATTTTACAGATTATGAGAATACTATGAACAATTATACATCAAACAAATTGGGTAACCTAGATAAATAGACAAATTCCTAGAAATGTACAATCTACAAAAACTGACACATGAAGAAGGAATATCTGAACAGGTCTATATATAACAAGTGAAGAGACTGAATCAGTAACCAGAAACCTCTCAGTGAAAAGCCCATGACCAGATGGTGTCACTGGTGAGTTCAACCAAACATTTAAAGAAGAATTAACACTAATACTTCTCAGACTCTTCTAAAAAATTCAAGAGGAGGGAATACCTCCTAACTCTTTCTGTGAGGTCAGCATTACACTGATACCAAAGCCTAATGAAGACAACATAAGAAAAGAAAATTACAGGGCGCCTGGGTGGCTCAGTTGGTTAAGCAACTGCCTTCAGCTCAGGTCATGATCCTGGGGTCCCAGGATCGAGTCCCGCATGGGGCTCCCTGCTCAGCAGGGAGTCTGCTTCCCCCTCTGACCCTCTTCCCTCTCATGCTCTCTATCTCTCATTCTCTCTCTCTCAAATAAATAAATAAAATCTTTAAAAAAAAAAAGGAAAAGAAAATTACAGACCAATATGCCTTATGAATATAGATGTAAAAATTCTCAACAAGATATTAGCAAATAAATTCCAACAGCTTTATTAAAAGGGTTCTACACCACAAAAAAAGTGGGATTTTCGTTTCCTGGAATGCAACTATGATTCATTACACAAAAATCAATCAGTGTAATATACCATATTAAAAGAGTGAAAAGAAAAACTATACATTCATTGCAATTGGTGCTGAAAAAGGATTTGACAAAATTCAACACCTTTCCATGATTAAAAAAAGAAAACAGTAAAGTAATAATAGAAGAAAATTCCCTCAATATGATAAAAACCATATACGAAAAACTCACGGCTGACCCACTCAATAGTGAAAGACTGAAAGCTTCTTTCCTAAGATCAGCAACAAGACAAGAATGCCCACTTTTACTGCATCAATTGAACATAGTACTGAAAGTTCTAGCTAGAGCAATCAGACAAGGAAAAGAAATAAGACATGCA
Source organism: Callorhinus ursinus (assembly GCF_003265705.2). NCBI lineage: Eukaryota > Metazoa > Chordata > Mammalia > Carnivora > Otariidae > Callorhinus > Callorhinus ursinus. The sequence continues at coordinate 12,702,567 of NW_027397105.1, read as the reverse complement.
AATTGGAAAGAAGGAAGTAAAATTATCTCTGTTCACAGATGACATGATCTTATATGTAAAGTCCCTAAAAGTTACACACACACACACACACACACACACACACGTTGGAACTAATGTTAAGTTGTAGGATACAAAATCGAAACACAAGTATATGTATTTGCAACAAACAATTCTAAAAGGAAATTAAGAAAACAATTCCATCTACAAAGGCATAAAAAAAGAATAAAATGCTTAGGAATAAACTTAACCAAGATGGCAAAAAGTATACACTGAAAAACTACAAAACATTGTTGAAATTAAAGACCTAAATAAAGGACATCGTATGTTCATGGACTGGAAGACTTAAGATGGCAACACTACCCCAAGTGATCTACAGATTCAATGTAATCCTGACAAAATCCCAATAACTTTTTTACACAAATACAAAAATTCATCCTAGAACTTCATATGGAATTGCAAGGGACCCTGAATAAGCCAAAACAACTTTGAAGAATAAGAACAGTTGGAGGACCAACACTTCCTGATTTCAAAACTTATTGCAAAGCCAAAGCTAAAGTAAACAGTTAAGTAGGGTAATACCGGAATAAAGAGAGACACACAGACCAGTGGAATGGTCCAGAAATGGACCAGAAATAAATTCGCACATAAATAGTCAATTGATTTTCAACAGGGGTCCAAAATATTTCCATGGGGAAAGGACAATCTTCAATAAATGGTGCTGAGAAAACTGGATAGCCACATGTGAAAGAATGAAGTTGAACCCTTACCTTACAATATATACAAAAATTAACTTAAAATGCATCAAAACTTACACTTAAGGCTACAACTATAAAACTTTTAGAAGAAAACATGGGAAGTCTTCATGCGTTGAATCTGGCAATGACACTTTTGATACAACACCTAAATAAATTGGATTTCATCAAAATTTAAAACTTCTGTGCATCAAAAGAGTGAAAAAGGGGAGCTCACAGAATGGGAGCAAATATTTCTGATAACAAATTAATATGCAGAAGATATAAAGAAGTACTAAGACTTAAGAACCAAAAATGAAACCAATCAAGTCAAAACTGGACAAAAGACTTGAATTGACATTTCCCCCAAAGAAGACATCTAAATGGCCTATAAGCATATAAAAACAGTCACCATCATTAGTCATTAGAGAAATTCAAATCAAAACTACAATGAGATACCACCTCATGCTCATTAGAATGGCTATTTTCAAAAAAGGGAAAAATAACAAGTGTTGGCAAGAACGTGAAGAAATTGGAGCTCTCATGTATTGATTATAGGAATGCAAAAGGCTGCGACCACTATAGAAAACAATTTGGCAGTTCCTCAAAAAGTTAAATACAGAGCTACCATTTGGTGCAGGAATTCCACTCCTAGGAATATATCCAAAGGAACTGAAAGCAGAGATTCAAACAGATCCTTGTACACCAACGTTCACAGCAGCATTATTCACAATAGCCAAAAGGTGGAAAACCCAATTGTTCATCACTAGACGAAAGGATAAGTAAAAAGTGCTATCTATACTAGAATATTATCCAGTTATTAAAATGAGTGAATTACTGGGACGCCTGGTTGGCTCAGTCAGTTAAGCGTCTGCCTTCGGCTCAGGTCATGATCCCAGGGTCCTGGGATCGAGTCCTGCATCGGGCTCCCTGCTGGGCGGGGAGCCTGCTTCTCCCTCTGCCTCTGCCTCTCTCTCTCTCATGAATAAATAAAATCTTTAAAAAAAATAAAATAAAATGGGTGAATTACTGACACGTGCAGCAACATGGAATAACTTTCTAGACCCTATTCTAAGTGAAATAAGCCAGCCACAAAAGGACAAACATTGTATGATTCCACTTGCATGAGATACCCAGAATAGGCAAGTTCATAGAGGCAGAAAGCAGACTAGAGGTTACCAGGCACTAGGGGAAGGGGAAACTGGGAGGATGAAAGTTTTGGGTATAGATAGTGGTGATGGTTGCAAAACACTGTGCATGTACTTAATGCCACTGAATTGTACACTTAAAAATGACTAAAATGGTTAACTTTATTCTGTATATTTTACAAACCAGAAGGAATAAGATAGTGGCATAATGCCCCAAATTTATGATAGAAATGTTTTCAGTCTAAAACACCACATGTTATTAATTAAGTGTGGGGTCAAATAAAGATGTTATGAGACATACAAAGTCTCAAAACTTTTATCTTCCATCATGCACCATTTCTTGGTAAGTAACTGGGAGATATGCTCCGTCAAAGGCAAGGAGTAAACAAGCCAGTGGGGAGTGGGGGAGAAACACAGGATCCATCTCAGCTAAGAGGTGAAGGTAGAAATTCTCAGAATGTTGGTGAAGCGGGTCTCTGGGGACAGCTGCCTGTAGGCCTAGAGGGAATCCTATCCAGGCTAAAATAAGAGAAAAGAGGAAAGGAAGGTCTCCAATGAAAACATTGAAACAATAGACAAGTGAGTATGTTTGGCAAACTGACAGGCTGAGTTTGTCACAGAGCTGAGGATAAATTACTGATACGTGCAGAGAAAACTGAGGCACTATCAAGCCCAGGGAAATCATAGTACATGTATGGCTCAGCTGTGAACAAAATCCACATCATCATAAATGTGTGAGCAACTGTCAATGAATAACTTGGAGACTTTGAATTATGTCTGCTATAAAATAGTTTACTCATTTGTGTGAGTGGAGACAGCCATCAGACCACTGTCAATGAACGAAGGCAATACCAGAACTTGTAAGAGAGGACGAAGAAAAGGAAGAACAAAACTGTAGAGGGTTTTACATTTGGGGGCAAACTGATTAGCTGGCAGCCAAGAGGGCAGTCTATCCTTGAACACCTGGGTTGGCTAAAGGGATCCAAAAGAATTGCCATTGTTGATGGATTCTCTGGAAACCCTGAGGGCATCAGAGTGGGCAAATGTGCCAGGCTGTCTGAGTACACTGCTGGTCCTGCCTTATCCACCATGGGGTCAGCCCCACCGTCTGTACCAGACTTGCTCACAGTCTCCACTAACTAAACACAGCGCTCTGGGAGATTGGGTGGAGGGAGAGGTTGTGTGTACACAGAGGGTGATGTAAGAGTTGAGTTCTTATCTTAGAAAGTAGGAAGTTAATCCATAATGTATAAAATTGAAAAGTCAAGAACTAGCTGTGTATGCCCATTATATTCTGAGACTATTCAAGAGTGAGCCCAGTGAAGCTATGAGGTAGCAATGGCTGGGAACCACTGCCTGTATGTCCTAGGCCCAGCATTTTCCTAGCTGTGTGACCTTGGGCAGAACTTCACCTCCTGGAAACCCAGTATCCTCATCTGTAAAATAAGGGTGTTATTGCTTACTTCATAAGCCATTGTGAGTATTACATTCATCGCAAGTGCTTTGCCTGGCATGGTACTACGCTATTAGTAAAAGGTTAACCCTCTGAGCTATTGCCCTCCTTAATACTGCCATTCCTTGCAATATTGAGTACTGTACCCGCCAAGGCCTGGACCTGGGTCAAGGGAAGACTAAAAGGGCCAATTCCTGCCCCAAGGGCCTAAGACAACTCCGTATCTCTCTCCATGGTGGGGAGAGGGTCCCGTCCTCATGAGAAAGGAGCAGGATGGGTGTAGATCTCAGCTCCTCCTTTTTACTCTTTACAATTCTGCCAAGAAAATCTGTCAGTGTGACTTGAAAAGAAAGGACAATAAAGGCTTCAAGACAGGAGGAATTTCTCGTCCAATCTTTGAGTAAACACAGCATGAACTGGGCGGGGGGGGGCGCTTTGAGCTAAGCTGTCACTGGTGGGGTGGGGTCAGGAGGCGATTCCAACGTGAAGAGACGGGGTGTGTGCCCTGGAGGAGGTCAGAGCCGGACACCTGGGGCACCCACAGGAAAACTGGCAATGACCACCTACGACCTTGCTTTTATTCACATAAAGAAGGAGGAAGAGGAGGTAGAGGGGTTGGGGTGGGTGGTGGGAGAAGTAAAAGGACAAGGGGAGGGGAGGAGACAAAGAAGGAAATGAGAAGGTGGTTTTTCATTTCAGTTAACTGTGTGTGATTTCCTACCAGGCTCTTCTGAAATACTGAACACAAGTCAGAGGCTGACCCCTGCCAGCCCCCACCCCACACTACCTTTCAGAGATTCTCAGGGTGGTGAGCCCACCATCCCCACGCAGGATCTAAGTCAGAACTAAACTAGGTCCTGGGAATCCTAGTCAAGTCACCTTCTCAGTTTTGGTTTATAAGAAGGGGGTGACCATTTCTACCCATTATAATTTTTGCCTCCTGTTAGCTCTTTTTGAAAATTGATCTGCCACACTTCAGTGGCAGAACAAGTGTGAGAGAACTAAAGTGCGTGTGGTGGGGAAAGCACAGCTCTGGGTCCCCACTGAATCACCTTGCAAAAGGGCACCTTATTTGCAAAATGGAAGGTACCCTTCTCTCAAGGACGTGTACGTGACATGCCTGAGACGCAGCTGCCAAGTGGTAGTTACTTGTCTGATATAAGTGGTATAAAATATAATGGATTAATTATAGTCACAATTATAATCATTTTATGGTAATATAAAACCATAGAATCATTTATAATGATAGAACATTATTATTAATAATTACGATAGTATCATCTAATTAGTCCTCCAGGCCTGGGAACTGCTCCCACAATCTCAACTGAAGGCTTAAGCAAAATAATTTTCTAAAAACACTTGTCCCCATAGCTGCCTTGTCTCCTTGCTTCTCCTCTGAGCTGTCTCACATGTGTCTTCCTGGATGACCATGTGGCCTGAGCATGTCCACCTGGTGATAGTTCTTGTTTTGTAATTTACATTTGAGGGTGTAGCCATTCTGCCTCCTTACACTGTCTCATTCCTCTCTGAATCCGGTGCTTCCCATAACACCAGGACATAGTAGGTCCTTGATAAATGCTTATAAATGACCTTGGACGTCATTGTCCTCAGTAAAGACTTGTGGAATGAAAAGCAGTCTCCATTTTTGCACTGTGTTACAGGTAGCTGGACTGGGACAATATTTAGGTTTTACTCTGTCCTCTCTCCTGCCTGCATTTCCTCCATTCAAGTAAGACTCAGGACAGAGATGTCCTGGTGTGGAGACAGGGGAAAGCAGAAATCTAGGCTTTTGATTTTAAAACTTAGGGGAGAGGATTCTTGGCAGAGACAAAGTAACCGGGCCAGAAACCAGCACAGAAAATAATTTCCCCTATATCAAAACAAAACAAAACAAAGCAAAAAACCAAAACAACAACAAGAAAAAAACAGATGCCCAGCCAAAGATTTAAGTGTGAAAAAGAATAAAATTACAAAAAGTTCTGGAGAAAAAAATGATCTAATATTTCTTTGTAACCTTGGAGTATGAAAGGCCTTTCTAACTATGACCCCATATCCAAAATCTGTAAAAAAAAAAAAGACTGATAAAATAGACTACACAGAACAAGGAGACAAAACAAACAACAACAACAACAACAACAAAAAAACCCAAACATGGCCAAAAATATCTTTAGAAAACTCTAAAGGCAAATGAAAAATGGGAACAAATCATTGCAGTTCAAATCTATAAGCAGAAGAGGAAAGGCCAGCTACCCAATGGAAAATTGGGCAAACACGGTGAACAGACAGTTCACAGAAGGGAAAAACATCATAAACATGTCTGGTCTCATTCCTAAGTGATAGGTGAATCCAAACTATGCTGATACTATCTTCCCTCTAATAGACTTCCCTCTAAATCCAGAAGCATCTGGATTTGGCTAAGTCATGAGGAAACTGGCACTCTTATTCACTATGGAAGGCAGGGGGATAAGGATAACCCCCGTGGAGGGTAATTTGGCCACATCTTTCAAAATTACTGATGCGTATACCAGTCATATAGTGATTAAACTCAGGGGTTTATCCCAGAGTGTGAAATAATAAATTCATTGTAGCAATGTTTGTATCAGCAAAGATTGGAAAAACCCAAATGCCCATCAGTAGAGGACTGAATGAGTAAATTACAGCATGCTTATATACAGGACTATTGTGCATCTCTAAAAAAAGAATTAGGAAGCTGTTTATATATTGCTATGGAAAGAACTCCAAGATATATTATGTGGAAAACAAAAATAAAAATAAACAGGGTACATAACAGCATAGCTCATAGGGTCCCTCCCTTCCTCCTTCCCTCCCTTCCCTCCCTCCCTCCCTCCCTCCCTTCTTTCCTTCCTTCCAACCTTTCTTCCTTTTTGCAAAAAGGGGGAAAGTTCAAATCGATAAGTGTTGGCAAATACACAAAGAAACACTATAAAGAAACTTAAGAAACAAAAAAATGGTGTTTTAAGTAAAAATCTTAGGAATAAATTTAACAAAAGAGTGCAAAACATGCACATGGAAAACTACAAAACATTGTTGACAGAAGTCTTAAAAAGACCTAAATAAATGGAGAGACATCCCATGTTCATGGATTGAAAGACTTAATATTGTTAAGATGGCAATATTCCCCAAATTCTTCTACGGATTTAATGCAATCCTAATGAAAAAAATCCCAGCTGGCTTTTCTGCAGAATTTGACAAGCTGATCCTAAAGTCATATGGAAATGCAAGAGACCCAGAAGGGCCGGAACAATCTCAAAAAAGAAAAACATAGTTGGAAGATGCACACTTTTCAACTTCAAAACTTACTACAAAGCAATAATAAATAAGATAGTGTGGTACTAGCATAAAGATAACCATAGACCAATGGAATAGAAATGAGGGTCCACAAATAAAGTCTAACCTTTATGGTCAATTGATATTCCATAAGGGTACCAAGACAACTCAACGGGAGAAAGGAGAGTCTCTTCAACAAATAGTGCTGAGACAACAGGATAGCCATGTGTAAAAAAAAAAAAAAAAAAAAAAAATTTGGACTCCTACCTCACACCATACGCAAATAAAAAATTAACTCACAGTGATCATAGATCTAAATGAAAGAGCTAAAATGACAAATTTAGAAGAAAACAAGAGTGACTCTTCACGACTTGGGGTTAGGCAATGACACCAAATGCATAAATGACTAACGAGAAGATTGAGAGATTGGACTTCATCAAAATTAAACACATTTGTGTTTCACAGAATACTACCAAGAAAATAAAAGGACAATCCACAGACTGGGAGGAAATATTTGCAAGCCATATATATGTTAAGGGATCAGAATATATAAAGAATGCTTATAACTGAATAATGAAAAACAACCCAACTTAAAAATAGGTTAAGGAGTTAGACATTTCTCCAAAAAGATATGTGAATGGCTAATAAGCACAGGAAAAGATGCTCAACATCTTTTGTCATTAGGGAAATGCAAATCAAAACCACACTGACATACCTACTAAAATGGCTATAATGAAAAAAGGGATAATGACAAGTGTTCATGAGGATGTGGAGAAATTGGAACCCTCATACATGAAGCAAGATTATCAAATGGTACAGCTACTGTGCAAAACAGTTTGGTGGTTCCTCAAAATGTTAAGCATAGAATTACCACAAGATCCAGCAATTCCACTCCCAAGAGAAATGAAAACATGTCCACCCAAATACTTGAACACGGATGTTCATGGCAGCATTATTCATAATAGTCAAAAAGTAGAAACAACCCAAATGTCCATCAGCCAATGAATGGGTAAATAAAATGTGGTATATCCATTAAATGGAATATTATTGGGCCATAAAAGGGAACAAAGTGTTGATACATTCTACAACATGAATGAACCTTAAAAACATCATGCTAAGAGGAAGAAGGCAGTTTGCTAAACACCATATTCAATTTTTATAAAATTGTTCAAAACAGGCAACTAGGGGCTCCTGGGTGGCTCAGTTGGTCAAGCGGCCGACTTTTGATTTCGGCTCAGGCGGTGGTCTCAGGGTCATGGGATCAAGCCCTGCATCTGACTCCGTGCTTAGTGGGGAGTCTGCTTGAGATTCTCACTCTCCCTCTTCCTCTGCCCCTCCTCCCTCAAATAAATAAATAAATCTTAAAAAAAAAAAAAAAACAGGCAAGGGACGCCTGGGTGGCTCAGTCGTTAAGCATCTGCCTTCGGCTCGGGTCATGGTCCCAGGGTCCTGGGATTGAGCCCCGCATCAGGCTTCCTGCTCGGCAGGAAGCCTGCTTCGCCCTCTCCCACTCCCCCTGCTTGTGTTCCCTCTCATTCTGTGTCTCTCTTTGTCAAATAAATAAATAAAATCTTTAAAAAATAAAAATAAAAATAAAAACAGGCAGATCTGTAGATACGGAAAGCAGATTACTGGTAACCTAAGGCCTGGGGTGGGGAAGAATGGAGATTGTGGGGTGATGAAAATGATCTAAAATTAGATTATAGTGATGATTGCGCCACTCTGCAAGTACACTAAATAACATTGGCTCGTACACTTTAACAGGGTAAACTTTATGACATGTAAATGCTATGTCAGGAAAGCTGTTTCTTCCAGGGGAAGCAGGGACTGGATAGATGAAGGACGGAGATGGAAGGAAGACTTCATATTGTATACCTTTTTATACTTTCTGTGCTTCCAAAGTGTGACCACTATCTACTCAAAAAACAAACTGAAAATACAAAAGGATCAAACAAAATTAAAGAGAACTCTGACCCTTCCCTCACTTGGGGAGAGGAGAGAGAGGGTGCTGCCACCCACCCCAGCCCCCTGTGAAGTGATGGCAGGGTGGCCCGTGGGTTAGATTGGACAGGGCAGCCCTAGAGAGCTCCCAAGACATATTCATGGTCTGGAGGCCACCAAGCTGTGGGACCTGCTGGGGACATGGGACCTAGCTGGCCAGATGGCAGACACCCAACTGACCAGAGGGTGCCGTGCCTGCTCCCCACTCCTCCACCACCATCTGGACCTACGTAAAATCCCAGAACCATCATCTAGCCCCAAAGAGGGACTGGGAAAACCCCAAGACTGACACTGGCCAGGCAGAATAGAAGCTTGAGAAAGTTCTGTTGACATAGAGGGAAGGCGGGAAGAACTCCTCTTGCACGCCTGGTTTTGTGGACCAGGCTCACGCCCCCAGCCTCCTGCACCCTGAGACCTGAGAGCACCAGGAGGGCTGATGGTTGGAGCCCTCTGCCTGTGGTTCCTCGTGTGCTTGGCTTAAGAGGTGCCGTACCAAGAAAGACCTCTGTGGTCAAATTAGTTTGAAAAATGCCAGATTAAAGAAAGGCAAAGCTTTTTTAGCTGCAGCCCTCCTCCGAGTCTTTGCTTGGGACTCCTCAAGAGGGGTTCTGGCAAGTTCAAAGACCTTTTGAAGTTTCGAGGGACATCTGGTGGGGCAGAGACCCTTCTTCATGGTACAGCTGAAGAAACAGAGCCTGGAGAGGGGAAGGGCTCATCCAAGGTCACACAGTGAGTCCGTGAACACCTGGAGTGAGAACCCCTGACTCCAGGCCAGGGCGGATTCGGCTGCACCAGGCAGCCACACTCGGCGCCCCGTCACATTTCTGACTGGTCGCCAGCCGGTGATCCTGGCGGCCCGGGCAGTTTCACCCAGAGTCAACGTGGCCTCTGGTCCTTGCCTGGTCCGAGTCTCTCAGAAATTTTATACGTTTGAGCCCTAAGCTGGGGACATGTCTGGGGACATAGTCACTGGATTTAAAAAGGAATCAGAGAAAAGATATACTCCCTGACTGATGTGAGCCAGACAGAGCAGTAGCCAGCCGTGCGTGAACCCAGGCCGGGCCACCCCAGGCCCTGACAGCCCCTCAAATCCAGCCTTGGGGTCCCCTCTGCACAGTGACGGACTTGGACCCATCTGCTCCAGCAACGTATGCTTCCTGGTTTGTGTCTTCGAACGAACCTTTAAAACCCTGATAAAAATTCTACAGGGTAAGCTATCCAGCTTCTTCAATAAATAAATAGCAGGGGGGCGGGGGGAAGGAGACCAGATGGGAACTGTTCTAGATTAAAACATGTAATCAAAGGCATAACATGGGCCATGTCAGATCCTGATTTGAACAAATCAACTGGAAAAGACGTTGATAAGACAGTTGGAAAATCTCAACACTGACAGGCTATTTAGTAATACTGGCTGGGGGGGGGGGGCATTTTTCTTCTTCTTTTTTTTTTTTTTAAGATTTTATTTATTTGTTTGACAGAGAGAGGGAGAGAAGGATCATAAGTGAGCAGAGCGGCAGGCAGGGGGAGAGGGAGAAGCAGGCGGAGCCCGGTGTGGGGCTCAGTCCCAGGAGCTTGGGATCATGACCTGAGCCGAAGGCAGACGCTTAACGACTGAGCCACCCGGCTGCCCCTGGGCGGGGGAGGGGTGTCATTCATTTTTGAGTTGGTCAGGGCATGATGGTTAATTTTTCGGTTTTTGGTTTTTAAAGAGGCTTTTAGAGATCAATGCTGAGGTATCCACAAATCAAACAATACAATGTTTGCTATCTGCTATTAGCTTTAAAATGTTCCAGTGGGGCTGGTGGGGGAACATGGCAGGCACGGAGGATGTAAGGTGGGCCATATTGGCTAATTGTCAAAGCTGCGGGATGTATGCTGAAAGTGCCTTAAACTCTCCTCTCCACTTTGGCTTCAAAATAAAATACTTTTTAAACGTCCTGGCCAACCTGGCTCAGGTGCCCTGGCCAGCTTGGGTTCGGGGGTGTCTCAGATGGAATTCCTGCCTATGTGCTGACCCGCCAACCTCCCGGCTCCTTTCCTGGAATGCAAGGTGCGGACCCGCAAAGCCCCCAAAATTGGGGCTCTCCACGTGCAGAGGCATGGGCCGACCCCCAGGCTACCCGAGCTTGCCCGTCTGCTGTGGGTGCTGTACCCACCAAATCCCTCCGAACCCATGCGGGGTGCCCCTGGCCAAGCCCTCCTCACCCCCACTTCCCCCCAATCCGGCCGCCTACCTGGCTACTCACGCCACTCTCCCTGGGCCGACGGGCTCCAGCCACCTCGCCTGCTCCGGCCCAAGCCGCTCATTACTCAGGAGGTTTATTATTAGCCTGAGATTTGATTAGTGCCTGAGCTGCACTTCCTGGGTTTTCCCCCCCAACCTGTAGGATGTAAATCAGCGGCACCCCCTCCCGCCCTGCACCTGCGTGTTAGGAGCTGAGGTGGGTGGCCTGGGACTACTCCGGAGTCCCCACCAGTGCCGTCTGTGGAGCTCCCCTGCACCCTGTCCGCCAGCGCCCACAGGGCAGGGGAAGGGCAGGACGGGCCTCGCCTTGGGGTGAGGTACGAACTGGTATGACCGCAAGCCGGCGCTGACCCACCACTTGGACCTGGTTTCCTGCCCCATGGCACACGTTCCCGGCTGCAGCCAGGGTGAACCTGCTCTCCAGCCTCCAAACATTGCTCAGCCCCTTCCCTCTTCCCTGACACCCATTTCCTATTTCATTGCTCGGTGGTCTCTTCTTGTTCTGCCTTCAGGCTCAACTGAGGGGCCAACTCCTCCGGGAAGCCATCCCTGACTGTCCCAGGCCTGGTTAAATGCCCATTCTCGGTGCTTCCTAAGCCCTATCAAAGCACTCAAGAGGCTGACGGCCTGGCTTTGAATCTCAGCTTGGCCACTTACCAGCAGGAAGCTTTTGGGGCAATTCACTTAACTTCTCTGTGCCTCCATTTTCTCTTCTCGTGAGTGGGTTTGATAACCGTACCCAGCTCACAGCTTGTTAGGAGAATGAAAGGAGTTGCCACAGTTAAAGTCTTAGGGCAAGTTCTTGGCACCTAGTAAGTTCTCAATAAATGATATGGAGGATTAGCACCATAGTCCCCATCACACTCTTGTAACTCGTTGTCCACGCCTTCGAAACTCCCCTGAAACCTCCATGGGATTAAGACTGGATTGAGACAGGGGGGTGGGGGGGATGGGTTAGCCTGGTGATGGGTATTAAAGAGGGCACGTTCTGCGTGGAGCACTGGGTGTTATGCACCAACAATGAATCGTGGATCGCTACATCAAAAACTAATGATGTAATGTATGGTGATTGACATAACAATAAAAAATTAAAAAAAAAAAAGACGGGATTGAGACAGATTTAGAAGCCCACGGCACTTAGGAAGGAAAATTGAGGGATGGGGAGGAATTGGGCAGGTGGAAGGGAAGTAGGATTAAGGCAGGAGTGTGGCGGGAGGGAGGAAAACAAAAGGCTGTCTTGAATGACAACAGCCACAACAGGAGAGGAATCAGGGTTGGTCAACTTAAGAACTGCTCAATCTCAGTGATCAGAGAAACGCAACTTAAGCAATGAAAAACTAATTTTCACCCACCAGCATGGCAAAATCCTCAAGGTCGATAATAGGAGGGCTGGAAGTGACCCAGGGAAATGCGATCTTGCGCCCTGCTGGAGGGAGGGAGTTGGTACCACCATTTTGGAGGGCAACCTGCCAGGGTCCATTAAACTGTACAACATACGCCTATGTCCACAACCTGGACATAATTCTCCACATGTCGCAGGTGCACGAGGATGTTCGCAGAGGCATAGTTAATACTAGGAGGCATCTGGAAACCACATACATGTCCATCCAATGGAGGATGGCTGAATGAGATGCACAGGTCATAACCAGGAACATTATGCAAAGGTTACACAGAAGGAGCTAGACGATTGTCCAGACAAATCATGATGCCTACAGTAAGACACCCTGTAGTAAAACAAAATCACAAACGGCCTTCTCCGTGGCCCCATGCATATGAATGGGATGCAGACAAAGTCTTGTGGGATGTATGTGGTAATGATGGTTGCCTCTGGGTACGACAAGAGGGGACCAGGTTTGGGGTGATGGTCAAAGGGGACTTTAGCCCTATTTGTAAGGTTTTCATGTTTACACAGAGAAGATACTTATGTATTACTTGTGCCAATGAAAAGTAGTAGGCTGGTGGGGGGGTGGATTTGTGAGCCAGAGGTGGTCGTCGATTGTGTCCTCAGGAACTTCCTGCCTATTGAATCGGGGCAAGCCCAGAGTCACTGTCGGGTGCCCCCAGTACATCTCCTGCTTACCTTCCTACCCAGGGCTGGGGCTCTCCCCACCTCACAGAGCAGCTAGCTCCCAGGGGGTTAGTTCTGACCGTTAGAAAGCTGTCTCTGTCTATTGAGCGGACCGTGCCTTCCAGAAACAGACCCGCTGGACTGATTGCGGCTCTCTGAAGCCACACACATTGCCCTGCTCAATGAGATCCCACTTTGGAGTTTTAAAGCCAGCATAAGTTAGGCGTGAAATGAAAGTCAAACAAGATCCAATCTGACTTTTGGGGTGGCCAAGAATGGGATGGTAGTGTTTCCTAATGTCTCACTGCTGATCACAGCTCGTTAATGCTTTTGCTCAAACACCCTTTACAGATAATGGATTTTATTTGCTTTCTATTTTCTTTAATTACAAGTGTAATTTACATGCAGTGAAATGCATGAGTTTTAAGTGTGCAGATCAATGAATAGTTTACGTATGTCCATACCCAGGTAACGCCACCCAGATCAAGACTTAGAACATTTGGACCCCCCCCAGGCGGCTCCCTCCCTGCCCCTTCCAGGCACCCCCACCACCCCAGAATTGCCACCAACGTGACCTCTATCCCCATGGATTCATTTCTCTTGTTCCTGACTGTATAAATAGGAACATACAGATGAGATCATCCACTTCTTTCTTCTGGCTTCTTTCTGCTGATATTAGATTTTATTAAACCAGACAGAGCAAAGCTGTGGGACATTACTGGGGGGAGTTGTTTAACCTCTGTGGGCCTCCTTTTCTCCTGATCAAATGGATGAGCGTGAAGCTCACCAGGGCTGCACGATTACAAGGAATTTTATTATTACTGTTACTAAACTCGAATTTCATGACCCATGCAAATAGAATCCCTTCCTCCTTGGGCTCCCTCAGAACAGGTGCTGGAGGTTTCTGAACCTCATTCTGAAACCAGCCCTCTCTCGGAGCTGTCTCCCCGGGGGAAGTGGGGGACTCAGGATTCTAATTTTAAGCCCTACACTTAAAGGGGACAGAAGAGTCTGGAATCTAGAGTAAAGATACCTTGTATACCTCCAGGTTTTGGAGCTGATGCATTCAAATATGCGTACCTAAACCGTTAAAACGAGCACATGGTAAAGAAAAATTCAAACAGTGTGAAAGGGAATATAGCAAAAAAGAAATTTCCCTCCCATCTAGATACTCTCGACGGCCTCTTTCCCTGCTCAAAGGCGGCAACTGTGGCCAGATCTGGTTCACACACGCTTCCAAGCAAAACCCTAGCATTTACATGCCTGTACATGTCAACAGAGGGTGGATTTTTGCCTCTACCCCCTGCCACCCCATACATATTTTTTTTTTACGAAATTGCTTGTTTATACAGATTCAAGCACTATAAACATACGACCTTTCTTCACTCAATATATCCTATCAGTCAAGCCTTGCCTCTTTAAAGTTCTTTAAATGCTCATTAGAGATAATAACAATAGTAAGCATTTATGTAGCACTTACCATGTTCCAGACACTATTCTGAACCCCTTATATGTTCACTTCATATATATTTTATCTCTGTGTCTCATCAAATGGCTTGAATTCCCTAAGTGGATTACTTGGTCAGAGGAAACATTGTCACGTTGATCAATATTTTCCAATGAGACTGTTCCACTCTACACAAGCGCGGTGGTGATATTTTGGCCCTGAGAACCTCTGCCCAAGCTGGGTGTCATGGTCTCTCTGAGGCAGTGGGTATATTTCTCAACCAAGCCTTGCCATCTGCCAGCCCCCCCTCCCCCAGTCCCTATGAGGCCATGCTGTGGAACCTTCTCTGAGAGAGTCCTAGAGGTAAGACAAAAGCAAGAGTATCCAAAAAAGGACATTTCTTAGAAATGCAGTGAAAGCTCTGATTTTCATGATTGCAATTTACATATACGACTCAGATGTGAATTTCCTATGTTGCTAATGTACCTGGTCCCTCGATTTGTGCTAATTTTTCAGAAATGCTAAATACTTTTAGCAGAACCTGTTTCAAAGAAGCAAACAGCAATTTCCATAGCAAGAGCCGCAAACTTTTGTGGGAAGACCTAGTTTCTCTTTCCATTTAAAAAAATTTTCCCCTCAAAACTTTTATTATGAAAAATTCAAAATTCAGAGAAAGGTTAAAAGTAGCATAGAATGAATACCCAAGGACCCTCCAGCGAGGTTTCACAAGTGTTCAGATTGGTGTCTGTCTACCATCTACTTTCCCACTGAGATGCCTGAAAGCCGTTTGCAGACTGACATTCACTCCTCAGCCCTCCAGCGGACATCTCCTACGACACGGACATTCTTTTCCATAGATTTAGCATTTCCACACCTAAGAATATCAATAAGAATTAGAAACACCATCTAATATCTAGTCCATATTCAGATTTCCTTCCCCAGCTGTTGTCTCAAGGTTTTCTTGGCTGCCTCTTTTGAATCAGAACCCAGCAGAGGGGGGCGCCTGGGTAGCTCAGTTGGTTAAACCTATGCCCTCAAGTCATGATCCTGGGGTCCTGGGATGGAGCCTATGCTCAGCGGGGAGTCTGCTTCTCCCTCTCCCTCTGCTGCTCCCCCTCCTTGTGCTCTCTCACTCTCTCTGTCAAATAAGTAAATATCTTAAAAAAAAAAAAAAACCCAGCCGAGGGTCACATGTGGCTTGTGGTTGTTATGTCTCTCTAGTCATTTTTTTTCGTCTCTAATTGTCCCCTCCCTTTCGCTCTTCTCTCTCTCTCTCTTTTTTTATTTAAATTCAATTAGCCAACATATAGTACATCATTAGTTTTTGATGTAGTGTTCATTGATTCATTAGGTGCTTATAAACACCCAGTGCTCATCACATCACATACCCTCCTTGATGCCCATCACCCAGCTACCCCATCCCCCCACCCACCTCCCCTCCAGCAACCCTCAGTTTGTTTCCTCGGAGTCAAGAGTGTCTCATGGTTCGTCTCCCAATCTGATTTCTTCCCACTCAGTTTTCCCTCCCATCCCCTGTGATTCTCTGTGCTATTTCATATGTTCCACATATGAGTGAAACCATATGATAATTGCCTTTCTCTGCTTGACTTATTTCACTTAGCATAATCCCCTCCAGTTCCATCCATGTCAATGCAAATGGTAGGTATTCATTTTTCTCTTTCTCTATCTTCTTTTCCTTTCTTTGGTTTGTTTGACAGGGACTCAGCCTCTGTCTTATAGAATGTCCCGCAACTGCATCTCTGATGGTTTCCTCCTCTGTGCTTCAGCATGTTCTTCTATCCCGCATGAGTTCCTGGGAGGGGCACGGTAGGTCTGCACACTCGCTTGGATTTGGGTTCCCCATCTTGGTGGAGAAGACATCCCAGGTGATGGGCTGTACTTCCTATTGATTCCCCTCAAGGGGTGCCTGGTGTCAACTATCCTCCACAAGGTGATGCCCAATTGGATCGCCTGTTCAGGTGGTGACACCAGATGTCTCCACGTAAAGGTGCCCTGCACCCTCACGAGTGTCACCTGCGGGTGCTGCTTGGCGCCTTGCACATCCTGCTCCCCAGCCACCATTCACTGACAGTCCTTGTCTGAAATAACTGTAACACTTGGAAAATGGTGACTTTCTAACCCTATCATTCCCTCTAATTTCTTAGTCAGTGTTTTCTCTGATGGATTCTCTTTTTATTTCCCTTGTTAAAAAATATACAGAATATAACTGTGCATGAGATAACAAAACCCATATTTTCACCACCATATTTTCACCGCGTTAACAGGTTGGCATATTCACCCTCAAATTTTTCTTTTAAGAAAGAAAGCATGACAGCTCTGACCGCCCCCCCACCGCCCCCTCGCCCCTACTTCAACCCTCACCAGATGGTTGGAACCACCATCATGAGTATGGATCCATCTTCCAGGCTTATCTTTATACCTCTGTAAGGATGCGTTTATCTACGAACAACGCAGTATGTATCACTATTTTGTGTGAGTGATTTAAAACTGTTTTATATACATGGTATTCTGTATCTATCATGACGCATCTCACCCAACATTGTTGAGATCGACTCATATTAATTTGTACATAGCTAGTTCATCCCTTTTAACGGCTGTCTGGTAGTCCACATTCCACTTCTGTCCCTCCTGTGTTGAGGAATATTTAGGTTGTTTCTGACTCCTTGCTGTTATGAGCAGGGCCGTCCCGGGCAGACGTGTGCATGCTTCTTTGTGTAAACGTGAAAGTCTCTCTAGGGGTGTTGTTCTCAAACAGGACCTCTGAACTGTGGGGTGTGCACTTTCCCAACTTTAGTAGATATCACCAAACTGGCCACACTAAGAATCATTTCCTCTGGCAGCGGATGACTATCCCCAGGCCCCCATCTCTTTATCTACACAGGGGAGTATCAGACTGTTTCATCTAGTATCAGATATTTTGGCAACCTAATAGGTGAGAGTTGGTGTCTTGTTGCTTTAATTTGCATTTCCTGATTACTTGTGAGGCTGCGCAGAGATGCTTACTGGCCCCCCGGAAAAGGAGCTGCAACCTACCTGAAGGCTTGCAGTCACTCACTGGGAAGGACATGACAATGAGAGGCGTGGCGGGGAAGGCCGTGCATTGCTCTGAGCCTCTGAGCTGCTAGCAAACACTCACTCTCCTAGAGATGTCTCATGCCCCTGAAGCTCACCCTAAGCCCAGGAGGTGCTATATTAGGTAATAATCAGGTGGCTATCACAGAGGGAATGTAATTATTATCAATTCATAATGTCCCTATATTTGTATTAATAATCCTTGTCACCGATTATTGGCATGTGTGAGGCACTTTACAGATTTTATTTAATCCTCTCAGAAATATATTTATTCTTCTTCTTCCTATTTTACTGAAGAGGAGCCTGAGGGTCAGAGAGGTAAGTGATTTGCCTAAGGTCATAGAGCTGGTAAGTGATCTGCTTGAAGCGCCCAAACCCTTCCCTCCCCATACTCCTCCCACATGCCCAGATAGCTCCCAGAGAGAATAAAAGATGACTTCTTACTGAGAGAAGAAGGGTTCTGGTTGCCCTGCCCCTCCCCTTGGCTGTGAACAGAGAAATTTTTTGTTCGCCAAAAAGTGCAGCCTTGCAAATAGCTCCCAGCCCACTGACCCAGGTTCTGGATCAGGAGACAGAGAAGGCAGCTTAAAGTACTTCTTTCTCACTGCAGCTTAGGAAGGAGAGGCGAGTCAGTGGTCTCTTCGTTTTTTTTTATCACTTTTGGATTGGTTGGAGTCAGGGTGGGTGGGGAATGGAGCTACGAGGCTCAACAATGGGAGAACTTTTATATCTTAATTTTGGGAGCAAAAAGAATCTCTCTCTCCAAGCCCTCTGTTGTACATGCGATGTTGGGCAGAGATATTTACAGACTTCTCCACTGTCATCTGGACTCTAGAAGAGACACCAGTTCCAGCTGCCCATTTTATAGATACGAAAGCCGAGGCAGTGAAATCTCTAGGCTCTGGGCAGCTTGAGGGCGCCAAGGTATGTGACTTGTCCTCAGAGCCCAGCGAGGTATTCAGCCTACAATATACCTTTCACAAATATCTGTTGAGTGAATACACGAATGAACGAGAAGGTTGGAAATTCAAAACAAACAAGATTTTGGTTCCTTTGGGTTTTGCTGGGCGGTGACCAATTTAAGGAAGGAAAATCGGTGAACCAGGTCCTTCGTGAGAAGACGAGGCCAGGCCCTGCGGGGAGGTGGTGGTGACTCAGCTAGCACTCACGTTCACAGCCCACTGATTCACAGACCTGGGACTGAGGCTACAAGTACAAGGCCAGGAACAGAATCTGCACAAGGCCCCATGCTACCTCGCTCCACCACCTCCCTCCTCTCCTTTCCCACCTCTCTCCCCGCTCCCGCCAAGAGCCCCACCAGACCCATTCATTCGCACCTGAGGGGCCTTTGCCCCTGCCAGTTCTCCCTTCTGGAACGCTCAGCCGTGGCTCTTCATGGAACTGAGCCTCAGCTCCTCAGAGGGACACTCCTGACCACCCTAGCCAGACTTCTCAACCCCACCACTTGGATCTGGTTGATTTCCTTCTGAGCACTGACACCTGCTTAGAATGAGCTAGCTTGTTGGTGGGCTTACTGGCAGCTCATCTGCTCCCCCTCTAGAATGTAAGCTCCAGCAGGCCAGAGCTCCATCTTGACATCAGCAGGTCCTGCTGGTCTATCTTGACACCAGCAGGTCCCCAGAGCTGTGCCTGGCACGTGAAAGGCACCCAAAAGACAGAAGCTGCATGACTGAGAAAGCAAACAGGACGAGCTACTGACTTCTGGACTGAGGTTTCTGGTATCCCTTATCTGTAAATAGTAGGAGACAAGCTGGAAAAGGGATTTGGGCCCCACAGTGAAGGTGATGGTGTGTGTGGTGGGGCGTGGGGGGTCAGGGAACATTAGGGGAATAATAAGTGACCGCAGTTAGTTGAACTACTACTAGTAAGTGCCAGGCACAAGCTTTATTTTAAATTGTTTCACCCTCACAAAAAGGCGGATGCCACCAAGACCCCCATTTTATAGGTAAGGGAGTTGAGGCTGAGAGAGACGGAGCATTTTGTCATAGCCAAGGATGTGGTAGAGCCAAGATTTTCTCCCACCAGTATCTGACCCCAGGGCCCACGATCTTCCCAGTGGGTGCTGGAACAGCTGGGGTTGTTATAAATTGTCATAAAGCTCCAAATAGGAGCCCGAGCTCCTGCCAGATCCTGATATTCTTCTGCCCTGGGATCCCTGACCCTCTCAGGGAGGACATACGGGACCAGAAGCAGAGTGGTTTACTGACTGAGGCCACAAGCATTAACGGAGCACCTACTGTGTACAGGGGTGCTCCGGACATGGCAGTGTATAAATCAAATTCCCATGGAGCTCAGGCGACGGAGGTGGAGAGATGCCAACATAAGGAGATGACAGGAACTCAGAAGCTGGTGTACAGGGGGTGCTAGGGTACAGGGGAGCGGGAGGCTCTGGAGTGCCCAGGGTCTGTGTGTGCTGGCGGGGGGAGGGGTGGCAGGACAGGGCTACCCAGAACAGTGGATAGGCAGCTTGCAAAGGTCTAGGTGAAGGGCAGTTCAGACAATTGGTACAGTTATGAGTGAGTGAACTTGGCATATGAGTGTAATAGAGAAAAAGGCCTGTGGGGGTGGATGTGAGAAAGAAAAGAGAAAGATGTTTACCAAACGAAGGAAAGATTGAAATAACGTGAGCTCCCGCAGCACCTGGCACGGAGAAGTTCCCCCAGAAATATCGGAATTCAGTTGAACTGAATTGAACTGAATCAGATCAACGCTTGGAACAAAACAAGAAACCAGTTTCTGGTGGAGCCCACCTCACAGGAAAATTCCCTCCAGAAAGAATGAGGGTGAGTATTAATCTCCCAGTGGTTAGCAAACCAAAACAATACACACCGATGATAGAAGGCAGATTAGCAACCATGAGGTTGCAGAAGCAGAATTTAAAAGTTTTGGGTAAAGGAGGAAAAAAAAAAAATCTTAAGACCCTTTGTCTTGCAGGATTTGAGTTTAATCTCCTGCTACTATTGAAGGCTAATGGATTTTTCTCCTTTTTCCTGGTAAGTTGGCTCTGGTACAGGTTGGCTACACCAGGTCTGGGGCCCCTAAGCCACACGGCTGGGCTGGCCTACTTGTTGCAGCTCTGGATCTAAAGTGGCTAAGGACATAGGGACCCCAGGGTAAAAATGGTGAGACCCTGCTTCCAGCTGCCTGCCTTGAACTGTCGCCCTGACATTTCACCTTGGACTGTCATAATAGTAGCTAATAATGCTTTGAGGTAGGTACAGGTCTGACCCCACTTTGGAGATGAGGATAATGAAGCTCAAAGACAGCAAATCACCCACTAAACCTAACATAGCCAAAGCACTCCCTCTGCCGCTCTTGCCCATTTCAGTAAATGATACCACTGTGTACTGAATGACTCAAACCAGAAATCTGGGGATGACCCTCGATCCTTTCCTTCCCTCACTCCCATCTCTTATCCATCACCAAGTGGTCTATTCCATCTCCGCAATACAGAACATCCTCAATGTGGCCATTTCCCTCCCCTCCCCACCACCACCACTCTCACTGTACCCACATCACCTTTCTGCTGAGCCACTAACTGATCTACCACCCATTCACCTCCAGCAGTTGCAAATGAACTTTTCAAAACATGAATCAGGGGCGTCAGTCAGTAGGGCACACAATTCTTGATCTCAGGGTTGTGAATTCAAGCTCCACCCAAGGCGCAGAGCTTACTAAACAAAGAAACAAAAAGCAAAACATACACCAGATGTCATATCAGTCCCTCATTGAAGACTCTCTAACTTTTTTCTTTTGTCTACTCCGAAGATTTTTCTTCTTGTCTTAGATTCCTGGTAACGTTATTGTGCTGTACCTAAGTGTGGTTTTCTTTGTATTTATCCTCCTAAGGGTTCATAGTCCTTTTCAAATCCATGGCTCAATGTCTTTTCATTTGTCTAAAAATACTCTTAGTCATTATGTCGTAAACTACTACCACTGTCTAGTACTTTCTTTCTCCTCTTTTTATTTATTTATTTATTTATTTATTTATTTATTTATTTATTTATTTATTATTGATTGATTGATTTAGAGCACAAGCAGGGGGAGGGGTAGAGGGAGAGAGAGAATCCCAAGCAGACTCCGTGCCGAGTGTGGAGCCCGATATAGGGCTCAATCTCACGACCCTGAGATCATGATCTAAGCTGAAATCAAGAGTCAGACACTTAAGCAACTGAGCCACCCAGGCACCCTCTCTCCTCTTCTGTAACTCCAATTACATGTATGTTAGGTCTTTTATACCATGTCCCATATTTCTCTTAGGCTGTTTTGTTTCTTCAATCTGGATATTTTCCTGTGACCCACCTTCTAATTCCTTATATTTCTCTTCAGCTGTATCTAATCAGCTAGTGAACTTATCTTTTGAGTTCTTAATTTCAGTGACTGAATTTTTCAGGTCCACAATTTCCCTTTGATTCTTCTTTCCTTTCCTTTCCTTTCCTTTCCTTTCCTTTCCTTTCCTTTCCTTTCCTTTCCTTTCCTTCCTTCCTTCCTTCCTTCCCTTTGGTTGATTTTCTTCCAGTCTTTTAAAAATAATACATTTTATGTTTTAGAGCCACATTTAGGTTCACAACAAAATTGAGCAGAAAGCACAGAAGGTTCACATATGCCCTTACTCCACCTCCCATGCACACATAGTCTCCCCCACCATCAACATCCCACATCGAAGTGGGACATTTGTTACAATCACAAACTTACATTGAAACATCATTATCACCCAAAGTCCATAGTTTACATTAGGGTTCACTCTTGATGATGTATAGTCTATGGGATTTGAAAAATGTATAATGGCATGTATCCACTATAGTATCATACAGAATAGTTTCACTGCCTGAAAATCCTCTGTGCTCTGCCTATTCATGCCTCCCCCGCCCCCCCCCCGCAAACTCCTGGCAACCACTGATCTTTGTACTGTCTCCATAGTTTTGCCTTTCCCAGAATGTCATATAGTTGTATCCTACAGTACATAGCGTTTTCAGATTGGCTTCCTCTAGTTATAAATATGCATTTAAGGTTCCTCCATATCTTTTTATGGCAAAATAACTTATTTCTTTTTAGTGCTGAATAGTATTCCATTGTCTGGATATACTGCAGTTTATTTATCCATTCACCTCTGAAGGTTGCTTCCAAGTTTGGCCATTATGAATAAAGTTGCCATAAACATCCATGTGGAGGTTTTTAATGTTCATATAAGTTTCCAGTTCATTTGGGTAAATACCAAAGATTGCAATGGCTGGATCATATGGTAAGGGTATGTTTTGTTTTATGATCCTCTTTGATAGAGTCCCATTCACTGCCAGAATTCTCATCTTGTCTTATAATTCACTGAACACTTAATTGTAGTTATTTCAAAGTCCGTGCTGTAACTCCAATATCTGGCTCCTCTTGGGTCACTTTTTATTATTTGTTTGTGTGTGTGTGTGTGTGTGTGTGTGTGTGTTCCTTTATCTGGGGGGCAAGTCTTGTACTATTGTCAGCCTGGACATTGAGTATGAAAAATTATAGAAATAACTTGATGTCATCTTCCTCCTTAGTTTTGCTTTGGGCAGGAAGCTCAGCTGAGATCACCTTAGCTGGGCAGTCCCAGATCACCTTAGTCAAGAGAGGAATTGGTATGCCTTAAAGTTGGGATTCAATTCCTATGAGGGCTTGTCTATTTTTTTTTTCACCTTTATTCTTAACATGCAGCCCTTAAGGATCCCAACCCAACGCTTTGGATGTTTAATACATGTCTCCTCCTTGACAGGGTCTAAACTCCTAAACTCCATGAGTCTGAAAAACACTCTGCTCATCTTCTCAGCCTCTCAGATGTTGCTTTCAAGTCAGTAATCCCCTTGAGGGGAAAAGTGGAATCCACTGCCAGCCTCATTCTCTGGGCATCTGTGCTGTCCCAGATCTTGGCCCTGTAATTCCCATAATTTCTCACCACCTTGAGAGTTATCTGGCACCTTCAAATAGATGTGTTTTCCTTTTTAATTTTGTCCCACTTTTCTAGTATTCTCAGCAGAGGGAATGGTCTGAAATAATCTGGTTTTCCATTGCTGTAAGCTCCTCCATTATCTTGAGAGAAAAGTAAAAACTTCTTGTTTTGCCCACCAGGCAACACATGATTTAGATAGCCTAGCCCTCCGATTTCCTGTCATACCACTCTCTCGCTTGCTCACTACACTGTAGTGAGATGTTGGGCTTTTTCCGGTAACCCAACTATGCCAAACTCCTTTGTGCCCCAGGAGCTTTGCACATGCTCTCCTCTGTCTAGAATGTTATTTCCTTTACCTCATCCTCCAGGTCTCTGCTTAAACGTCACTTCCTCTGAGAGGTCTTTCCTGACCTTTCATTCGAACACAGTCAAGCTGTACCTTCACACTCCTCACTACCTAGCCTCTCATGTATACTCTGTTCTTCCCTTTCACACTCGTTATCATAATTTTGAATCATATATTGATTGGTTATTACTTGTTTATTATCCATCTTCCCACTGGCGGGAAGTCCCACGAGGGCCGGGGCTGTCTTGGTTTGCACTCCTCATGAGCAGACCCTGAGAAGTAGATTAAGTACAAGTTGTTCAGGAAGTTGTACAAGGAAGGAAAAGCAGCCAATAAAGGATGTTATTATGCCAGCTACCATGGTGGGCACCGGGGCCCTGATAGGATCATGTTTGTTTGGGGCACCATTTTATTCCCAGCCCCTATCATGGGGCCTGCCACATGGTAGGAAATCAATCAATATTTATTTAATAAGTGAACTTTTAGAACTATGCGCCGAGATTAGGACGTTGCTCTTTGAATGGGATCACTATGTTATTAAAGACAATTTTTGAGAGTCTGCCGTAGGCCAGGCCTCATGGAGGGCGGGAAGGGGCTTTCCAGAACAGGAATATAATCAGAGGAGGGTACCCAGCAGCCTGGAGCCTGTCCCTCATGGGGAGCAAGACTGTGTATCCCATGAAGACAAGACTCGGTGACAGTCCTCACACACCCTGGGTTCCATCCTGGGGGTCATCCTGTGTAGACTCCATGGGGTGAGAAGGACCAGGGAAGACAGAGCTCAGTGCAACTTTGAGGAGAACTCCTTCCGTCAGCACTATTCAAAGGCTGCCTCCGCTGAGTAGTGAGCTCCCTGTCACTGCTACTGTAGAGGAAATTGTGGTCTCGGTCCTCCAAGTGTCCAGTGTCTGGTGGAGAGGGCAAGACATCACTCTGCATAGAGTTGTATAAAGGCTTAAGTACAACAACTCAAGGGCCAAGGATTAAACTCAGCTCCTGGTTGGGGGAGCTCACACTGGGGTGTCTGAGGCAGGAGGGGGTAAACCCATTTATTTCTCTGTGTAATCTTACAGTGCTGTGTTTCCAAGGGCTCTGCTTGGTCCACTGTTCAGGACCTTATTGTGTGAGAGGCCCTTGTTAGGTTTCAGGGCACCTGAACCCCCTATTGAGATCCTGACAAGCCTAGGAAGAAACCAAAAGAAAGATGGGGCTGTTCCTAAGGACCATACTGGGATCTCCAACATCTCTGCCCCGCCATCTCCCTGTTGTGATGGTTAATTTTACGTGTCAACTCAGCTGAGCCACAGTACCCGGGTATTTGGTTAAATACTAGATATCGCTGTGAAGGTGTTTCTTGATGAGACTACAGTGAAATCTGTAGACTTTGAGTAAAGCACAGTGTGGGTGGGCCTCATCCAATCAGTTGAAGGCCTTAAAAGTGAAAGACTGAGTTTCCCGGGAGAAGGAATTCTGCCTCTGGACTGCCTTCAGACTTGAAACTGGAACATCTAGCTTCACCAGGTCTCTAGCCTGTCAGCCTGTCCTGCAGATCTGAGACTTGCCAGCCCCCACAACTGCATGAGCTAATTCCTTAAAATCAGTCTATGTATCCGTTCTCTTCTTCTGGGGGAACTCTGACTAATACCCTTGGCCTGTGCTAGGTGTGTAATAGTAGTGACTGCACACAGATCCACATCTGCAGCCAAGCTTCTCCTCCAGACTCCAGACTCGGGTCCCCGTTGGCCTCTGGTCCCGCACCTGGCTTCTGAATAGTCATCTCAGACTTATGGCAGCCACAGGGAGCTCCGACCCTACCCCCGCGCCCTGTCCCACCTTGTCATCCCTGTCCTGGTAGCTGGTAGTTCCAACCTTCTTTCTCTTTCTCTATGTCTCACTCCCTGCAACCAACCCAGCGGCCAACCCTGTTGGTTTTGCCTTCACAATATGACCAGAATCATCCGACATCATCTTATCAGCTCATGCCTGCCTCAAAGCACGCATCTCTCCCCTAGATCGTGCCAATTGAATTCCTACCCAAGTCCTGGTTTCCCCACTCGCTGCTTCCTACCCCCAATGCATAGCTGCTCCCAGCCTGGAAGCTGGGAGGGAGGCGTGCTGTGAACACTGTCAGGTCACGTCCCTCTGCTACTGGGACCCCAGGAGAGCCATGGGCAGCTCCAGGCCAAGGCTCACCTGGATCAAGCTCTGAGGCCCCATAGCCCAAACAAACTACCCCTGCCCTAGAGTTGTTGTTACTGAAAATTGTGAAAATCCAATACGGTATGATATAGACGTTGTAAGTGGGCAGCATGAAAGACTGTCACAGACCCCAGCCCCCAGATCAAGGAACAGACCGTGCCCAGCCCCTCCCGGGCTCTGCCCTCCCCTAGGACGACCACTGTTCTGACTTCCAAACCTTAGGTCTGCCTGGTGCTGGACGGGACATAAATGGAAAAGGAAGTGCCTCCGTTTTGGAATGATTTTAGAGTTACAGAAAAATTGAAAACGTCCTACAACATTCCTGAATACTCTCCATCCAGCCTTCCCTAATATTAACACTTCACAGAACCATGACCCCTGGTCAGGACTAAGACATCAACACTGGTGCAGTGCTATTAGCTAATAATCCAGGTGGCTATTAACTAGTGTTATTCACAGAACAATAATGATAACACAAGCTGCCACCCTGGTTCAAGTTCTCCCTTTGATCCCTCCCGTCCTGTATGTGCTCCGGGGTCCCGTCTGGCCCCCCACATGCCGCGTACTGCCCCCTCCGTCTCCTCCAGCCCACGACAGCTTCCGTCTTCCCTTGTTTCTCACGAGGAGCACCACGGATGATACCGGCAGGAAGGGTCTTGGAGCCTGGCTGGGCACACCCCGACAAAGGGTATGGCTGCACGGCCCTGCCCCTGGCCCCCCCAGCTGGGTGCACCCCCACCAGCCTCCCAGCACTTGCGGCATCCCTGACTGCAGTGCAGGAGCCCAGAGAGCTGGGCTTTGTGGGCACACCTATCAATAGTGACTGCACTGAAAATTAAAACTGAGAAGTTAAAGACCTCTCTATTGATTTCTTTTTTTTATTTCTTTTTTTTAATTTAAGTTTTTAGTTCCAGTACAGTGTTATATTAGTTTCAGGTGCACAATATAGTGACTTGACACCTGCACACATCACCCTGTGCTCCTCACAAGTACACGCCTTAATCCCCATCCCCCCACCCTCTCCCCTCTGGTCACCATTGGATTGTTCTCTATAATGAACAGTCCGTTTCTTGCGTTGTCCCCTCACTCTGGTATTTTTTTCCCTTTGCTTGTTTGTTGTGTTGCTTAAATTCTACATATGAGGGAAATCATATGGCATTTGTCTTTCTCTGACTTATTTCGCTTAGCATGATTCTCTCTAGCTCCATCCATGACCCGTTAAGATAAGTGACATAGGGTTACGAGAAAGTCACTATGTATTGGAAGGAAATTGGTGACAAGAGCAGCACTGTTGTACATTTTCACGAATCTCTTTAAAGTCTGGCTTGAGACAGAGCAGCCAGGCCCTGGCACCTGCCCGCCGGGGTCCCCAGAGCACGAGTTCTGGTTTTCCCGTCTGTAAAACGGGATCCCTGAGGGCACCGACTTCTCGGGCTGCTGTGAAGATTGCCGGGGATCCTGCAGCCCCCCGGAGTGAGACGGCTGGCCCACGGGAGGCGGACGTGTCGTTCAGCGAGTTCTGCCAAGTCGTGTCGCCCCTCTCCAAAGTGCTGGTACCCCTCAGCCTCCCACCAGCTGTGCGTGAGAGTCCAACGGCAGCGCAGGCCGTGTCGCAGCCCCAGCTCAAGTCCCACTCTGCCAGCCAGGAGCTGTGACACTGTGGGCAAACCACAAACCTTCTCCGAGCCTTAGTATTCTCAGCTGTGAAAGGGAATGATGGCGCTCCCTACCGCAGCGGACTGTGGCGAGGACTGGGCGGGATGAAGCACGTTAGGCTCTTCACCCGGTGTGCGTGACTGTGAGGGACACGATTCTCCCGTCCTCAGAATTAACGGGAAGACGCCTTCATGGCCCAGTGGGAAGGCCTTGAGAGGGACATGAGGTGCCAGTTCTTATCTGTCCCTGGAGGATAAGCCCCGGATCTTTGCTTCCAGAAACAACCCACCTCTGGGATCAGGATGGCTCTGAATTCCCCAGAGCTCAAGCTCCTCCCCTACGATGAGGGCTTCCCCAGAAGCAGGGACCACTGTGTCCACCCCCACCAACTCACCTGTGTTACCACCACCTCCCACACCTGTGTCATCACCACCTCCTACACCCGCGTCAACACCACCTCCCACACCTGTCACCCCACTTCCACTCACACCTGTGTCCCCACCACTTCCCACACCCGTGTCCCCACCACTACTCAGGCTTTATTACCACCACCACCTACACCTCCCACACCCGTGTGCCCACCAGCACTCACACCCATGTCACACTCCCATGCCTGTGCCACACGCACCGGCCCCCCCCCCCCAGGCAGCACCTGTCTGCCTACCCACACTCCTTTGGGTGCCTTTATCCAACAGTAACGAACACCCTTCTTTTCCTTCCTCACACATACCACACCTTATCCCGGCTCAGAGTCCTTGCACATGCTGTTCCTTCTGCTGGAAAAACTCTTCCCTGCCATCCTCCAGCTGCCCGATGCTCTCTGGGCCTTTCTGCCTCAGTTCTAGCGTCCCCCCTGGTGAGGCCTCTACGGCCACCATTGGTAGAGTGCACGGTGCTCACTCACCCCCACCTCCCAGGCTTCGATGGTCTTCCTCGCAGCTTACAATGACCGCACGTGTCCGCCACTGAGGTGCAACTGTCCGTCTCCTCGGGCGAACGCAGCACCAGGGCGGCGACATGGTCAGTTCACCGATGTGTCCCAGGTACGGGGGACTAGGAGCCCCATAAATGGTCGTCCAGAGGCCGCTTGCGCGTCGCAAAGAAGACTAGTGGCAGCTGCGGGGAGATGCGGGGGAGGTGGCGGCGTGTGGCTCGTCCCGGGACCGTCAGCACCAGGGCTGGTGCTTCCTGAGCACCGCAGCGAGCTGGTGGCTGAGCGGACCCTGCCGCGGTTGCTCTGGAGCACGGGGGATGGGGGTGGGGCGGAAATGTGGGCGGGGGGCCCGACCAGGGCAGTCACACGGCTGGCTGCCGGCAGAGCCCACACCGAAGCCCGCTCAGTCTGGGCCCCTGCACGGCACAGGGTCGTGGGCTTGGACGCCACGTTTCCCCACACACCCCATTCCCATCCAGGCCACCAGCACATCATGCAGGCGACGCCTTCAGAAAGATTCTCAGGCGACCGCTTCTCAACGCCTCCCTGCTCCCTACTTAGTCACTCCCTGGGCTGGCCAGGCGGCCTCTTCCTTGGCCTCCCTCCTTCTGCCCATGGCCCTCCTCAGCGTGATCCCCATCCAGGACCCGTGGGACCTGTTATGCCCAAGAGGAGCTTAGAGCTCTGCCGGCTCCCAGCTTACTCTGAGTGCCAGCCGGAATCTTTACAACAGTCCCTGAACCTGGCCCTTGCTCTCTCTCTCTGAGCTGCCTGCCGCTCTCCCCCTACTATACCACCTCATACAGGGGACTTCTCCTCTGGGCTTCAAGCATGTCAGTCACGGTCCTGCCTCAGGGCCTTTGCACTTGCTATTCCCTCTGCCTGGAATGTTCTTTGCCCAGATTGCTGCTAGGGTAGCCCATCACTTCCTATTAATCTATGCTCAAATCTTGCCCTGTCAATGAGGACAGCCCTGGCCATGTCAGGAAGGGTATCCAGGACATAGTACATGCTCAACAAGTACAAGAAAGAGAAGGAGAGAGGGAAGGAGGGAAGCAGGGAAGAAAGGGAGGGAGAAGGAATGAGGGAAGGAATACCACACAGCCATTGTCATTCCAGTGAAATCGGGTTACAGTGAATGCCAAAGAGCAACCCAACAGTGCAGAAAGAAAGATTATAGAAGGCCGACATGAATCACGAACGGGGGTAGGAGAGGGAGGGATGCAGGTTTGGAGACCCCAGGTGTGTAGAGGACTCTCTCTGCTTTCCCTCCCCCCACCTCAGCCTTGCCCAGCCACCCCGGACTCTGGACAATACGAGGAGGCCCAGGCCCCCAGGAGGGGCTGGGGCGGGGGAAGACGCTCCGTGGCCCTCAAATCTCATCTCATTTCTGCTCCAAATAGGCAATCCAGCCGCTTCGTGAGGACGGAGTCCAGACACTGGGTTCTAGTCCTGCTGATGTCCCAACCTCAGTGGGGACCCCAGACTTGGCACTCAACATCCTGGGCCTCAGTTTCCCCTCTGTCAAAAGCAGGGAGAGTGGATGCCATCCTCCAACATGCAGCCCACTCTATTCTGAGCTTCTATAAATACAGCGGGATAGTGCTTATCTGCTAGGAAACCTGCCACGCCAGAACCATCCTGACCTCCTGGGGTAGGTTCTACTCGAGACTCTAACCGCCACACCTGGGCCTATCACACCGCAGACCAAGGGCAAGGTCACCTGGCACCCCCTCCTTCCTGCACTCTTTCCTCTCGGGAGGGACTGGGGTTTCACACAGAACAGCCAAGGCCCATAAATAGCAGCTAGCCACTCATACGCCAACCCTCCCAGGCCCCAAAAAGGAAGTGAGAGAAAGGCGGGCACTTTTGTTCTTTGTGCAGAAAAGAACTGCCAACCACACCCCAGGGCCCAGCGCCGACCCGGCCCCCACCACCCACCAGTTCTCTCTGCAGGCTTGGCAAAGCGGGGCTCCAACTGAGCGGCCACTGACCCTGACGGATGAAAAGACAGGTACAAAGTCACAGCTCATGAGGCAGGGGCCTGAGCTGGACCCGGGATTCCTTGCCCTACATCTTTCTGTGAATGGCAATTTGTTCAACAGGGACACACAGACAAAACCTTAGGGGACAACGCTGTGTAAAGAAAGCCCACGGGCAGTCCTCTGGGGTGACTGCAGGAGGAGGCGACTCGAGGGGCAGGTTCCTCTGTGAGACGCACACACTCGCAGATCGAGAGGGCCATCCCCTACCTTCTTCCGTAACACTAGACGCGAGGGGGCTGAGGATCTGAGGACAACCTGGCCGCACCTGTCCCCTCACGGGGGACTTGGGAGCAGCTTTGGCGCGTGGGCACGAGGACAAACCCTTCTGCGGTGGCACCATTTGAAATAGCAGACGGAGGCAGAGATGGCGAAGTGTGGTGTCTTGCCTAGCCCTGCCCAGACCCTTCTCAGGAGCCCCTTCATTGAGTTCCTTCTTGTTTTGAGCAGTTCGTCTGTTTCCTGCCCAGGCCCGGCCTGAAACGTCAACAGGGAAAGGGATGAATAAAATGCAAAGTGTTCTTACAGTGGAGCCTGGTACAGCAGGAGAGCGAAGGAAGCCAGGCCTACATGTGTCTCCGCCAGGGGCCTCTCAAAAACACAGGGGTGAGGGAGGAGACGCAGGCCCCGATGAGCCCAAGGGGATGTTTCTGTCCCACGTCACATACAGACGTAAGACGGAAACAATGGCCTGCAAACGCACAAACCAAACTCACAAGAATGCTTCCTTCTGGGGAGGGGACGCCACCGGTGGCCCAGGTCCGAAGGGCCTGGGACCAGATGCGCAGTGCTCTGTATCTTGAAAAAGAGAAACATGGAGCAGACTCCACCGGTTGTCAACAAAGTCCACGTGGGTGCTGTTCGGTTATTCCTTGTGGTGTTCTGAGTATCGAAACCTTGGACGTACTCGTTCACCTGCTGGATTGCAACACACAGTCTGCTGAGCCCTATTCTCTACCAGCACAGGTAACAGGTAATATCCCTGCCTTCTTGGAGTTTATGCCCACTTGGGAGACCCACAGAATGCACAAGATAGATAGATAAAACATATAGTCTGTCAGGTGCTGGTAAGGGCCATGAGGGGGAGGAAGCAGGGAAGGAGTTCCAGGCACGGGGACTGAAAGGTCAAGTAAGGCAGTGGCCATGGTTTCCTATGGCTGCCATGGTCAATAAACCACCATTAACTTGGTGACTTAAACAACACACATTTATTCCCTCATTTAGTCATTCCCCCGTTTATAATTTTGAAGTTGAGAGGTCCCAAATCAGTGTCACTGGGCTAACGTCAAGGCGTGGGCAAGCTGCCTCCTTCTGGAGCCTCCGGGGGAGAATCCATGCGGGGCCTGTCTCAGCTTCCAGAGCTGAGCCCCTCGCATCCTTGGGCTCGTGGCCCCTTCCTCCATCTTCAAAGCGGGGAGCCTAGCGTCGTGCTTCGGTCACATACCTGCTGCTCCTGTGTCAGAGCGCCCTCCATCTCCCTCTCCGAGGATACCTGAGGTCACATCGGGGGCGCCCCTGGACAATCCAGGATCCTCTGCCCACCTCAAGATGCTGACCTCAGCCGCATCTGCGAGGTCCCTTTGTCAGACGGGGGAACATTCACAGGGTCCAGGGATGAGGCCCTGGATGTCTTGGCGTCAGTGTTTAAGGCCCCATGGGTAGGAAAGGAGACCTCATGACAAAGTGACTTCTACATAAAGACCTGCGGGGGGAGGAAAGGGAGCCACACCTGTCTGTGGAAGAGTATTCCAGGCACAGGGAACAGGCCTGGCAAGTTTGAGGACCAGCAAGGCAGTCAGCGCGGCTGGAACTCAGGGAGGAAGCGGGAGTGCGGGAGGCGGTGAGGCAGCTGAGGGAACGGCTTCTGAGTCCAGAGGGTCTGGTCGGTGGGCAGAAGTCCGGTTTCCCCACGTGACATGGAGCCCTGGGCCTTTCCCATGAGGGGCCAGATTGCTCCATCTCTAAAACCCTGGCCCCCGGCTTCTAGAGGACGCAGCCTTCGGGGACACGCTCGTTCCTTTTTATTGCGGAGTCATGCCCTTTTGTATGGATATGTCCGCTCGCCAGGGATGGACATCTCTGTTGTTTGCAGTTTCTGGCAAGTCGCCTACAAAGCTGGTAGAAAGCGTAAACACTCCACGGGCACGTTTGTATGGACATGTGTCGTTCCCCTGGGGCCAACGGCTAGGAGTAGAACGGCTGAATCATACCGCAGGTATATGTTTACAATTTCAAAAACCTACCAGATTACTATCAAAAATGGCCCTACAGGCTATATTCTGACCAGTAGGGAATGAGAGGTTCAGTAGCTCTGTATCCTCATCAACACCTGGTGTTGGTCAGTCTTTTTAATTTTAGCCATTCTAACAGGTGTGCATCAGTATCTTTGTCATGGTTGTTATTTTTATTTCTCTAATGACTAATGAATGATGTTGAGCATCTTCTCGTGGCCTTATTGGCCATCCATACACCTTCCTTGATGAAGTATCTGTTCAAATCTGTTGGCCCATTTTTATTTAATTTTATTTATTTAGTTATTTATTTATTTGAGAGAGAGAGAGAGAGAGAGAGAGAGAGAATCCCAGCACAGAGCCTGATGCAGGGCTCGATCCCACGACCCCGAGATCGTGACCCAAGCTGAAATCAAGAGTCAGACGCTTAACCAACTGAGCCACCCAGATGTCCTTGCCCATTTTAAAAAATTGAGTTGTTTGTTTTCTTACTACTAGGTTTTTTGAGAGTTCTTCATGTATTCTGATACTAGTCTTCTATCACTAAATGACTTACAAATATTTTGTCCCAGTCTGTGGCTTGTATTTTCATTCTCTTAACCAGTACCTACTGAAGAGCAGAAGAGTTTAATTTTTTTTTAATTTTATTTATTTATTTGACAGAGAGAGAGAGTTAGCAAGAGCAGGAACACAAGCAGGGGGAGTGGGAGAGGGAGAAGCAGGCCTCCCACGGAGCAGGGAGCCCAATGCGGGGCTCGATCCCAGGACCCTGGGACCATGACCGAGCCGAAGGCAGATGCTTAACGACTGAGCCACCCAGGCGCCCCTGGAAGAGTTCAATTTGAATGAAGTCAATTGATCCATTTTGTCTTTTATGGATTGTGCTTTTGGTATGGTATCTACGAAACCTTTGCCTAACCAAGGTTTTCTTGTACTTTTTCTTCTAGAAGTTTTATACTTCTACCATTTTTACACTTAGGTCTATGATCCATTTTGGGTTAATTTTTAAATATGGTATATTAACTCTCTATCCTGTTCCACTGTTAGCCTCTATAATAACACCATGTAGCTCTGTATTAGTATTCTATGATACCTAGCTTTACTAAGCTACCGGCTGGTGTCAGCTCCCCAACTTCATTCTTTTTCAAAGTTGCTTTGGATATTCTAGGTTCTTTGCATTTCTATGTATTTCATATATCTCTTCATTCTTCTCTGGAGAAACAGAACTATATATATATATATGCCTGTAATTGTTTCAGGCCAGAACCAGCAGAGGCTAACTGCTGGAACCAGCAGAGAACTCAAGTGGAAGGACTCAAAACGAAAGGCAGAATGAATTGCAAATATTGTATGATACATGGCATTTGTAAACATGGTATGGTATTACATATGGTATATATAAATATATATGTATTTTTTTCTCTGGAGTACTCTGACTAAGACACCAAGTACCTAGAACAATGCCTGGCCCATAGTAGGCAATAAATATTTGTTAAATGAATCAGTGAGTCTATCTGCTTGTTCACTACCACATCCCCAGTACATGACACTCAGACACAGAATGTACTCTTCCTATTTATGGCTTAGAAACCCACAGGTAACACTGTCTAATGAAATGCTCACTTAACTGGGAGGCCAGAGGATCTTTACACTTTCATCCCCAAGGAAGGGTGGTGACTTCAGAGTCTTAAACATCCCTCTCCTCGTTCAGGTTTTATCTACCCCAGTGGTTCTCAACTCAGGCAGTTCTGCCTCCCAGGGCTCATGGGGCAATGTTCGGAGACATTTCTGGTTGTCCCAATGGGGGGCAAGTGATGGTACCCACTGGTGTCCAGTGGGCAGAGGCCTGGGATGTTGCCAAACATCCTACAATGCACATAACAGCTTCACAACAAAGAATTACCTGGCCCAAAATGTCAATAGTGTTGATATTGAGAAGCCCTGGTTTATACGGATCGCTGATCGAAAATGCTCCACATCTGATTGCCTTCACCTACAGCCTCGTGCCAGCCTTCCTTCCAAACTGCCCGACTCCTACATGGGATGATTATGAAACTCTGAAACCACAAACAAAATGCATTTGTTTTACAAGCAACATACTGGAGACCACAACCGTTCTGAGAACTTTGCATACGGAAGGGTTTTGTTTTTGAAAACTGAAATTACAGAATAAGAACCTGAAGAGGAGAGAGGGAGAGCGCTTCACTATTTGGGTTCAAATTAGCAACCTATTCTTGGCTCCTGGTAGAAAAGGTACAATGTGCCAGTGTCAGACGAGGCCACCTGCTGTGGCCCTCGGGTTTTGTTTTGACCCGCTCCTGTTACAAGAGGCGCAGATGTTTGGGAGACCAGAGGACGAACCAGGCAGCCAAAGCACAAGGTTTACATGCAAACAGAAAACAATGTTTTGAGTAGAATGGAAAGATCTGCAGACTGCTAACTCAGAACGAGATGTGGTAATGACCTGACCTTGACCAGTGTGGCCCAGACCAAACAGCTGGGCAGGACATGGGGAGGAGGTCAGCAAGGCAGGACCTGGTTGCTTTAGCACCCGTGTGAGTTCTATTCAGTTAAGGCGGCGGGGGGGGGGGGGGGGGGGACGGGCGGGGGGGTGGGGGCATCAGGTGGAATCCATTTACGCAGTGCATGTAAGCATCCGGAGTCTGGACTTAACACTCTTCAGTGT
The DNA here is from genome assembly GCF_003265705.2 of Callorhinus ursinus. Lineage (NCBI taxonomy): Eukaryota > Metazoa > Chordata > Mammalia > Carnivora > Otariidae > Callorhinus > Callorhinus ursinus. The sequence continues at coordinate 12,667,061 of NW_027397105.1, read as the reverse complement.
GGCAACTGCTAGTCTCTTGTGGCAATTTCAATCTAAATGTAAGTTAAATTTTAAAATTCAGTTTTCCCATCTCACTAAGCACATTTCAAGTGCTCAGTAGCTATAGTGGCTAGTGGCTACCACACTGGAGAGTACAGACATAGACCGTCTCCAGACATCACAGAAAGTTCTATCAGAAAGCGCTGATCTGCATCTCAGCTCCCTGTTGCAGGCCTGCCAAGGACAGGGCAGGTCTTCAGGGAATGTCTGTGCTCACAGGCAGCCCATGCTCCAGGGGCGGCGAGGGGGGGAGGGGGGGCGTGCCTATGTCTCTCCAAACACTGTCTTCCCTCCTCCTGGCTCCTCTACACTCTTTTTTGAATCTCCTGCTCCTCTCAGCCCCACCCAAACCAGAGGCAATCTTTCCTTCTTCCAAACTCCCCAATCCCTTGCGCGTACTTGTGAATTTATTATTTTGAATCGCATATGTATTACTCAGAACAAAAGCTAACGTTCCCATGTTGGCCTCAAGCGCCTCCATCATCTCTGTGGACGTCTCCTACCTCCCTGCTTGCTCTCTCCGCAGCTCCAGCCCCCGCCTACTTGCAGTTCCTTGAATGCATCAGGCAGGTCCTGCTTTGGTGCCTCTTCAGTGGCCGTTCCCTCTGCTCAGAATGCTTTTCCACCCAATACCCACATCGTCATTGCCTCTCTTCTTTCAGGTCTCTGTTCAAATGCCATTTTATCAGAAAGATCCTCCCTGACCACCCTATCCCATATAACGTGAATGCGCGCGCGCGCACACACACACACACACACACACACACACACACACACACAGAGGCAACAACTTCCCAGGCACCTTCTCCATAGCTTTTCCCCAAGTTCTGAGGCATGGCGCCCCCCTGTGGGCTGCTTCCCCTAGCACTCCAGGGGGTGGATTTCCAGCAAGCCCTGCAGACACCCCATTCCTCCACCATGCAGTGTACCACATCCATGCCCTATCTAATGAGGTCTGTGGCTCAGCCCTGGCTCTGGGAGGGACGCCGGGGGGGCTCTCCCTCAGGTGCTCCATCTCGGCCCTGGGTGTAGTGGCCGCACCTCATTCTGCTCTCTATGTTGTTTAAAATTATCTTTCCTTCTTGTTAGTGAAACCCTTGTTACACCAAGCCTTTGTTAATAGCCCTTTCTTTTTTAAATCTTTTTTTTTTTATTTTATTTATTTATTTGACAGAGAGAGACAGTGAGAGCAGGAACACAAGCAGGGGGAGTGGGAGAGGGAGAAACAGACTCCCAGCTGAGCAGGGAGCCCGATGCGGGGCTCGATCCCAGGACCCTGGGATCATGACCAGAGCCGAAGGCAGACGCTCAACTACTGAGCCACCCAGGCGCCCCTGTTAATAGCCCTTTCTATTAAAGATTCTCTATTCCAATGATCGTGTGGCTTCTGTCTCTTAAGTGGACTCTGATAAATGCACAGTGGCACTGTTCCAGGTCTTACCCACCCACACAACCTAGTATGTACTGTGTGTCTGATGAATGTTGGGTGATGAATGAATGACAGTTCTCTTTTGGGTTCACCCCATATGCTGGTTACTGGTTGTTATCCCTCCATGGGCAGGGTGAACAATGAGAAGATCTAAATCACGGAAATGAACAAAGCTATATTGGGTGCCTACAGTGAAAGGCATTTCCTAGCTGCTGTGGAAGATACAAAGATATTTATGGGCAAAGAGAATAGATAAGCTGTTCGCACTTACTTAGGTTTAGGAAAATGCTACTGGCAAAACCCTGTCATTTTTCTAAGCACAAGCCCCATGGTGGGTCCCTACTCTACAGAGTGTTGGAGGAAGATGGCCCCATGGTGAAGGTAAATGACATCCACTCACAGAGGCCTGTGCAGTCCTGTCTCTCACCCAGCTGGGCAATTCGTCCAGGCTGAGGGTTCAGAGGGAGCTGCACAGAGGTCCAGAACATTTTCATTACCTCAAAAGGAAACCCTACCCCCGTTAGTAGCCATTCCCCATTCCATCCTCCCCTCTGGCCCCGGCAACCACTATCACCTATTCTGGATATTTCGTTAAAATGGAATCATACAATATACGATCTCTTGTGTCTGGCTTTTTTCCTTAACAGAATGTTTTTACGATTTATCCATGGGGTAGCATGTATCAGCGGCTCATTCCCTTTTAGGGCTGAATACTATTCCAGTGTACGGATGGACCACATTTTGTGTATCCCTTCAACAACTGATGGACATATAGGTTGTTTCCACCTTTTGGCCATTGCAAATAATGCTGAAAATTTGTGTACCAGTGTTTGTTTTCTGTTCTTTTGGGGATATATCTAAGAATGAGATTGTGGGGCCATATGGTAATTTTGTGTTAACCTTTCTGGGAAACTGTCAAACTCTTTTCCAGGGCAGCTGCACCATCTACACTCCCACGAGCAATGTAGGAGGGTTCACATTTCTCCATCTCCACACCAAGGTTTGTTTTTTCTTTTTCTTTTTTCATTATTCCCCTAGTGGGTATGAAGTGGTATCTCATTGTGGTTTTGATTTACATTTTCCTAATGACATTACCCATCTTTTCCTGGGCTTGTTGGCCATTTGTATGTCTTCTTTGGAGGATTGTCTATTCAAGTCCTTTGCCCATCTAAAAATTGGATTGTTTGCCTTTTTGTTGTTGAGTTGTGAGAGTTCTTTATTTATTCTGGATACTAGACCTGTATTAGTTAGATGCTTTTAAATATTTTCTCCCATTCCACGGGTAGCTTATCTCTTGGTAGTGTTTTCTCCTGCCCATTTTTAATTTTAATGGAGTCTAAGTTATCTATGTTTTCTTTTGTTGCCTGTGGTTTTGGTGTCATTTCCAAGAAATCTTTACCAAATCCAATGTATGACCTTTTTCCCCATGGTCTTCTTCAAAGAGCTTTATAATTTTTACTCTTACGTTTAGGTCCTTGATCCATTTTAAATTGGTTTTCGTATATGGTGTGAGGTTGGGGTTCAACTTCACTCTTTTGTGTGAAAATTCAGTCGTCCCAGCACCATCTGTTGAAGAGATTCTTTTTTCCACATTGAATGGTCATGCCGCCCCCGTCAAAAAATCAACTGACTATATATATATATATATATATATGATAAATCCATATTATTGTGGATTCTCAAGCTATTCCACTTATTTGTATGTTCATCCGTATGCCAGTACCATACTGTTTGGATTACTGTAGCTCTGTAGTAAGTTTTTTAACATTTTATTTATTTTACTTGAGAGAGAGAGAGAACACAAGTGGGAAGGGCAGAGGAAGAGGGAGAGAAAGAATCTCAAGCAGACTCTGTACTGAGCATGGAGCCCAATGTGGGGCTTGATCTCACCACCCTGCGATCATGACCTGAGCTGAAATCAAGAGTTGAACACTTAATCGACTGAGCCACCCAGGCATCCCTGTAGTAAGTTTTGAAACCAGAAAGTGTGATTCTTCCAACTTTGTTTTGTTTTGTTTTGTTTGAGATTGTTCAGGCTATTCAGGGTCCCTTGCAGTTCCATATGAATTTTAGGATCAGCTTTTCCATTTCTACAAAAAAAAAAAAAAAGCCATTAGGATTTTGGTGGGGATTGCACTGAATCTGTAGATTGCTTTGGGTAGTATTGCATCTTACCAATGTTAAGCCTTCCAGTCTATAAACATGGGATGTCTTTCCATGCATTTAGACCTTTTTTAATTTCTTGTAGCAATATTTTGTAATTTTCTGTATACAAATCTCTAACCTCTTGGCTTAAATGTACTAAGTATTTTATTCTTTCAGATGCCATTATAAGTGGAATTATTTTCTTTAGTTTCCTTTTGGGATTGTTCATTCCTAGTATAGAAATTCAACGAATTTTTGTGTGTTGATCCCCTACCTGGCAACTTTGCTGGATTCATTTACTAGCACTAATAGTTATTCAGTGGATTCTTTGAATTTTCTACATATAAGATCACGTCATCTGTGCATGCAGATAGTTTCACTTCTTCCTTTCCAATTTGGATGTTTCTTTTTCTTTTTCTTTTGTTTCTTTTTCTTGCCTAATTGCTCTGGCTGGAATTCCAGCACTCTGTTGAAGAGCAGTGGTGAAAGCAGGCATCCTTGCCCTGTTTCTGTCTCAGAGGGAAAGCTCCCATCTTACACCACTGAGTATGATGTCAGCTGTGGGCTTTTCATAACATCCTTTATCACACGCCTCTACTCCTAGTTCAGTGTTTTATCATATGGGATGTTGGCTTTTGTCAAATGCCTTTTCTGTACTATTTGGGATGAGGCTTTTTTCCCTTATTCTATTAATGTGGCATATTACATTGATTGATTGGGTAGCCCTGATTTTCCAAGATTAGTGGAAATCTGAATTCTAACGGGAAATAGTCTTACTTTTAAACATTGGCATACTTTAAAAAAAAAAAAAGGCATGGACCAAGTTCAACTCAGCTAAGAGCCAAATTGGCTCTACAGCCAACAGTTTGAAATCTCCAATAAAGAAACTTAAAAATCATTCTTCCCTTTGTTGACTTAGGAATTCTACTTCCAGGGATCCATCCAGAAGAAATAATACACTTAAGTATCATTTTTAAAGCCCAAAGCTGGGAATCTTCTGATTATCCAACAATAGAGGTCAGTTAAGGGCCATGTTCACCCAGTGGAAAGAGTGTTTGGAAGCCACTTACAATGGTTTATTGAAAACTGTGGAATGCCATCAACACATGTAGGTGATATAACACTAATGATTGTCATTCAATATAATAATAGTTGTTATCTACTATGAAAATATGCTTTTTTTTTTCTTATGACAAGAAGCAGACAGGATCCCCAAGACCTCCCTACTGGCTGGGTTAGGTTGGCCCAACAACAGATCATTTGCCCATCTCCCCCTACCCCTGCCCCCGACCACCACCACTTTCCTCTGGTTTCCAAATGTGGCATAATGTGCTAATGTGACTTTCTTTTCCCTTTTTGGCATTCTCCACGTTTGATTCACATTTTCAAACATTTCAGTCTCAAAGGCACATTCCCATGTACCATTTTCCCTTTTGCTGCTTCCATGGGCTATGCTGGTTTGCCCTGTCTCTCATATGTAGGAACTGCTTTGGGCAGGAGGCCACTCCCCTACCCAAAGCATCCCTATTCTTTATAAGCACTTGAATCAAAACACTCTGGAACATGGTTTTTGGCACTTCTGGCTGGCAGGGACCCACACCTCTTCCAGAATTAAGCACCATTGTCAACAGTATTCACCGTGCTGCGACTTTAAACCATACCAACCATAGGCCTTTCACTAAGCACGTTTGAGAAATGCAGGCCTCCTGGAGATTCATTTTAGGAAGGAGATTCGTCTTATAAAAGCTGACTTCCATTTTGAGCACTCCGAGTCCATACGTCAAGGATGGTGACTTGAGGAGAGGAAAACAGGAATCCTGCTGCAGTTTGAGCACGGACCTGGTAACTGTCCCACTCATACCACCTAAGCCCAGGACAGGAGAGGGGCTGGGGGCACAGGCCCACAGACAGGCTTCCCAGAGGAGGCGATGCCTCAGCTGGGTGCTGAGAGGTAGACGTAGGGGAGAAACCGCTACACAACTCACCCGTCCACTGCAAAGCAGTGCAGATCCTATCCAGAAGCCCCACATGCCTTGCTGGGGCTCAGGACAGGTGGTGGTCCCGGTGGATGGGGAAGGGCTGCCTGGAGGAGGCAGCATTTGAGTCGGGCCTCTGTGGCAAGCGCAATAGTGTGCCCCCGAGATTCATATCCACCTGGACCTGGGAATGTGACCATATTTGGGAAGAGGGTCTTTGCAGATGTGATCAAGTAAAGATAAGGTCATACTGGGTTAGGGTGGGCCCTGATCCAATGACCCATGTCCTTACAGGAAGAGGGCAATCTGGATGAAGATATCCAGGGAAGGAGGCCATCTGAAGACGAAGGCAGAGATTGGAGGGGCGCGCTTGCAGCAGAGGAAAGGCAAGAAACACTGGCCGCCACCAGAAGCTGGGCAAGGGGCCAGGAAAGACCCTTCCATAGAGCTTTTGGAGGGCAAGGGGCCTGGATGACACCTTGATTTCGGAGGCTGGCCTCCAGAACTGAGAGAAGAATATTCTGTTGCTTTAGGCCCCCGTTCAGGGTACTTAGTTACAGCAGCCCCAACAAGGCACTGCGGCCTTGAGGGAAACCTTGTCCCAAAAGCACCTCTGTCCCTGCCTTGTGGGTGGGCCCCTCTCCGAAGGGGCGCAGGTCCTCCCGCTTGTCACCAGTAGGTGGCACCCCTGGCTTACGCTCCAGCACTTCTCCCTGGTCCTGGGTCCGGCTACAAGGAGTCCTGGTGGCCTGACCTGGGCTTGCTGCCTCCTGGTGAGAGGCTGGGACAGCAGGTGGCTGAATGCCACTGCACCCAACTCCTTTGCCTCCCTGACAAGGCCTCAGGCCGGGGCTGGGCTGCCCTCCCTCTGCAGGGCACTGGTCCCCAGGGCCAGTTGAGAGGGCTGAGCTCTTTTTCTCTTCCAAGGGTGTTGTGTGGGCTTCAAAGAGGTCACGCTGTTCCATGTAACGATGTAATGGAGGTGGCAGTGCGGGACACTTCCCAAGGATGCAGGACTCTTAGCCAGGGCACAGGAAGGCAACGACCCCCCCCCCCCCCGCCTGCCCCCGCCGCCATGCTCCTCGTCAGTGTCCTTGCTTCTAAATCCCCAGTGTACGTCGGAATGTGTGACCTTACGGGAAATGTCCACAGGAGCGTCGGGGTGTCCTGAATAATCGGGATGGCCTGGCTGGAGCTGTTTGGAGGCTCAGGCTCGGGCCACCTGGAGCCAATCCCCTGTTTCTGAGGCCTGCATCAGGGGCACACTCCATTCCCCTACTACCCCCATCCCCAACTCCACCTGATCCACAAGCACTGAGAATGAGGAAGGTGGTCTGCCTTCAGGGAGGTCAGGAGGGCAGATGTCAGGCAGGCAAAAGCAGCCCACCTTCCTCCTATGGAATCACTGGGCAGGTGTTCCTCTTCCTTCTGGGCAGGCCCTGGAGAGGTGGGAATGCTGGCTCCCAAAGACCTCATCCCGTTCTTTATGGGGGTGGTGGGTGGCCTGAGGAGGCGGGAAAGGCAAACGTTTTGCAGTAGAAAGAGCACAGAATGTGGAGTCAGATCTGAAACCCGGTCCCAGCTGTACCGTTCACCTGCCACGGTGATCACACTTCTCGCCTGAGCTTCCGTTTGTTGGCTGTAAAATCGGCCCAGATTCGTGCACCTGTCTTTCACGGAGGTTGGGTAAACCCTTCAAGACATCACATGGAAAGGCTCTGACCGCAGGGCGAAACTTGTAGCACAGAAATTTCCCCAGGTGTTTTGGAGGTTTTCTGGTGGTGGCGGTGGTGGGGGCTTGTGGTGAAATACACACAGAATAAAATTTACTCTTGTAATGAAAAGAACTCTTTTCATCTTGTAAAACTGAAACTCTGTCCCCATTCAACACTAATTCCCCGTTCCCTTTCCCCCAGCCCCTGGCGACCACCATTCTACTTTCTGTCTCTGTGACTCTGATGACTCTAGGCACTTCGAATAAACGGAATCCTACAGTGTTTGTCTTTTGGGAATGGGCTTATTTCGCTTGGCGTAGTGTCCTCAAGGCTTGTCTGTGTTGCAGCCTGTGACAGGACTTCCTTGCTTTGCAAGGCTGAATAATATTTTACTCCGTGTATGTCTCACATTCAGTTTATCCATTCACCTGCCGATGGACGCTTGGGCTGCTTCCACCTCTTGGCTACTGTGAATGACACCGCGATGCCCAGGGGAGCACGAATACCTCTTCGAGAACCTGCTCTCAATTCTTTAGATATAGACCCAGAAGTGGGATTGCTGGATCATGCGGTGATTCTATTTTTAATTTTTGAGGAACTTTCCACAGCAGCTGCTCCATTTTCCGTTCCCACCAGCCGCGCACAAGGCTTCCAATGTCTCCACGTCCTCGCCAGCATTCGTTACTTTCAGGCTTTGTGACTGTGGCCATGCCCATGGGGGTGAGATGGTACCTCCGGGTGTGTGGAGCACACTGGACTTGACATAGGGACGGGTACTTCCGATACCACTGAGGAGGTCGGGCCTCTGGGGACGTCTCCCAGGTCCCTGCAGAACCTGCCTACGAGCAGGGATGGGGGGGATGCTGCCCCCTCCACAAAGGCCAGGCAGACAGTCGGGGGCCTCACTCAAACACATCTCCCCTGGGTGCAGGGAGCTGGGATCAGGGCCCTGTCCCACAGCTCAGCAGCCAAGATTAGAGGCTGGGATGCTGCTGCAGAATATCCCATGACCCAGTGACCCTGGGGGCCAGCACAGCACCGCCAAAGCAGCAAGCAGATGTCCCCCCCCCCGCCTCCTTCACCTCACGCCACATGGTTATTTGATGGGCCCTCGCTCACAGCCAGAGCCTAGCAGCAAGAGAGCCGGGCAAATGCAGTCTTCTTGCTTTCCAGCCTCCACAGGCCAGGAAGGCACCTGAAGAGTGGGAACGGATGCTGAGGGCCACACGCCGTGCAGGTTCAGCAGGGGCTTGGAGCCCCGCGGCTGTTTTTTTGCAGGGCCATTCCCTCCTTCTCGAATGTTCCTCCCTACCCCCTCTACTTCCACACAGTAGGTTAACTTCTTTTTTTTTTTTTTAAAGATTTTATTTATTTATTCATGAGAGACAGAGAGAGAGAGAGAGAGAGAGAGAAAGAAGGAGAGGGAGAAGCGGGCTCCCAAGGAGCCGGGAGCCCAATGCGGGACTCGATCCCAGGACCTGGGATCATGACCTGAGCCAAACGCAGACGTTTAACCATCTGAGCCACCCAGGCGCCCCACAGTAGGTTAACTTCTACTCCGCTAAAAAATGCCACTTTCTCATAGCATCCTTATTCTTAGTAGGTGACACTTGGAACAACCCGAATATCCATCAGCAGGAGAACGTATCAACGAGTGATGGTGTCCTCGTGCCATGGGGTGTTCTACCTCCATGAAAACACACGGCTTACTCCCACGGGCCACGACGAGCGTGTGTCTCACGGACATCATGGTTGAGGGAAGAAGCCAGACACGGGAAAGCACATTCCACATGCTTCCATTCACACGGAGCGCAAAAAGCAGCAAAATTAATCTATGGCAAAACACCCGAGAAGAATGGTTCCTTTTGGGGGGGTGGAGAACCGGCTGGGAGGGGGCACAGGGAGCCTTCGAGGGGCTGGAAATGTTCTCTCTTGGTTGCGATGGTTGTTGCGTGGTGGTACACATTGGTAACAGTTCACCAAGCTGCTTAAAGGTGCATCCTCTGTGCGATAACAAAAATAAAAATTAAACCAGTTCTTTTCTCTGGGAAGACTTTGCCCTGACTAGAACAAATGTCCCCGTTATGAGCTGTCGGAGTCCTGTGAAGCCCTCCCTCGGGACTCTGGCTACTGACAGGTGAGGCTAGCGTCCGGCTCCCCTGCTGGACCAGAAGCGCCATGTGGGAGGTCACTCTGTCTTGTCAGCACCTGTTTCTGTTTCTTCAGGACCCTCTCCGAGCGTGGGTACACATCATCATAGCATAAGCCCACTCTCTGACGTCAGGCACGTGGGCTTTGTGCCTGCAACGTGAGCTCTACACCCAGAGAGGGGAGAGAATAATCAGATTTGCAGCTGATGAATCCTGCAGCCGTCCAGCTGAGCCGAAAAGCCAGGGAAGGCAGGTTTCCGAAACAGAACCACCTACGCCTGTCACTCTCCTGAAAATGTCCCACGTTCAAATATCTTTTCCAAAAAGAAAAAGAAAAAGAGAGAGACAAAGAATCTTTTCACCTTGAAACCTCCGTACTTATGATCCTTAAGATCATGCACACGTAGTATTTATGTAACTGTATTTGTGTGACAGGTAAATACTTCAAAGGGGCAGAGACTGTGCTCACGTTGAGGAGGAGGAGGAAGAAGTGAAAACTTGCCAGGCTTGGTCTGATTGCAGCTCAGCAGTCCGAGACGAGCCGAGGGAAGGACGGTGCGAGCTCAGGAGTCGCACCGCCTGGACCTCAGCTCCTCCATGCCAACAGGATTTTCATTGCCATCTAGATGGCAAAGCCAGGCCAGTGGAGAGGCAGGCTCAGGAGAGAGACAAGCTTTCAAATGATTAGAGAAGTGAGCTTGATAGGTGGTGAGCCCTCTTTCCCCAAAGGTATGCAAGTAGAGACTAAAAGTCTCTCATCCGTGAGGGAGACTATGAGACAGGCAAAGGGTAAGGGGCTAGAAGGAAGGCCTCTCTGAGAATCTCGGAGGCGCTTGGGAATCTTGTAACATCCTCTTGAAACATTTCATTCTCATTGAGGGAATGCCAGTCGTCAGGCTGCCTGCAATTATATAAAGAGTCTTGGAAGGCAGGAGCCAGGAGGGACCTTCCATAGTATTGTTTCCTAACCCCAGATGACAACACACAGGGAACCTGAGCTTCTGCCAGGTGTTATGCTGTTCCTGGGGGCTCGGCTCACAGGGGAGGCCAGCCGGGTCACACCCTCTCAACGGGAGGTATCACAGTTGTGCTGAAGAATGTGGATTGTGGAGCCCCCACCTCCTGACCTGGGGGGTGAGAGTCTCAGAGTCAGACCCTGGAACAAGGATTCAAGGGCGAGGACTTGACTTGGGAGGCGCTGTCAAGACAGTCGACGCTCGCGGCAGGGCAGGGAAGGAACCAGTAAAGCGTGTGTTATCAAGGCTGTCACGCCCACCCGGTCCCTGGGGCTCAGTCCTGCTGTGGAGCCCTGGGAGAGAGCGTGGAGGATGTCCCCCAAGCGAAGGGCAGAGCCGGGGAAGCTCTCCTCCGATCCCACACTCCTGTTGCCTGAGAACTGTTTCCTGAGCAGTAACTCCGTAGCCCCCTCCCCCCAGCTGTTTTAACCCGCCTGCTCTGGCATCTGGAAAAAGCCCTGGGGAGCAGTCCCAGGTGTCCCCAGCCTGTGGCATGAAGAGATGGGTCCTGTTGGGGAGGGGCAGGGGGCAGGGCGCCAACACTGTCCACCGCTGCCACCTAGTAGGTGTGCGACCTCAGGCCGTTACTCTCTCTCTCTGGGTGTCTGCATCCGCACCTGTTAGGAAGCCTCCCTGAGCTCAGTGAAGGTCGGGGGCTGAGAACTGCCGGACACAAGGTCAAGCACGCAGGAATCCAAGGGGTCCATGAAGGAGCCCTGCTACATCCCATTTCAGGGAGGAGGTAACCCAGGTGAGAGCGGCCAGGCCTCGGGTGCACCACCACACAGCGGGAGGGGGCAGAGGTGGGCCTGTCCGATTCTGGAGTCCGTGCTCACAGGACTCCCGTCCAGGGCTCTCCTGGGGGTGGATCAAGGCAGCGGCTGGCCTCCAAGAGCACCTCCCCCCTGCTCTCCACCGCCCCCCCCCCACATCCAACAGGGTTCCTCATCACTGACTACAGCACCGACCTACATCCTTGACCCTCCTGCGGCCTTCCAGAAGCCCTTGAAGCACCCCCCCGTGGCACCAGTGCTGGGCTGGGCTCCCCTCGACAGCCCATGGGGCACTGCTAGCTGTGGGCAGCTCTGCTCCCAGGCAGGAAGAGACCTCCGGAGGGGCACCCCTGAGAGCCTGATGAGCGGCCCCCCACCCAGCCCACCCCCACATCCCAGAGTCCAGGCTACAGACCCCTCGTGCCCGTTTCCTCCCATGCCAGCTGGGCTGCCGTGAGTCTCCTCTCCGCTGGACATAGCTCAGAACACTTGGAAGCGAACCCCCAAGAATAGCTTGTCACTGGGCACGGAGAAGGCCGAGAACTCCTGCAGAACAGAGTATTCCCTCACGCGTCTGTTCATTCCTTCCTTTGCCCAAGCATCGTGCTCAGCCCTTACTTTGTGCAGGGCCCACGGCTCAGCATCATGCCTCCCCCATGCCCCCCGCCAGCACACAGCCTGGGGCACGTGAGCAGGACAGACAGCAGGGCCCGAAAGCCCCCTGAGCCACCGGCCCTGGGGGGTGAATGAGCAACGGGGCTGGGATGGGAGAGGAGATGAGAAAATCTGCAGAAGATGCTTCTCCGGCATGCCATCCAGGCCATCCTCAAGCACTGGAGAACTGTGAGCTACCGGTATTATTACCCTTAGCAATGTGCAAGAAGGCCAAAGCCATCTGCCACAGAGGCAGCCGCGTGCGCGGTTGTTGCGGCCAGCGAGGCGGGAGAGCTGAGCGCGGCGGGAGCGGGAGCGGGGAAGTCTCGATGGAGGCGGCTGTGAACCTTCCCCAAGGCCAGGAAGGGAGGGCCGTCCACCTCCAGACCGGCCCGTTGGTGCCCGCACAGCCCTCATCGTCCACCCTGTGGAGCGTTTCCTATGCGCCAGGCACCGCTTCAATAACTCAGGGTCCCCCCCCCCACCTTCCATGATGCCTTCTTGCATTTTACGGAAAGGAAGCGGAGGCCCAGGCAGCAAGCAGTACAACCCCAGGGAAGCTGGCATGCGTGAGGGCTCGCAGCCCCGGGGGCCCCGCGCACCAGCCGCAACCACCACCCCACCCCCACCCCCGCACCCCGAGCTCCGACCTTGCTGTGACGGAACCCACAGCTCCCAGAGGTCTCTGCCAGGGGCCCCTTCTTGAGCTGCAGGCCATGTCAGCCGATGAGTCACCTACTCCGCTCCAAGGAGAAGCTGCTCCCTGCCTGGTGAACGCCGGGGTCAAACCACAGACCTCTTCGGCACATCTTTGCCTGGACCTCCCTCGGCGGGACCTCAACCCACTCCTCAGGAGGCCCCGAGTTAACACACCCAGCCCCCTTGATTACATGGTAGATTGCCTGTTTCCTGGCAACATCACAGAGGAAAATGACCAGAGGCTCAGCCTGGGAGATGGTGACACGCAGGAGCACCGGGAGCGGGCAGTCTCCCATCCGGAGGCCCGAGGCCCACGCCTTGCCTACAGGAGGCATTCAGCAAATGCCTGTCGACTTAATGAATATGCAAGGGAGGAATATAAGCTGTAGCAGCAACCAAGTCTTTGGTGGCACTCAGGTCTGGGTTAGAGTCCCAGCTCTGAGCCTTGAACAGGTCACTTTCCTTCCTTGAGCCTCGGGCTCCCCATCTGACCTCTCAGGGGTGTTGTGAACGTAAATAAGGTACACAGTGCAGCTGTCCCCACCCCCAATCCCCACGCAGCTTCCCTGCGGCCACTGACTTTTGCACCCTTCCCCACAGGACACCCTGGGGCCCCAAGAGCCATTTTTCCCTACCGGCAGAGCCAGGCGTGCCTGGGAGCTACCTCCCGTCCACCCCTGCCCCAGTGACCCTCAACTAATGGCTGACTAGTGCAGAAGGCTGAAAGCCCAGCTGCCCTGTCTTGAGGGAACTTTCTCTCAGGCTGGGGCTTCTGAATAAACCACTTGCACGCAAATACTTGTCTCTGGGCCTCACTTCCATAATCAGCCTAAGATTCATACAGAAATCTCCTCCCCACCCCCCGCCCCACCCCACAGAGCGTGGGACCACCTGACCTTACCATGTAATAGAACCCTTCCTTATCTCAGCAAGCACCTCCAGGTAATAGGCTGGCGCTCATGTTCTTAAGGAAAGGCCTGTGCCCCCTTCCCAAGGGTACACTGCATGTCTATGATGAAGGAGGAGAACCAGAAACACTAGCAAAGCGCCTGTTTTTAAAGCATTTTGTTTCAGAAATCAAGCTGACTTGCTTTTACCAATTACAAACATCAGAGAGGTCCTTATCCCTCAGTATCCCAAATAAGGTAAAAGAAAACTGGGATTGGTTGTTGAGCAAGAGCCTGCTCAAAGTGACCAGGTAAACAGCCAAAAGACTTCGTTTCCCATTTCCAAGCAAATCAAGGTGACTGACGAGGTATAAGCAGAAGTTTGTGGGCAGGTCTTCCGGGAAAGCTCCCAAAAAGCCACTGTGGGCCCTTTTTGTTTTCTTCCTTCTTCCTGCCTGGAATATATACGAGATGGCTGGCACTCCGGTGGCCATTTTGTGACTTTGAGGATGGAGTCAAACTCTAACTATAACAGAGCAGGAAGACAGAAGGACTGTGGGTTCCTAGACACTCTAGAACTACCCTACCTTTCAGGGAGTCCCTGACTTCTGTGACCTGTGAAAATAAACTTCTATTTCATCTAAGCCACTATTTTCCAGGTCTCTGCTACTTGCAGCTGGGCACCAATTCTAACTAATGCAGATGTAACCCAGGTCTACAAGTTTTGGGTCCTAAGTGAAACAACAGGATTCTCTCTTCCCAGCCTCTCCCTCAACAGGACCATCTGGTCCTGCTCACAGAAACTTGACTGCAAGGAGTAGGTGACCCTCTCACATCACTGAGAAAACCACACTAGCTCTGGGGCCCAGATCTTCTTAGGACAATTGGAGAGTTCCACCTTCTGCCATAGGACCAGAGTGAGGACAGGTAACACCTGGGTACTTCCTTGTATTGCAGAGAATAAGGACGCTTGGATCAGAGGGAAAGCACATATGACAATTCCACAACTTGATAGATATTGCCAAATTGCCCACCAAAAACATTGCACCAATTTATACTCTCGCACACAGGGCTCTTCCCCCCTCCCGCCCCCTCCGTTGTGATACTGGATATTCATTCTTAAACGGGCAGAGTGGCACCTTGTCATTTTGCTTCCTGCCTCTTCGATGGAGGATTACGTGTTTGACGTTCTGTTCGATGGCGGTTGGCGCTTCTGCACGTGGCCTTTCTGTCTTTTTCCAAATTGCTATTTGTTTGCTTTCTTCGTGCTGAATTGTAAGGTCTTTTTACATAATGGATTTTAACCCTTCGTCATGGTCGATAGGTTGCAAATATTTTCTCAGCTGATCATTTTACTTTTGGCCCTGTGGAGGGGGATTTGTGTGTTTGTTTTGTTTGGTGTTGGTATTTGGAAGGTTTTCGTGTTCATGTAATCAGATCTGTTATTCTTTTCCTTTGTCATTTCTGGTTTCTGTGTTAGGAATTCCCCCTCTTAAGCTCTATTCCTTGACCTCCCTCTTCAGACTGACCTGCCATTCTATCTAGATTTGACTCTCCTTCTGTCCTGGTCTCTCTGGTCCTTCATGTAAACCCAGGCGGCCACCCTCCTACCCCTGACCCCGTAAAAGCAAACTCCAAGGACCCCTTTGCCTTGCTCATGACCCCATCCAAGACCCCCACCTCCACTGTCTCCATCCGCTTCCCTGACCTGCCCTGAGGTCCCCCTCTCACTTTCCTCCTTTCTGAAACCTCAGGAATGTGGCCCGGTTATACCTCTCTGATCTGACAGCAAGACCTTTCTTACGTACAATCAACACAGCTGCTTAGCACCATCCTTTGCCAAGTGGGGCACGCTCCCAGCTCAGGCCCCCGGATCAGCGTACAAGGGCATCATTTCTACCAGGAGGGAATCAGCCTGTCATCCTGATGATTCTGGAATCATCCAGATGATTCTGGAATGATCTAGAATCATCTGTGGCTTCCCCCAGCTCTGCTCCTGCTGGTGCCTCCTTCTTGCCTTCTCAGACCAAACTCTCTCATGTCCATCCCGGTGGCCTGAACCACTTGCAGCTCCTCACTCTCCCATCCACTGCCCACCATTGAGCCTCATGCAGCATATCACCTACAGACCATTTGTCACATGCTATCACAGCCCTCCCAGATCAGGAGTCCAGAGAAGGACACCACGCAAGCTCCCACGGCAGACTGTGGTTCTGTTATAAACAGACAGGCCATTAGGAGACCGCTGTCTTTGCCTCCTGGCCAGCAGCAGGAAGAGCAGGGGACATGACTTGCTTTGAAAATATCTCCATAGATGGAGCTGCTGTAGGGAAAAAAGGGTCACTGTCAAGAAACCCCATGCAGCGCAGGGGGCTTCGAGGGGGCCACACTCTGCCCTGGGCCCACATCCTGGGTCTCCAGCCCTCGCAGCCTCCTTGTTATTCCTGGCTCCCGGGCCTGGGCCTCGCAGGATGTCCGTGCCAGGGAAGCCTGCGTGGCCGGGAAGAGGTGTTTCCCTCTGTGCCCTCCATGGGCTCAGGAAGACCCCACCCTGCAGGTGGCAGGAAGGGGGCCCCTGCGGCTGGGGCAGGTCTGGTTCTAACTTTCCATTCCTGTTTTCACTGGCAAAGGGCTCCAGCTAATGTGATGGGGGAACTCCGTTCTCAGGTGACCCGGCCGATGGCTAGTTCCTAGCTGCTTTGCACTCTGCTCAGGTCAACACACATTGCCTGAGTGCCTACTGTATCTTCCTGTCTGCCTGGGAGATTTCGCGGGGCACCTCCTATGTGTGAGGCACTCTCCTGCGTGTTGGGGATGCAACCTGGAGTGAAGGTGCCAGTTCGGGTCCTCTGAGAAGCCCACAGCAAGAGGGAGTTAGAAATGCAAGAAGCATGTTGGGAGAATGCCTGTCATGAGCGGAGAGGGAGAATGTGCAAGAAGGGAGAGGCTCCAGCCTGCAAAGGAGGCAAGCGGGAGGATCAGCAGGGAGCCGTGGCCAGCCTGCCGGGCGCTCCAGATCAAGGCCTGCCCTGGAGGAGGTTCCGAAAGGTGCCCAGGCCGGAGGCTGTCAGCCGACCGCACTTCTTGTGGCTGCTTCTCTCGGGGGGCGGGGGCGCGGAGGGGCACGCCCGTGGACGGTGGCCACAGCAAGGTGGGATGCCGCTGATACCCTATCAGGGGATGCAGGGGACAGTGATGCACCGAGCAGCAATCGCATGCCCTTTCCCGGACAGAGACCCAGTGACAGAGACTTAAAGGAAGGAAACGTGCCTCTTCTTCTCTACTTTCTTCCCTCTGTGGCCAAGGACATGGATGTGGTGGCGAGCCATCCTGAGCCACGGGCAAGAGGAACGCCCCAGGGATGGCCAAAGAGGAGCCTGGGTTCCTGAATGACGGCACGGAGCAGAGTCACCACCACGCCAGCCCGAACAGGCTGCCTCCGGGCTGCATGTGGGAGACATGGGTTCCCATCTGTTCGAGTCAGTGCCGTTACGTGCAGCTCTAAGTGTATCCTCAGTACCAGGTCCCATTCTTTGTGTTCACAATAGACTCCGACCGACAAATAGTGCCTGGAAAAAGATGTAATCAGCCCGCAAGCCCCAGCGCTCAGCACAGAGCTTAGCTGGGGTGGGGTGGAGAAACAAGGCCGCGGGAGGAACTCCTTTGGGGCACACCACGACTTTTCCACTGGTAAAATATACATAGCACAAAATGTACCATTTTAACCATTTTAAGTGCATAGCTCAAGTGGCATTCAGTACATTAGCATTCCTGAGCAAGCGTCTCCACCGTCCATCCCCAGAACTTTTTCATCTTCTAAAACGGAAACTCTTTTATCTATTCAACACGAACTGCCCCTCCCTCTCCCCCCAGCTCAGGCCCAGCTTTCTGTCTCTAGGAGTTTGATGACTCGGAGTACCTCATGTCAATGGAACCGTACAGTATTTCTTCCTCTGCATCTGGCTTATTTCACTTGGCAGAATGTCCTCAAGTTTCACCCATGTTGTAACATGCATCACAATTTCCTTCCTTTTTCAAAAAAAAAAAAAAACTTTTTAAAGATTCTATTTTTAAGTAACCTCCATACCCTACACGGGGCTCGAACCTACAACCCCGAGGCCAAGAGTCATACAGGCTCCGCAGACCGAGCCAGCCAGGCATCCCAGAATTTCCTTCTTTTTTAAGGCTGAATATATTCCATTGCATGGACAGACCACATTTTGTCTATCCATTCATCTGTCCAGGACACTCGGTGGTTTCTATCTTTGGCTAGGGTGAATAATGCTGCTATGAACTTGGGGATACAGATACCCATTCAAGTCCCCGCTTTTAATTCTTTTTTGGTGTACATATACCTGGAAATGGAATCGCTGGAGAGCAGGTTAATTGTACACGCGACTTCTTCACAATTTTTTGACATGACACCCCAGCATGATAGCTCTAAGAGTAAAGTGAAAACACAGGGCGCCTGGGTGGCTCGGTCAGTTGAACATCAGACCCTTGATCTCGGCTCAGGTCGTGATCTCACGGTTGTGAGTTCCAGCCCTGCTTTAGGCTCTGTACTGGGTGCGGAGCCTACTTAATAATAATAATAATAATAATAATAATACATAATAATGCATACTAATAAATTGAAAAAACAACAGTACCAGGGAAGTGCTGGGAGCAAGACCGTTAGACCTGCAGAGAAGATAGTCAAGGGCAGCTCCTTTATAAGGCGCTCACCCTCGTCTACCAACAGGGGCAGAACCTCCTCTGTTAGCCCAGCACCCCCCCCCCCCCCCTCCTCCCACCTCCCCAACCCCCACAGGTTACAGGACAGCGCTGGGTCCTCTTCGCCCAATTTGTCAAGCAGTGTGACCACTCAGTGCACCCGGCTGATGTCATCTGGGGCCCAGCAGTGAAACCACACCTGCTGTTACTGAGCCCGGCTCAGCTCTGCCCTCCACGGGGCATTTACGGGGTTGTCACAGGTGAAAGACCACAGATGACTCGCTTCACCCCCTGACTTTGGAACATAAACCCACAGTGGGAGTCTGTGTGTGTGTGGGGGGGTGCTGCTTTCCAGAAGAGTTTTGCCCTTCCTCCTATTTTCAAGCTTTATCTCTCAAAAAAAAAAAAAAAAAGAAAAAACCCAAGCAGAAGCTAAATATCCCGTCCACCCAGCCTGCACCCCCCGGGAAGGGAATGCTGTCTTCCTCCTTGCTGTGCTCTCACTGATTTCCCCCAGTTCCTGCTTGTTTAGCCTTTGCAGATATTCTGTATCCTCCAAGGGCACCTCCTCCTGAACGTGCCTGGAAGCTTCCCAACTGGGGGCGGGGGGGCGGTGCTTCCTGCGCCAGCCACCGCAGCACCTTCTGTTCTCACGCACCAACCAGCCGTTCTCAGGAGCCTGTGGATGGACAGACGGAAGTGTCCAAAATGCAAATTCCTGGGCCCCACCCCAGACCTACTGACGCAGAAATGTTGGGATGGAGCCAGCAATCTGTTGCACTGGCCTTGATAGTTCTAGCTCTGACCTCGCCGGGCTGAACAGGGAAGGCTGAACGGGGTTGGTGCTCAAGGATCGGCAGCACTGGGCTCTGACGGTCCCACACGCTAACTCTCTCTTCTTGTTGAAATTGTGGTATAACTTAGAGCAAAGCGCGCCAATGTAGCTGGACCACTCAACAGCCATACCCTCGATGGAGATCCAGACCATTTCCAGCGGAGCCAGGAAGGCTCCCTTGGGCCTACTCCCAGTCAGCAACCCCCCCTCCTCCAGGGAACCCACCGCCCGGACCCCCACACCACTGATTAGTTTTGTCTGCTCTCGAGAACTTCATATAAGGGGAACCATGCGCTTTGCGCTTGTTCTGGGTCTGGATTCTCTCGCCCCACTTTGGGAGATTTGTCTAAGTAGCCACATGCAAGAGAGTTTGTTCTTGTTCTTCTCTGTACACATCTCCCGTGGTATGAACCCACCACACTTTATCAAGTCAGCTGTTGGAGAACGTTCCTTCCCAGTTTTTAGAGAATGCAATAGCTCCTTGGGTGGACGCAAGCACTTGTTTCTCCTGAATGCCGGACCCCTTCCCGAGCTTTCTGACTCCTGCTAAGCCAAGGGCGAGGCGTTTTCCTCTGTCCACCTCTGGGGATTGCTGTGCAGCCCTTAGTTGGAGCCCAAGTCCCAGCAGGGCTGGGCCCTGCCCAGCTGAGGGAGCTGTTCTTCCAGCTCAGCTGGGACTTGGTTAGTCCTGTCCGCTGGGGCCAAGCCAGGCCAGAGCTCTGGGTGCTGTGACCCAGAAGGCCTCAGGCATGTGGTTTTACTGGGCTGGGTACTGAGGCTGATGGCATTCTGTTGCCATCTTCTGGGGGCTGGGGGCCTTGGCGTGGGGACCCCTACTCTGCACACAGCACTGTAAGAAATGCTCTCTCCCACGACAGCGTGGGACCCTCCCCAGCATGGTTGTCCAACATGGGAAAAGTTTCTAAAACATTCCACAGCTGGCTGATTTTCAAGCGGGGCTAGGCAGAGGTTTGTGTGAAGCAGTGGGTGGAGTTGTCTTCGTGCCAACAGGAGGGTCGTCCTGGAGGTCAGGTGATGGGGGACAGACGTAGGGCCAGGATACAACCTCAAGTTCCAGGCCATGTTCCAGGGGCCAGGAGGTGAACGACTCCAACCAGGCCGTCAGAGCAGGTGTGGCCTCTTCAAGCCACCCCAACTTGGACGTCTGCTTCTGGCTCAAGCCGCCCCGGCTCCTCCGCACAGACCAGAGAGATCCCCAGGAATCCAGGAACGAGGGGCAGGTTGAGAAGACTAGTTGAGTGGCACCAGGGCCCCTCCCCTCTTGAGTCACGGGAAGGGAATGGAAACAGGGCGTGGGCTGAAGCTGACAGGGCCCAGTCTCGCCCCACCTGCCAAACTCTGGGACGGCTCTCTCTTTGGGGGTAAAAGTCCCTGCTGCCTCCACCCAAGGAGGGTGGAGAGGAGCTGGGAGAGCAGGAAGAAATTGGGTTAGCCATCAAGCAGGACTCTCCGGCCCAAGCCTGGGATGCTGGGAGGCATCTCTCAAAGGAAGTTGCGAAATCTTTCTTGGGACTAATTTGGGTTTTGGTTTGGGGCCAACCAGCCTATCTTTATGGCTCTGAGAATGTTTTCAAGTAGTAGACATTCCTTCCAAGACATTGCTCAGTGAACACTAAACTCCTCAGCCCTCACCCTGTCCCGGGGGAGCCTGCTCAGCCACACCGACAAGCTTTCAGATTTGAAAAGGAAGTGATTGGCAACAAAGAGGACAAAGGGCTGATTTCCTTCATATACAAATAATGGTGGCATTTGTGGAGTGCTCAGTCCCCAAGGGAAAGGGTTCTGAGCACTTTGTGTGCACTAGCTCCCGTGATCCTCATAATAACCCCTTTCACGGAGGATGAAACTGAGGTACGCTAAGGGTAAGCAGCCCAGCCAGCAAGCAGCAGAACCAGAACTTGCCCCAGGCAGTGGGGTGGTACCCTAGCTGGCAGGCAGAATGCTTTCTCTGTGCTGATCCAGCTCCTCACAAGCATCAACTCACGTTCATCCTCACAACCACCCAAAATGGATAAGAAAAAGTTCCGTGACAGAGAAAGGGCAAAAGATGCAAACAGACGATGCACAGAAGGAAAAAAAACAAAAACATAGTACATTCACATTCAGAGAAATCAGTGATATCCATTCAGGATGTCTTCAACTGGTAAATGTTTTAATGATTTATAACAATTCCAAGCTTGCCAGAATGCTGTTGAGCAGGTGCCCCGCTGCTGGTGGGCGTGTCCATTGGTACAACCTTTCTGGAATGCTGGAAGGCGGCATGGCAGGACCTACCAAATTGCCTTTTAAAAGCCAGCACTCCTTCCCCTCTGTTCTCCCTCCTGCGAATCTTCCGGAAGAGACTGATCAGAGGCACAGCAGAGATGAACATATAAAGCTGTCCAGGGGCATTTGGCCGGCTCAGTCACAAAAGCATGCAACTCTTGATTTCAGGGTCCTGAGTTCGAGCCCCACGTGGGGTGTAGAGATTAAAACTTAATAAAATAAATAAATTAAAACTTAAAGCTGTTCAGAGCGGTATTATTTACACTGGTGAAAAGACAGGAAAATATGCAAACTCCAAGAAAGAAGAATAGCTAAAGAAATTATGGACAGGTTTGCTAGGGAGTGATATTTTTAAAAAGTGACATTTTGGAGGGAGTTTTTGTAACACAGGAAAATGCTCATGATGTAATGATACACAAAAAGTGCAGGATACAGGGCGCCTGGGTGGCTCAGTTGGTTGAGCGTCTGCCTTCGGCTCAGGTCATGATCCCGGGGTCCTGGGATCGAGCCCCACATCGACTCCCACATCGAGTCCTCCCATTGAGTCCCACATCGGCGGGGAGCCTGCCTCTCCCTCTGACCCTCTCCCCTCTCGTGCTGTTTCTCTCTCGCTCGCTCTCTAATAACTAACTAACTAACTAACTAACTAAATAAATAAATAAATAAATAAATAAGGGCAGGATACAAAACTGTATTTTGAAAGAGGGTGACATGCTTGCCGGTGAGCTGGTTAAGGAGTCTTGAACAACAGTTGACCCTCGAACAAAATGGGTTTAAACTGTGCAGGTCCACTTATATTCAGATTTTTAAAAAATAAATCCAGCACAGTGCTATAAATGTATTTTCTGTTCCTTATGATCTCCTTTTTTTTTTTTTTTTAAGATTTTATTCATCCATTTGAGGCAGGTAGGGCGAGCTCAGAGGAAGAGTAAGAGGGAGAAACAGAGAAGCAGACTCCCTGCCAAACAAAGAGCCCAACGCGGGACTCGATCCCAGGACCCTGAGAGCATGACCTGAGCCGAAGGCAGACGCTCAACCAACTGAGCCACCCAGGCACCCCCCTTATGATCTTAATAACATTTTCTTTTCTCTGCCTTACTTGATTGTGAGAATATAGTATATAATGCATATAATGTACACAATATGTGTTAATCAACCATTTATGCTATCCAGAAGGCTTCTGGTCAACAGTAGGCTATTAGTACTTAAGTTTTGGGGCATTCAAAAGTTATATATGGATTTTCAACTGCATAGGGGGTGGGCACCCTGAACCCTGGTGGGTTAGGGCCAACCGTAGTATGTAATTTCTTTTTTCTTTTTTTTTTTTAAA
>NW_027397105.1:12617560-12644314 GCF_003265705.2 Callorhinus ursinus | reverse complement strand
CCCTGGTGGGTTAGGGCCAACCGTAGTATGTAATTTCTTCTTTCTTTTTTTTTTTTTAAAGATTTTATTTATTTATTTGAGAGAGAGAGAGGGAGAGAGCAAGCAGGGGGAGAGACAGAGGGAGAGAGAAAGGGAGAAGCAGACTCTTTGCTGAGCAGGGAGCCCGAGGCAGGGCTCTATCCTGGGCCCCGGGGATCATGACCTGAGCCAAAGGCAGATGCTTAACCGCTGAGCCACCCAGACGCCCCTGTAATATGTAATTTCTGAATGATATTTCTGGGTGAATATCCTGTTCCCCACCAAGTTTTTCCTCATAGTGGAGCGTCTGTCTAATGCGTGAATCAGTTACTATTATGATGGTTGTAAGTATGTATTACTTTTATACTTTATTTTTTTTAAAGCTTTTATCTATTCATTTGAGAAAGAGAGAGAGAGCATGAGAGAGAGAGAGAGAGAGATCATGAGCAGGGGACAGAGGCAGAGGGAGAAGCAGACTCCCCGCCGAGCAGGGAGCCCGATGTGGGACTAGATCCCAGGACCCTGGGATCACGACCTGAGCCGAAGGCAGAGGCTCAACTGACTGAGCCACCCAGGCGCCCCTACTTTTATACTTAGAGATAAATCTCACTTTTAGAAAATTCATGATTTTTCATTAAAAAAAAATGATGGGGGACAGATGAAACAAGGTTGTAACAATATCGCCAGTTGCTGGGGCTGGGTGACAGGTGCTATGGTATAATCACACAATTCTCTCCACTTCTGCGCATTTGAAAATTTCCACAATAAAAGTGTTTTTTTTTTTTTAAGTGATTTCACTCTAATTAATAATATTCATGCTGAAAAGTTTCAGGAGAGCACACTGTTGTCTTCAACTTAATTTGAAACTCATCCCAAACGAAGATAAACGGGCTGGAGAGACAGAAGCTAGGTGAGGGACGGAGCCGTGAGCACAGAACACAGGGACATCTGGGTGGTTGCGTGCCTGCCGTGCGTGCGGAGAGAGTTCTCCACGTGATTCTCACCACCGCTCTGGCTGTTTGGAATTGGCCATCATAAAATGTTGGGGAAGGTGGTTATTTCTCAGTGGTGGGTTATTTTATCTTTCTGTTGTATGTGTCTGTGTCTTTAAAACCAAGAACCAAGACAAAGAACACAAGTGACTTTGTTTTTTCTGTTTATATTCGATGCTCAGGAATTCAGAGCTCTAAGAGGTGGCGGCCCAGGGGACCTGCCCCCGACCAAGGGACGAACAGGCTGTCCTCTCGGGAGGGCGCAGGGCTCCGGCAAGCTTAGGCCTGGGCTCTGCAGGCAGACACACTGAGGCTTCCTCGGGAGTGGAGGGCAGGCACCCCTTTGAGGAGGAATGGCTCCTGCCTCCCTCCCTCAGTGCCTTTTCCCTATGCCCATGTCACTTCTCAGCCAGCTGACGCTCAACTTGCAAGGCACCGATTTGGGGTCCTCTCTGCCCCCCCCACTTCCTGAAGCATGATGGCATGAGGCCATGAGGCATGAGGCCCCCCCCTCCCTCTTCCTGTCTTTATCAAGGCAGTTCAGAGTCCGAAAGGCGGGTTCAAATCCCAGCCTCACCACTCCCTTTTGAGCCTGGACAAGCATTTTCTCCTTTCTGAGCCTTTCTGGACCATCTGGAAAATGGAGCTATGGTGAGTCGTGAAGGAGATAATCCACAACAGGCACGTGCCCGTGGCTTCTGCAGTGGGCTCAACAATCAATCACTGCCCTTCAGTCATCCGAAGCCTCTTATGCGGCAGCTACGCATCTAGACAGAGAAACAGCAGGGAACGACACTCTGTGGCAGCTTACAGTCCGGTGATATTTATTATCAGTCAATGTGGTCAAAAGCCCTTGACTTACTCAGAGGTTCTGGGGTTGAATATAAGACCCTGGATGTAGAAAAGCAGTGAAATCAGTGGCCAGTGCGAGGAGCATCTATTCAGATCGTGTGCAGGTGCCAGGGCAGCTCAGGGGGGCCCAGGTGCCTTATTACAGGGAACCCAGATTCCTTCTAGGAGCCGCACAGCGGGCTGCCTGCCCTGTCCCACACCCTGCCCGCAGCCTCTAGGAGAGTGGGAGGGTCAAGTGCAGGGCAACTCTATGCCTTTGTCCCCTCAGGAGCCAGTGTCCCTTTAGAGCCCCCTGCCCAAGCGCAGCGACATATTTCTGGAGTTCTCAGCATCTCCCCGGGGCCCTCAGCTTCCTCTGAGATGGCCTTGGTTTTTCCAGCCCGGCAGAGAGAAGGGTGCAGAGTGCTCACTCATCCAACGTGGAGGGTCCTGTTGGGCAGACATCCCAGGCCAGAGCGCGTACTGATTGCTGGTGGCCTCTGGCTGGTGTGTCGTATGGACCCCACCCCTGGCCTATGCTGTGTAAGACTTTGCACGAGAAAGATCTTTAACCACAGTGCGTTAACACCACAGTCTCCAGGCAATCTGTCTTCCCTTTCACTCTTCCCCTGGCACGGGGTGGTGTTAGAGTGGCCCCAGGCATTTGAGAACTATGGGCACCACAGGCAGACACACTGGAGCTAGGGTTTCTTTATGCTATACTGACACGGTTCACAGGTGCTTCCTTGTGTAGGTAAGTTGTTTCTAGCCATCCCCGTGTGGCATTGGCTTCCAGGAATCCTCCTTCCTCCCAGGGCAGACTCACCTGCCTGGCGTCAGTACAAGGAGGCTCAGGACCAAGGATGGAATCCTGTGGTTCCAGGTGGCACGTGGGTCAGGGTTGAAATGCAAGGAGTCTCACTTTGCATAGTCTCACTATGCAAAATGTACCTGTAGTCTGCCTGCCCTGTCCCACACCCTGCCCACAGTCCCTGGGAAATCAGAAGGCTAGAGCTAGTTGCAACAGGGGATGGGGGCACCTGTCCCAGTGGCGGGCTCCCTTCCCAAACATGGCTGATCCCAGATGACTCTGGAATGTCCCATAGGACATTCTGCCTAACTTGAATGTCCTATTTCTCATCCTCAGATGTGCTCCTGAGACTGGGTTGTGTGCTTTTGAAGGAAAAACTGCAAAGCAGAGAATCCTTTGGAAAAGTGAGTGATCTTTCCCTATTTGCCTGCTTTGAAAATGCAGATTTTCTTTGCTCGTGGAACTCTCATACTCACCACATGACGCTGTTTTCAATTTAATAGGAGATATGAGTTTGGCAGCGGAGACAGACTTCAAAACAAAGGCTTCAAAGCCACTTGCACTTCCTACACAGGACCTGGGGCAAGTTGCTGAGCTCTGGGAGCCTCAGTTCTCCCACCTGTAAAACGGGAATAATCGTAATACCTATGTCATGAGGGTTGTTGTGGGGACTAGACGGGGTAATGCATGCATGATGCTCAGCTCCAGGCCTGGTACATAGACACTGCTCAATACGTGTTAGCTGTTTTTGCTAATATTATTTTTTAGTAATTTTGTTAATATTATTCCCAACACCACTGTAAGGAGAGAGCTAGCACATTATAAGCGCTCGGCGCCTGGGGAAAGGCAGGGAAGAAGTAAGAGCAGGTGAAGAAAGGAGGTGTCTTGATCACAGTTCCCAGAAGCAGACCCTGATTTATGTGGCAGCAATGTTTGAAGGAGGCGCACCCTGGGGAGACTGGTAAAGGAAGGGGGGAAGCAGACAGAGGACGGAAGAAACCAGGTAAGGCTGTGAGCCCGGGCGGAGATATCCTAAGGGCAGCTCCCCCGACCCCGCAGGGGACTGAGCCACACATCCCAGCGTTTCCTCTACCTGAGCTAGGATGCTGGGCTCTCACACTCCCCAACTTGTTAGTCACCAGCTAAGGGCCATCCTGGTGGGATACTTCTAGCTCTCTGCAAGAAGGGACAAATAGTACCAGTAGTATGAAAACAGGCCCCTCTGAAGACTCTCAGGCATGGACAGTTAGAAGCCAAAGCACACTCAGGCCAGGGCAGAGGTGCATGGAAACAGCCTTAGGATAGGACCTGGGCAGAGCACAAAAACAGGAGCTGCTCCAGGACAAAAGTGTGGATCCGGAATTAAGAGACAGTAAACACGCTTTAACAGACGTGCATGCATGCATACACAATACTCTGTCCTTGAATCCTGCTCTTTTCTCGGAATAGTTGGTCCAGGAGTTCAACCCAGAGTGTAGACCGCTGCCCTGTTCTCTTAATAGCTGCAGTGTTCACTGAGTGGATATATTATCATGGAGTTCATTGTCCTCTATTAACGGGTATTTAAGTTGTTTCCAATCTCCTGCTATTACAAAAAAAAAAAACAAAACACTACAGTAAATATCCTTGTGCTAGTATCATCTGTACATATGCAAATGTCCTTGCAGGATAAGTTCCTAGGAGCGAGTTTTCAGGGCAAAAGGCATGTGCATTTTAAAATTTTTGATAGTGGCTGTACCAGTTTATACTCCCACCAGTAATGTATGAGAGTAGTCGTCTCCCACACCCACGCCAACACAGTATTATTGAGGGTTTGGATCATTGCCAATCTGATACGTGAAAAATGGCATTGGGCTGTAGTTTCAATTTGCACTTCTGTTTTGAATAAGACTAAACATCTTCTCATAAGTTTAAGAGTCATTTGTGTTTCCTGTTCTGTGGACTGTCTGTTTGTACTCTTGTTCATTTTCCTATTGCAGTTTTATTTCTCGTACTGACTTAGCAGAACTCTTTACATATTCAGGAAATTTGAGTCTTGAGCCACTGACTCAAGGATGGAAGCAGAAGTACATTCATCCCAAAGGCTGCCCATGAACTTTGTTACCTAAATCTTACGGCTTTTCCAGTGTCCTTTCCAATGTCTGGTTCTTCACTTATTCTTTTGCTTCTGTGAGCTAATTCATGTTCTCCCAATATATTCCTTGCTCGTTTTATTTGCATTCCTTGCTCAACTTACCAGAATGGATTTCAGTGATTTAAGGAAACCTGATGTATACGCCCTCCCTTACCAGATCAAGGATCCAGAAGGAAGAGTGGGAGTTGGCGTCTCCCTCCTCCACCCAGGACTCTCGGCCTTCTATGCAGCATGTCTCACTTCCAGGTCCAAGGCAACTAGGGACCCTAGCAAGCATTTGCAGGCTCCTCTGTCCCGTCCTTACGCCTAGGCCGTGGGTCCACTCTTCATTTGGAAGATGACGGCACTGATTGATCTAAAGAGAGTTGGCCTGTGCTTCCGGCTCTGGGACTATGAACAGATCTCCCTTGACAGTTATGTCTGGGGACTGTCACCTCCGTGGACAGAGACATGGTGCAGAGCAGAGGGTCGCCAGGTTGTGCTCTGAGTTAGGGGCAGCCACGGGCCCGGAACGCTCGTTCTGGATCGCTGTTGAGTGTTTGTTCCTCTGTTGGCAAACATTCCTGAACGGCTGGGTACTGTAGCAGGCAGACAGGGCCACTCAACAAGTGAATGCCTAACCCCATCAGAAATACAGGGGACAGGGAGGCCACAGGGAGAGCGTCCCAGCATAAAGAGGTGTTGGTCACGAGACTGTTCCCTGAGCCAGACCAGGGAAGAACAGGAACCACCGGGCAAGGTGGATGCTAGGCAATGGGAATGGCATGCAAAAAAGGCCTTGAAGCTGGAGGAGGCTGCTGAAGGGCAGGAAACTGCTGGAAGGCAGCCTGGCTGGAACTGAGAGCAGGCAGAGAGTCAGGCCGGATGAGGCTGAAGGCGGGTGGGATCCAAATCTCCTACGGCTCGGCCCATGGCCGGCTGCGTGGACCATAGAGACAAGCTTTTATTCTGAGTATTCCTGGGGATAACTGGGTGTCCCTTCAAAGTTTTACCTGCCTCTGTTGTCATGATGAGGGATGAGGGGAAGAGGTGGGACTTGTAGGAACGGCCACTCCTCAGATGGCCTCAGAAAGGGCCTTAAAAATTGTAATGGAACCTGTCATTGAACCTATCCCAGGCTGCACCCAGGAAGTGCTTTCTCAGTGACACACTGCACCCCCGGGGAGCCTCAGAATGAATCCTATCATCCCCAACCCCAGAGCAGCCAACGCCTAGCGAGAGTTGGTGGGTCAGTGCCCTGGCTGGCTGGCCGTGGGACTGGGCTGACTCTGGGGGAGTTCTGCAGGGGAGGGAGCCCCAGGTGCCCACGGGGGAGCCCTGCCCACCAAGGCCACCCATCTGGGCCCCTTCCACTCCCTGTCTCCCCTCACCACGCACCTATGGGGGTTTTCTGGATCACCACCACACAAGCCACCTGCACTCAGAATCTTGTCTTGGGGTGGGGGACCTAATAAGGCAGAGCACTTGCGAGAGACCTAATGCTCCCCTACTCCCACACCCCAGCCATTGGGTGTAATTTGGGATTCCTGCCCTGTAAATTCCACAAAAGGCTGGGGTCCCATCCTTGTCACTGAACTCACTGGTGAGCGCAAGCAGAGCACCTACAAGTGGGAGGCTCATGCACAGAAGGCCAGGGAGCCAGAGGGACTGAGGCCAGGGAGAGAGAGACTGGGCCAGCTCTCCTGGGCCCGGAGTCCAAAACCTTTTACCAGGTAACCAGGCCAAAGGTATCAGCATGGGCTGTTTTGCAGGGCTCCATGCTGTCCACAGCAATCCTGCCAAACTGGCTGGGGAACCTGTCTGGCTGGGTGCAAGGCCCCTGGGACCCTGGTCCACCCATTCAGGGGTAGGTGGCTCAGACAGGGCCATGGAGGCATTCTTGGTCCCAGGCAGGGCCCACTCCAGATCGGCCCTAGTGCCCCACCCCGGTTCAGTCCTTAGCTCTTCTAAAAACGCAGAAGGGACTCCAGAATCTGATGTTCATCCCTGAACACTTTCAGTGTTCCACGTCCAGCCAGGCCAGACCTGAGGATACAATGGCAGGCAGTGGGGATCTCCTGCCCGACCTGATTGGGCTTTTGGCCTATTGGGGGGCCAGGCTCAGAGCCAGTGTTCCCATCCTCAGAGCCTTGAGTGCTGGGCAGGGAACAAGCAGGCAGCTCCGAGGGCCAAGGGCAGAGAGGCAGGTTTAGGGGGTAAATGGGGAAGGTGGCTCAGAGAGGGTGGCCCGCCGACACTAGTTTGGGCAGGGGACAGACAGCAAGTGCAAAGGTCCGGAGGCAGGAAAGAGCAGACATTTTGAAACTCCAAAAGGAAGGCTGGCGGGGGAGAGAAATGAGGCAGGAGAGGGAAGCAGGGCCAAGTTGCAGGGCCAGGAAGCCATGGGGTCCCACCGAGTGTCGATCTGGGTCTGCGGCAAAGCCATCTGCGGAGGTGTTGAGCAAGAAGATGGGCAGAACTGAAGTTGTGTTTCTAATAGACTCCTATGTAGGCAGGACTTGGGAGCCGAACCAGCCGAACCAGACGAATGGACTCCTATGCAGGCAGGACTGGTAGCCCCGCTGTGCCCCTTTTCACCCCACATTGCTGCCTTCTTTACACTTTACATTTGAGGGAAAGGGGTCTCAGAGAGGGGAAGGGCATGGCCGGGGGCTCCCCGAAACAGCCGACACCACAGTGTGCTTCCCACCACCCCACACACCTCGAAGTGGCTGCTGGGGCCTGTCAGCAAGAATGTTTGGTCCCTCTGGGAAGGAAGATTGGGAGAGAAGGTGGGGGGGGGAGGATTTACCCCAAGCTGCCTGGCGCTGCCGCATTCGGGGCACAAGGCCTGGTGGCCCTGCCTCACCCCCTGTGTTCTCACAGGCTTGGGTTTGTTGAACGTACCTCCCTGGCCAGGAAGCAAGGACAGTGAACCGTGGACCAGAATTAAGAGACAAGTGAAGGAATAAAGTCGGATCTCGCCTTCCTCCGCTTATCGGCTCCTCACGACCCCATCTCCACCCACGAGGCCCAGTGTGATCTGACCTCGGATCTGACACCCACTGCGCTGACCTCGCCTCCTGCTTAACCCCTCTGGTCTTCAGGCTCCTAAACTGGAAGGCGAAGTTCCTTAGAGATCCGTCCAGCAAGTCTGGGTAAGCAGGGGCTAAAGCCCAGCCTGCTGGCTCCTCGCCCAGTGCTCTGTCGACTCCAGCTGGTGCTTCCCACTGAAACCCCATCGCCACCAGCCTCCGATGCTGGGACTGGAGCTTCCGAGGGGCCATGCTCCCTGACGTGGGCCCCAGGTGGTGTGCTTCTCACACTTCCCTAGGGAGAAGGTTGAGAAACCAAGGTCCCTTGTGCTAAAAAATCGCTCATGACCTCAAGCAAGCCCCTGTCCCTGTGGGCCTCAGTTTCCCCTTCAGTGAAGAGGGGGATGAGGGTCCTGCCTAGCTTTGAGAGCCGGTGATTTGGGGAGGCAAAGACACATTCCCAGAATCCCCTGGAGTCCTGAGAACGCCCACGCCCCTTGTCCCAGCAATCCTGAGAAAGGCCAAGCTGATAAGGCTGTGGGTGGCCAGATGACAACATTCTTGGGACTCAGATGAAGTGGGAGGGGCCCACCCATTCAGCTGCACATAATTCGGGGCAATGGGGGCAGCAGCTATGTGGGCCACAGGCGGCCAGTGGGCCTGCCCTTCCCAGCATCCCAGCATTTCAGGGATGCCACGGAACCCCGGGCCACAGCAGGGAGCCACACAGTCATCTTGCAAGGTTTCCAGGAAAGAATGCCAGTCCTGTGGGAGGGGAGACTGGGTATGCCCTCCCTCCCTCCCCCATCTTGGCTCCCTCCGAGGCTCATTCCTGAGAAACACTCTTGTACCTTCTCCCAGGCGGCGGTGGGGGGGCGGGGGGTGCAGGGCGGCCCTTTCTTTAGCCTGGGATGAGACCACTCCCCTCCTCACCACCTCCAGCCGACAGGAGATTCTGAAACTGCCTCTCCTCCAGGCCCGGGGCTACATTTCAGCCACCACACCTAAAATTCCACCATCACGGGCACCGTTCTGGACAGGGAAGGCATCACCTTGGGTGAAAAATGTCAGTTTCTCTGCTGTAAAATAGAAGTGGGAGGAAGCACAGACGGCTTTGTTTCAACGTGTGGTCACAGACACCCAGAAAAAGCTGCTATAAACAAGCAAGAACTGGGAGATGGCCCTGCAGCCTGCTCCTGTGGATTAGGGGAGTGGGGACCCCACCATCAGCTAAGCTGGGGAGTCCCAGGCTTCGTTCGGTCTGCTGCTGGTGCTGTGAGTTAACAAGGAGGGTACGGGGCATAGAATAAACCTGAGCCCTGATCGTGCCCCTCACCAGCCGTGGGACCTTGGCCAGTGCTTTGCCCCTCTGAGCACTATTCTTCAGATAGGGGTGGTCATGGTCCTCTCTGTTGGGAGGAAGGAATGAACGTAATGCCCAGAGCCAGCGCCTAGCATACACTCAGTGCTCAATAAACCGTAGTGATGCATCAAATCACACCGTGAGCCCCAAGCACATTTGACCTTTGAGCCCTTTTACCTTGGGGCACACTGCCAGACTATCTCTCCAACGGGAGGAGATCCTGGGGTGTTCACTCCTGGTGGTTGGAGTGGAGTGAGCTCCACCTCATGAGGGAGTGAGCTCCCCATCAGTGCAGGAGGCAGGTTACCAAAATCTGGCTGGGATGAGCCTTTGGGTGGAGAGAGAGGAAGGCTGTAGTGCTGGGGACCTAGGCTGGGCCACGGGAGCCCAGTGGGCCCCTTTCCACGGCAGCCCAGCCCTCCCGCCTCGGAGGATAGTCCACACTCTCTCTGAGCACTGATCCTGGGCCGGGCCTTGCTGGGAAGGCAGCTGGGAACGCAGCAGACATGGTCCCCATCCCTGGGACATTGGGGGCAGCAGGGTAGCAGGAATTCGGGCGAGAAGGCTCAGGAACACTTTTTCTTTTTCCTTAATATTCAACCCCTCGTTTCCTTTCCAATGTTAGCATCTGTTACTTCCCTTCAATGGTTGGAGTTTCATTCTCTGTCCCTTCCAGTATACATTTTTTTTTTTTTTTGGATTTTATTTATTTATTTGACAGAGAGAGACAGCGAGAGAGGGAACACAAGCAGGGGGAGTGGGAGAGGGAGAAGCAGGCTCCCCGGCCCGATGCGGGGCTCGATCCCAGGACCCTGGGATCATGACCTGAGCCGAAGGCAGATGCTTAACCATCTGAGCCACCCAGGTGCCCCTCCGGTATGCATTTTTAAAATATATTGATTAGCGTTAAAAATGATGAAATCTTTTAGATATTCAGAAACGTATAAAGAAACATAAGAGAGTCTGCTTCTCCCTCTTGCTCTGCCCCTCCCCTCTGCTTGTGCTCTCTCTCTCAAATAAATACATAAAATCTTTAAAGAAAAAGAAACAACATATTCCTGTTTTCAGCACTCGGAGTTAACAAATGTAAACAGTTTGCCATGCTTTAAATCCTCTTTGTAAAATAAAATTAGGGGCACCTGGCTGGCTTAGTTGGTAGAGCATGAGGCATGATCTTGGGGTCCTGAGTTCAAGCCCCATGTTGCGTATAGAGCTTACTTAAATAAGTAAATTTAAAAAAATAAAATAAAATAAAATTGGATTACACATCAACAGATGAATGGATAAATAAAATGTGGTACATCCATATAATGGAATGCTATTCGGCCGTAAAAAGTAATGAAGAAGGGCGCCTGGGTGGCTCGGTCGTTAAGCGTCTGCCTTCGGCTCAGGTCATGATCCCAGGGTCCTGGGATCGAGCCCCGCATCGGGCTCCCTGCTCCGCGGGGAAGCCTGCTTCTCCCTCTCCAGGCCCCCCTGCTTGCGTGCCCTCTCTCGCGATGTCTCTCTCTGTCAAATAAATAAATAAAATCTTAAAAAAAAAAAAAAAGTAATGAAGAAGTGATACATCCTACAATGTGGATGAATGTGGAACACATTATACTCAGTGAAGGAAGCCAGTCACAAAAGACCACATGTTGTAGGATTCCACGTGTATGAAATGTCCAGAGGAGGCAGAGGGTACATTTAGGAGTTGTCCGTGCAGCAGGGGGCGGATGCAGACAGGATGCGGTGTGGCTGCTTCGCGGGTAGGTGTCCTTTTGGGGTGAAGAAAATGCTCTAAACCGAGACCATGGTGAGAATTGCACAAATCTATGTGACAGAATAAAAAGCACTGAATTGTACGCTTTATTTTTTTTTAAAGATTTTATTTATTTATTTGAGAGAGAGAGAGAAAGTATGAGCGGGGACTGGGGAGAGAGGGAGAAGCAGATGCCCCTGAGCAGGGAGCCTGACACGGGGCTCGATCCCAGGACCCTGGGTTGACGATCCGAGCTGAAAGCAGATGCTTAACCGACTGAGCCACCGAGGCGCCCCTGAATTGTACAATTTAAATCCGTGCATTTTGGGATATGTGAATGATCTCATTAAGATGTATATTAGTTTTCTGGGCGCCTGGGTGGCTCAGTTGGTTAAGCGACTGCCTTCGGCTCAGGTCATGATCCTGGAGTCCCGGGATCGAGCCCCACGTCGCGCTCCCTGCTCAGCGGGGAGTCTGCTTCTCCCTCTGACCCTCTTCCCTCTCGTGCTCTCTGTCTCTCATTCTCTCTCTCTCGAATAAATAAATAAAATCTTAAAAAAAAAAAGGTGTATATTAGTTTTCAAGGGCTGCTGTAACAAACCACCATAGACGGGGACCTCATTAGAGATTTACTGTGTCACTGTCCTGGAGGCCAGAAGTCCAACGACAGTGTTGCCAGGGCTGTGAGAGAAGGATCTGCTCCAGGCCTCTGTCCTTGGCTTGCAGATGGCTCTCTGCCCCCTGTGCATGCCTGTCTCTGTGTCTGCATTTCCCCTTTATATAAGCACTCCACTGATGCTGGAGTAGGCTCCCCTGAATGACCTCATTTTGACTCGATCACCTCTGTGAAGACCCCATCTCCAAATAAGGAGACATAATTATCGTTCCTGTTGCCGTGGCTACTGATGCGGAGTTTGGGAAGCTGCACAGCAAGAAGGATGGACTTGAGGATCCCTGACCCTGGGATCCAGGCCTGCAGCATCTCCCTGGCCCTCCACTGAGGTTCTGCCCCCCCACACCACAGACACTTGATTGGAAACCACCCTGTGCCCTGTGGTCCCAACACCAACCTCTAGAAGAGCCTGTCCGGCCCTGCAAAGGTCACAGAGCCTTGGAGACCACAGGAACAGAACATGGGTAGGAAGCATGGGGGCAGGAGAGGAAAATAAAAACCCAGCCTCAGAGACCATCAGGGAAGGCCACTTGGCCTCGGAGCTCGTCAGGTGGCCGAGAGCAGGGGCCAGAACACTATGGGCCAGAGCCAGGTGTCTCGGGTGCTCGGGGCAGGGAAGGGCAGCAGGGACACCTGAGCCACCTTCTTCTCCAAGAGGTCTTCTAGACGAGTGGTCCTGCTGAAAGCTAGCCCTGTCCCCTATGTGACTGAGGCCACAGACAAACTCGGGACTGGGGAGGGCAGCCAGGTCATGGCCGAGGCTGCAGCAAGCCTCCCTGCTCCCTGTAGAACCTTCCTGAAGGAGAGAAGGCATCATGGCTCGCTGTCCTGGAGGGCAGCTGGACCCAACCCTCCCAGGCAGGGGCCATCCTCGCTCCCTCTGGTTCCCCACCATGTGGCCAATGGCCAGTTCTCTCAGGCAGCATTCCTGAAAAGCAGACTCTGAAACCAGGATTTGAGGACAAGTCTTTTTGTGGGGAGATGGTCACAGGAAGTACCAGTAGGAGGGTGAGGAAGGAGACTGGGGAGGGATGGAGGCCAATACCATGTGCGATAGTGAGTAGGTTACCGCTCATCCCCCTGGGTCCCCAAAGAGAAGGGGCATACCTCAGTTCTCCCACTGCGAGTACAGAAGCTGGGGACTCACTCACTCACTCACATCCCTCACATCCCTGTTGGTATTAACTCCCAGAACTTCCATCTGCCCTCTCACGGTGACAGGCACACCGGTCCAAGGGCTGGCCAGGGACCTCTGGAACAGTCCGAGCTGCTGAACGTGAGTCCTGGCCGAAGTGTTTATCAGCTGCGCAACGTTGAGCAAGTCACCATCCATGTGTGTGGACTGGGCGAAGGAACCAGAATGTCAACTCAGAATAGAAAGGGCTAAGTCTATTGTTCCCGGCTCTATCTGCACCGCCCAGCCCAGCATCTGGCACGTGGAGTACTTAGTAAATATTTGTGGAATAAATGTGTCAAGACTTGTGGTGTAAAGCCTTCATTATTGATAATAGCTAGAGGTAACACCAAGGATTGAATACTTCCTCGGGGCCAGGCATGGCGTTCAGTGCCTTACGCCCCATTGTGCCCCCCGAGAACCCCGTTGTTCCAGGAGTGGTAGTCTCCTGGGTACTGGGGGATGATGGCCCAGCGAGGCAGGAAGGGGGCCTAACCAAGGCCACCCAGCTCAGAAGGAGCAGCAAGCTGTAGGCTTGGCTCCAGAACCTATATTGCTTTTTTCCTAGTTCTTCATCTTTTAGAACAATCATGTCCTATAACTTCCACGCCACCAAGGGCGTAAACCGGAAGTGTAGAGCTCAATGAACACATGCATGCACTTGCGTGACCACGGCCTGCACCAAGCCCCAGAGCACGTCCAGCAGCCTGGCGGGCCGCCCTGCCCCCACAACGCCCTCGTCCACCAGAGGCAGCTGCTGGTCTTTTCTGGAAATTCTCGCCAAAAGGATCCCTGCAGTATGTTCTCTTTTGTGTCCGGCTCCTTGCGCTCAACATTGTCTCTGAGCTTCGTGTTGCACTTATCAGTCATTTACTTTTTTTAATGTTGAGTGTGGATGGGTGTGTGAATATACTATGGTGTGAATTACCCCATTCCTGTCCCCAGTTCTTGGCTATTACAATTAAAGCCGCGGTGGACATTTTTGTACGTTTCTCTTGGTGGACGTAAGTGCCCATTTCTGTTGGGTTGATGGCCAGGAGTGGAATGACTCAGTCGCTGGGCACGCCTCCGTTTAGTTGTAGATGTTCTACTAAATGGTTTTTCAAAATGCTTGCACCAATTGGAGCCCGCACTTCTAGCCAGCATGGTCCACTGTGTCCTGTGGTCATTCTGGACCAGGGCCTCTGGAAGGATGGGTGATTTTGATGTGGTCTCTTACGTGCAAGGAACTTATAATCGAGGAGGAGAGATGAGGGTCCCGCACCAGTGGCCACTATACGAATTAGACCCTAAGGGCCAAGGGTACTCTTCACTAGCACATACTACTTTATAGTTTGCATCTAGAACTTCATTTCTCTCTCATAACAAACAACCTGCTGGGGCTTGGGGGGGTAGGCATCATGACGCCCCTCCCTTTGCAGATGAAGAAATGAGACTTGTCCAAGGGCACAGGCAAGAGTGGAAAATCTCAGGGTCTCTGAGCCCTACCATGTGGTTCCAGAGTGAGATCTGGTGTCCCTCACACTTCTGAGAGCTGTTTGGGGTTCTGTGGAAGAGTAAGGAGGGTCTCGGGGCACCTGGGTGGCTCAGGCGGTTGGGCATCTGACTCCGGATTGCAGCTCAGGTTGTGACTTCAGGGTTGTGAAATGGAGCCCTGTGTCAGGTTCTGCGCTCAGCATGGAGTCTGCTTCAGATTCTCTTTCTCTCTCTCTCTCCCTCTGTCCGTCCCACTGCTCGTGCTCTCTCTCTCTTTCTCTCAATAAAATAAAATAAAAATAAAAATAAAGAGCAAGGAAGGTCTGGGGCCACACTGGGTGTGAGTCCTGGCTCTCTTGCTCACTGTGACCTTGGGCAAGTTACCGAGGCCTCAGTTTCCCTATCTGTAAAATGGGGGTGAGGACGCCTTTCTCCTCAGAGAGTTGCATGAGGATTAAATGAGTTAGTGTTAGAACAGTTCAGGCATTGGGCGTTCTAGATGTTATTTTTATAACATGTATTGCTTTTTCGCTCTCTTATTACAGAAGTCATACTTGTGTGTGCAGTTGAAAGGTCAGATAGTGATGGGGACTCTGGTCCTCATTCCCGGAGCTGCTCAGACATCGCTGGGAGGAAGGATCCAGCTCTCTTTCAACCCTTTCCCCAGCCTCCCGCTCAGCCCGGACAGTCCCACCTCCGGGTGGGGCCAGTCAGGAAGGAGTCCTGGTGGATCGCTCATAGTCCCATTCTTCGGAGAGGCTGCTGGAAGCCCAGGGCATGGCCAAGTGCATGGAGGAGGGCAGTTCTGCCTGCCCTGTGACTGTGGAGCCACACGCATGCCCGGGGCCCGAGGCCCCTTGCCTTAGCTGTGTGACTCTGACTTGCACCACTGAGCACCCCAGCCAGGGCCCTTGAGCAGTGGTCTTCCCTGAGGATTCAGGCGGGTGGCCGGTGCCTGGATGGGGCTCGGCGGGAAGCGGAGGCCTGAGGATGAACGGAGAGCTGTCATGTGGAAAAGGCAGCGTGCCTGCAGCCTCACCCAGCCTCGGCCCCTCCTGCGTCCTCATGAGGCCTCTGGAGCGCAGGACTGCTACAAAGTGCCTGCACAGTGACCTTCCCTCGGCCGGCTTCGGTTCCCGGATCAGCCAATGGGAGTGCAGACTCCAGCCTCCGAGAGCCATCGGGGGCGCGGGGAGAGCAGGCCGCAAGCTGCGTGGCACCCAGCAAGCTTTGTAGAAACGGTGGCCACCGGATGATGCTCCCCTGGGCCTCCCATTCATTCTGGAAGCCTCGCAGGAGCCTCTACCACGTGCTAGGCATGGTTTCAGACTCAGGGTCCAGAAGGAGACGAGATGAACAAGAGCCCTGCCCTTATGGAGAGGACATTCTAGCACAGGAGACAAACAAACGCAACTCCGGAGTGACAATGCCCATTAGTGGAGACGGAGTCCCGGGGGGAAGAACATTCCAGCAGAGAGAGGGACAAGAGCAAATATCCTGAGGAAGAAGGAACTTCGACCATTAGAAGAGCAGACCACTCTAGGGAGTGGGTTCCCCATGTCATTCATTCTCAGGGCCCTTGGGCTTCCCCTCCACTAGCAATGCACAGCTATGCTATCAGCTTCTTTTAGAAAGGAAGCTCTTCCTAACATCAAACCAAATCCCTCCCAGCGCAACTAAAGCCTAAGCCGTCTCTTTTAGGGCTCCCTGGAACCAGAGCAAGCTGGTTCCTCCTGCTTCCTCCTCACCAGCTCCAAGATACGCATCACAGTGGGGAAAGTTAATGAAACACCAATGACCTAAAGCATCTTCCCACGAACCCAAGGCAACAGATGGGCCTATCTTATCAGCTCCAGGATGCAGTGAGAGGGGCAAAATCCTGGAAAAGAGAGTGGGCCTGGGGCACTGAGTGAAGCCCGGGGAACCGGTCTGAGAGCTCCATATAGGGACTGGAGCCTGTGGGGCAGGGGAAGCGGGTGGATGGTACTAATGAATGTGTTCAAATCAGTGCCCCGTAACCAAAAGGAGAGAAGAAAGGGGAGCTTAGGAATCAAGCAAACTTTGCTTCAGGTACGGCTTGGTCTCGCGCTCTAAGTTCTGGGTAATGGCTGGTGGCTCTCCTCCTCTCCCCGTATCACTCAAATTGCAGTCACCTTCCTCTCTGTGACGTGGTGGCATTCTCTCTAGGTCTCCCTCCTTCCATTCTAGCCACCCCCGCCCCCGTGAATCCATTTTCTATACATTTTAAAAACCACGTCACTCCTGTGCTCAAACCCCTGCCCATGGCGTCCTGATGCCCTTAAAACAGAAACTCCTTATCAAGGCCCCAAAGGCCCCTGTTAACCCCCCAACCCCGTCTCGCTGTCCTCTCTCCTCACTGTTCTTCTGCCCCTTGAACACACCAGGGTCGTTCCTACGTCCCAGACTTTGCACCTGCTGTCGCCTCCTGGCACATGGTTGCATGGCCTCCTTCTCATCAGGACAGCTCGGATGTCACTGTCCCCATCCTCCAACCCTGCAGCCCCTCTATTCGCTCTCTAGATCCGCACCATCTGGTAAGATTGCCTTCAATGATGAAAATGTCCTCTCTCTGTGCGGCCCAGCACCGTGCCCCCCAACCCCAAGTGTCTGATGAGCGCCTGAAATGTGGCTACTGAGGTTGATGAATTTTTATTTTTACTTAGTTGAAACTTAAAGGTGGCTAGTGAGTACTGTACCAGGTAGAGCGACTCTAATCACAAAGCATACTTTTATTTCCTCTCCTTTAGCATGATTTGACATTATCTCCTTTGTTTATTTTCTGTCTCTAGGGTATAAGCTCCAGGCGGGTAAGGACCATGTCTGTCTTGTCCACTGCTGTATCTCCAGGGCTCAGAACTGGGCCTGGCTGTAGTAGGTGCTCAACATATACTCGTTGAATGCATGAATGAATGAATCCTATGGGCTGTGAATTCTGGAGCTACCCAGTTCTCTGAAGGCAATGCTAGTTCTGCCTGGGACTTGCTGTGTGACCTCAGGTCAGGATCTTGCCTTCTCTGGGCTCAGTGTCTTCGTCTATAAAACGGAATTGGCCTAGAGGGTCTCCAAGGGCCCCTGTGGTCTTAAGGCTCTGAGATTTCCTGTTTCTTTTACTCTGCCCAAGCTGCCTCTTTGGTTCCCCACCCCTCCCCCCAACCTCCCAAGCTACTTCATAGGAAGGATGACCAGACAGGCTTCCTGTACCAGGAGCCTGTGTTTGGGGAGTGATCAAATCAGGCTGGGCTGCACTCATCTCCTATAAACAAATGGCTTTCGAGCAGCACTTGTGAGAGATGATGAAGTGGTAGCAGGCTGTGGGGGCTGTGTCCTGGATCAAAGACTCTGGCAGGCCAAGGGCAAGGGAGGAGCCAGGCCAAGGCAGGCTGGTGGCTGCCTTGTGTGTGCGCACCAGGAGTGGACTCTGGGGTCCTCCACGCCTGGCCCCTGCGGCTGATCCGCCCTTGCCCTTCTCACCCTGTGGTTGGGACTCAGGGGTCGGCAGGGGGTCCTTGGACCCCATGTGCTTCCTTACAGCAACTTTTAAGAACCAGGCACAGGGAATTGAGAAGCTGGCACCGATTATGAGAGACTCTAACGCTGACCCCCAGCCCCCAGCATCCCGCACTCACACACACCCCCCCCACACACACCCATGCATGCATATATATCAGCCAAACACAACACTCAGCTACAGATGCTGAGATATCCTCACACAGA
Source organism: Callorhinus ursinus (assembly GCF_003265705.2). Lineage (NCBI taxonomy): Eukaryota > Metazoa > Chordata > Mammalia > Carnivora > Otariidae > Callorhinus > Callorhinus ursinus. The sequence continues at coordinate 12,626,352 of NW_027397105.1, read as the reverse complement.
GGCGTGGACACAACCGAGACCCCCATGCATACAGCACACATGCAAGCAAACACGATTCAGCTGAACAGAGTGGACATCCCCCCACCCCCAGCAGCGTATACACATATGCAATCCCACAGAAACACAGAACGGTGGGCCTCAGGGTCAGCCAGATAGTGGCTGCTCACAAATACACAGAAACACGGGTCATCATCTTACACGCTGCAACAGATGTGAAGATGCACGCATCTGCACGACACACATGCAGTCGTGGGCGCGCGGATAAACATGCCAATACCACGGCCATGCCTATATACACCCCCAAAGATAGTCAGCCTCATCTGGGCATGCACGGACACGCATGCCCACGGAGTGGCTGCCCATGCTGTGACCTGGTGTACCCGAGGGTCAGAACCCAGGCCTGCAGGCCCTGGTGCAGGTGGTGAGGCCAAGGCAGGGGCAGTCCAGCCACTGACCTGTGTTGTCTGCCTCTTCTCCTTGTCCGTGTGACCCTAGAAGACCCTTTCCCACAGCTGAGTGGGCCCTGGACATTTGTTTAACAACCTGGATGGTGGTTTCTTTTGGAAAACAAGAGGATCTGTCAAGACCCGTTCCGAGCCCTGTAGGACAGCAACTGGCTGGAGCCACGAAACCCACTGTCCATTTCAGAAGGACCATGAATATTCCAGCTTGCCCAAATCACTGTGGTCCTTCCTTGCCTGGCCCCTGGAGGCTGCAGCCTTGGACGTATATGCTTCCAGACTATGCTTCCAGACTTTTGTTTTCCTGCCTGTGTGCGTATGTGCTTGTGTATCCACTCATGCATATACGTGAGTTAGCAAATTATTTTTCCCAAAAACGGGCTCATTCGGCAGAAACTGAATGAGACCCGTACACAGACTTCCCCTTAACATATCATAAATACATTTCAATGCTAATAAATATTTACCTTCTGTTTCTTTAAGAAAATAATATTAAATACTTTAATGAGTTCAGATTTACAGCAAAGAGAGCAACAGAGTTCCCAGATACTCTTCATCTAGCTTCCCCTCATGTGAACATCTTATTTAATTAACAAAACCCATTTGCCAAAACGGAGAAATTAACATTAGTAAAATATTATCAGCTGCACTACGGACTTTGTTCGGATTTTGCCAATTCTTCCACGAAGGTCCTTTTTCTGTTCCAGGACCCCATTCAGGTCCCAGATGACATTCGGTCTAAGTCACTTCCTTCAGCCCCTCTGGTCTGTGACAGTGAGTCTTGCCTTATATTTCACGACCTTGACAGTTTTGAAGAGCACTACTGGGTATTTTGTAGAATGGCCCTCAGTTTGGGCTTGTCTGATGTTTTTCTTATGATGAGACCAGGGTTAGTGTTTGTGAGACAAGAGCATGGATGTGAGGTGCCTTTGCATCAGATCGGGGAATACCTGATAGCCATATGATTCATCACCGCTGATGTCAAGGAGCTGGATTGTTCCAGTGTAAAGAACTGTTCTCTCCCTTTTGGACTCCGTTCTGTAGGCGTCAGTCTTGAACTTCTCGCCACACTCAGGGGGAGGGGGACAAAGTTCCACCCATTGAAGGGGGAGCAGCTACATTATTACAACCTGATTTTAAATGACAGGACATTTCATTTTATGGATCTGCCATCATTTACTTGGCCAGTACCCTAATGTCATATATTTCTGTTGCTTTCGGTTTTTCCTTCTACCAGCAAAGCAGCAAAGGACAACACTGTGGCTCAACCCGAGATGCAACAAATATTTTTCAAGCAACCTTTCCATAACAGGCACTGCACGCTCAGGTGAACAGTATCTGTGTACCTCTTTCATTTTGTTTTCTTGGAAGAAATTCATGGGTTGGCATTGCTGGGTCAAAAGATAAGCACATTTTTTTCTGCGTGGAGCACTGGGTGTTATGCACAAACAACAAATCATGGAACACTACATCAAGAACTAATGATGTAATGTATGGTGATTAACATAACAATAAAAAATTTTTTAAAAAAAGATAAGCACATTTTAAAGGCCCTTGATAAGAATCACTGAACAAACCTCCAGGAAAAGTTATACCAGTCTACTGTCTGGATTGACATTTTTTTTCAAAGTTTTTTTTTTATTATTATTATAAAAAGAAGTCATATTTTTATGAGATAACTGGAGATTACTTGTTGGACATTTGGTGATATTAAAGAATTATTGGTTCAGGGTTTTTTTTTTTTTTTTTTTTTTAGGTGTGATAATGGTATTGTGTTAGTTTTTTTAAAAAAATATTCCTTATCTTTAGAGACATGTGTTGAAGTATTTATGCAAGAAATGATATGAGTTGGGGATTTGCTTCAGTATAATGTGGAAGGGGAGGAGTGATGGGATTTACCTGAAATGGGACTTGTCTTGAGTTGCTTGTTGAAGCTCTGTGATTGGCAGGCCGGCCTTCAACATACGACTCTCTTCTATATTAGTAAAAAGCCAAAAGTTTGTTTAAAAAGTTGTTACAGACCATTGGGGGCGCCTGGCTGGCTCAGGTGGTTAAGCGTCTGCCTTAGGCTCAGGTCATGATCCCAGGGTCCTGGGCTCGAGCCCCACATCGGCTCCCTCTCCCTCTACTGGTCCCCCTGCGTGTGCTCTCTCTCACTCTCTCTGCCAAATAAATAAATAAAATCTTAAAAAAAAAAAAAGGTTTTACAGACCATGTAAAGTGATAGCTTAGGTGAGGGTCCTCATTCTTTTATCTCGTATAGTTAATTTCAACAGTTTGGTGTATGCGCTTCTAGATCTTTTCTGTGTCAATACCAACTATGTATATTGCAGATACATATATCCTTAAAACAGGAATGAGCTACTGCTGTACACACCATTTTCCCACTAGCATTTAAACTTCACCATATTTTGCAGATGGTTGGCAACTTCAAAACTCTCTCATTCCTTAATAGCTTGGTGGCCCTCCCCTGTATCAAAGAACCATAATTTATTTATCTGATCCTTTAATGGAGGACAGCTGGCACATCTCCAATCTTCTGCTCTTAAGAACAATGATGCAGTGAACATCCTTGTACAGAATATATCTTTGTGGATCTACATGAGTAATTCTACAAGCTGTCTTTCTAGAAGTGGAATCATTAGGTCAAAGGGGGTGCATACTTAAAATTTTGGTGGAATGACTAAATTGCCCTGTGGTGGACTTTGTAGGTCCAATGTCTGCCAGACTGTCCCAGTACATACCTGAGACCTCTTGTCACTGGGCGCCCGCAGTAGAAAAGCAACCACTGGGAGAGGTCTCCAAGATCTTCTGATCTTGCTTCCAACGTCGCCACCTGAGCCTCCTCATCTGTAAACTGGGAGTAATATGAATCCCACGTGGCAATCAGGGAAGGGCCAGGCGGCTTTTCTTGAAGCAGCATTTGTACCTTTTCAATTCAAGTGTATGTTCATTTGGGGTGGCTTTGGGGAGACTGATGGAGGATGGGGGGAGGGTACAAAGTCCCCCACTAGGCACCATTGGGCACTGCCAGAGCTAACTTCAAACGGTGATAGTTGGGTTTAGCGAGGTTATATGTGGTGGATCCCCAGCGTCCAGCACAGAGCCCGGCATACTCTTAGGGCTCCACGGTCACAAATTCCCTAAGAGCTGACATGATGGCTGACGGGGGCTAGACCAGGACCAGGAAGACTGACTGTTTTGAAAGACTGGCCAGGACAGGGATGCTCAAGCAAAGGAAAAGAGGGCATCCAAGAGAGATGGACAAATCTGGTCTCCCATCAGGTACGGTAAATACAGTTTTCTTAGAACAGAGCCATACTCCTTCATTTAAGTTTTGTCTATGAATGCCTCCAGGTGGCAATGGTAGAGTTGAGCAGTTCCAACAGAGACCGCAAAGCCTAAAACATTCACTATCTGGCTCTTTACAGAAAACATTTGCCCACCCCTGCGTAGGGCTTGCAGGCATAAGACATGCTGATGGTTTTTAAGCACTCGCTGTGTCTCAGGCACCATTCTGAACATGTCACGTATATTAATTTTTTCGGTCCTCATAGTAAACCTATGAAGTAGACACTGTTTGTGGTAGCGAGTCTCAAAGATGGCCCCGGTGAACCACATCTCCCGGGATTCACGCCCTTGTGTGGTTTCCTCCCACAAGTCTGGGGCAGTCTTGTGCTGACTAATAGGACACAGACATGATGGTATACCAGTGCCAGGTCGAATCTTTAGGATGACTGGGAGTTTCTACTTCTTCCCTCTTGGAACACTTCGGGGGACCCAGAGATGGCCCTGAAGAGGCATGGGGAAAGGCCATGGGGAAGAGGGGAGGCTCAGAGACTGGAGGAGTCGGGAGTGGCCCAGATGGCCTGGTTTGGGGGTGACACTCAAGGCTCCAGAGGACCCAGACTAGTCACCATTTGAGTGCACTTGCATGAAACATCCCCAGGCAAGACCAGCGGAACTGCTCGCTGAGCCCAGGGAGCCCACAGAACAGGGAGAGGCAATAAAATGGGGGCGGGTGGTTTTATGCAGCAACACCCACCTGAGACATGACCTCTACTGGGACTGAGCTCAAAGCCTTTTCCCTCTCCACAGTGCCCCTGCCTGGACCCTGGGATTCCCCCACAGAACTCTTCCAGATGCCGATTAAATCAGGGTATCTGGGAATGAAGGCTCAGAATAGGTATTTCTTAAATCCTGCAGGATTTGTGAAACATGGCACCATCCACCATTTCCAAAACTTGCCTAGAGACAAGAAGGGCCTGGCACACTTATGTAAAAAACAGATTCCTGAGCTCCAGCAGATACACTGGTTCAGAATTTCCATGGGAGGGCCCTGGTAAGTCGCAGAGTTAACGTGTTCCCCCAGGTACAGCTTATTTTCAACTTTAAGAGAAAAAGGGAGAGAGAGGAGCCAACTCCAGGCAGTTGCTTGTTGAGTTAAATGTGACACCAAACAACACAGCTATCCCCCTTTTGGGTGTCCCCAGCAGAAATGAGTACTTAAGTCTCCCAAAAGGCACACATGAGGATGTCCCTAAAAGCTTTCTTCATAATGTCCCAAACTGGAAACCTCCCCAGTGGCCATGCAGGGGAGCATGGCTAGATGGACCGTAGCAGAGCCACACAACGGACTACAGGGGAGCAGCGAGAAAGCATGGAGTGCTGACAGGCACCACAACACCGCAACACAGGTGCATCTCCCAGACCTCCTGCTGAGTGTGAAAAGCCAGACACAGACAGTGCAGGTGCTATCTGTATTCAGTTCAAGGACAGACCAGACTGACGTGTGGTGATAGGGATCCAATAGTGGGTACCTCTGTGTTTGTGTCTATGTGTGGGAGGGAGGTTCTAGAGCTGCTCCCTCCCAGGATAGCATGCACACAGCAGGACGTATCTGCCTTTGGGGCCTACTCGAGAGGCCTTTGCTTGCTTGCTCCTTTGGTTCTTGCTTATTTGAGATATACATTACACATTGAGATGTATACAATAAAGTGAGCAAATCTTACGTGTACAGCCCAGTGAATGTTTACACATTTTCACCGAGTTATTTGGCCTTGTGCAAAGTGTTCTTCCAGGCTCCTGGAAATGGAAGCCAAGGCTACTTAAGACACAGATCCTGTTTGTGAGAGTTTTATAATCTGGGGTGGGATATATGACAATACAAGACAGCAGAGTAAGTTTTCATTCATTCACTCAGCATGTGTTTTGTGAGCACGTACTATGCGCCAGGCACTGAAGTCAGGCCAGGAAATGCGGCAGCGACCAAGATCCGCCCCTGCCCTCATCGTGCTCAGAGTCTACTTGTTGAGTTTTGGAGCACAGCACAATGAACGGTTAAATACACTTATTCCAATTCTTAAATATTTCCTGAATTCGTTCTGATCTTCTCCCACGGACCCTGGCCTAGTTCAGGCCCCTACTGTCTCTCTTCTCTGGGCTTAGAGTAGTTTTCTGGCCCGCTGTGTTTCCAGTCTTTCACCTCTGACTCATTCTCCAGGCCAACAGCCCCTATTTAAGTGCTCACTCTAAAAATTTCAGTTAATGGTTCCCTGTGTTAATGGTGTCAACCTGTGTGGGCTTGAATCCTCATTGAGAGGGTCTATATTATGACCACAGCCACATTCTTTAAGGGCCCTGAGCCTCATGTGTGCTTTCTGTAAAATGGAGATAAAATAGTAATAACAATGAACAAAACACCACCACCACCACCGCCTATCTCCCTGAGGAGGCTGAGCTTTAATCTGTCATAACAAGGTATTCATAGAGCAGGTGCTGAACCTTCATTGCACTGCTTGTTTCTCCTGCTTCTCTGCACGACCCAGTAATGTCGAGGTGCTTCTATGCATGGACACACCCTTTGCTTTCAAGGCCCTGAGATCACAGTGCTTCTTCTGTCTGGAATGCCTTTCCCTCTACCTTCTCCTGGCTGGGTCCTAACGCAGCTCGGGACTCAGCCCAGGCACTACCTCTTCCAAGTAGCCCTCCCATAAGCAGCATATGGAGCTGAGTGCCCTTGTCTGGACCCCCATGACACCCTGGATTGAATTTGTCTGTTTGCCTCCTGTTTCTATTTGTCTCCACTTGCTCAAGTGTGAGCTCCTTCCCGGCAGGCCTGAATCAAAGGCTTCTTTATGCCCCCAGCTGCGGACCCTTCCTGCTCAAGGCAGATGCTGGATGTGTCCACGGACTTGAGCAGAACACGCCAAGCGCTTTCTTAAGAAAGGCAAGCGGCCTTTGATTTGGCCTCGAGGCATGGACAGGACTTTAAAAACTTATTTGTAAACAAAGCGTACATGCACACAATACCAAATCCAAGAGGAACAAAAAGGCTTACAGTGATAATTAAAAGTAGGTCACCTCTCAACCACCCAGCACCCCTCCCCAGAGGCCATCATTGGTATCAGTTTCTGAGTACTCTGTGCAGGCAAGAATGGTCTCTCTCCTCCCCTACACACACACTTTTTTTTTATTTCACAAAAATTTAAACCAACAGAAAAGTTACAAGAATAGTGCGATTAAACACTCTTTGCCTAGATTCACCAATTAACATTTGGCCACATCATGCAAAATATTTCACAAGCATTATATCATGTAATGCTCACAACAACCATATAATCATGCCAATTTTGTAGATGAGGTAACTGAGGCAGCAGGCAGGTGAAGGGACTTGCCCAAGGCCACAGAGCTATAGCAGGGGTGGAGCTGGGCTTCCCCCTTAGGCGGCCACAGGACTTTGATCCACCTTCCTTGGGCTTGCTTTGGAGGAAAGCATTTTCTCACACTAAGTTGAAATCCACCTCCCTGGGATATTCACCAGATGATCAGTGGAAAAGTACACAGCCCTGGAAGCATTTGCTACTTCTCCTAAAACCTTCCCATTCCCTAAGCAACAGCTGCTGTCGCTGCTGTTAACACATGCTTCAGTGTCACCTCTTCTGCAAGGGCTGGGTTAGCTCACTCCACTGTTTAAAAACTCCCGTGGTCTACTCCTGGCTGCCAGCAGAATGACATTTACACTCCTGAGCTTGGAATCCAAGGCCCTGGGTGATCTGGCCCCATGAATCCCTTTGGCCTCATCCTTCCTGCTCCTTCTTCCTCTGACCTCCACCTCCAGCCGCTCTCAACCTCTCACCATCTGCTTAAGTTTCCCCTCCTCCTCGAAGCCACCCCTAATTTCCCCCAAAGACTGCATTTCTCCCTTTCTGGGCTCCTGAATCTTCTGCCTGTATCTCTTTTTCAGTCTTCTCCAGTTGGCTTTTTGGTCATGAGACTGGACGGCGGAGGATTGGAGTGACAGTTCGGCCCCCTCCTGCACAAATCACCTCAGGAGTCTGAGCCTTAATTTCCTCCAACACATAATGGGGGAAAGAATGCCTACCTCAGTACCTGGCATAGAGTCAGCCCTCACTGATCTCCCATAATAGAAATGACAGCTCTTCAAGGCTGACATCCCTTAGTCATCTCTTGAAACTCTACCTCTTATTTCTTAACTTCTCTGAACCTCAGTTTCCTCGTCTGTAAAATGGGGATGATGATGGAGAGGCTGTGAAACTTTGATGAGCTAATGAATATCACGCACTGGAAACAGTATCTAGTCCGGTAGGAATAGTGCTATGACCACTACCTCGCGGGGGATGGGGGCGGGACTGGCACACAGTAGGTGCTAAATGAATCCGCTCGGAGATGGGTGTCGGGAAAGGGTGCGGGAAGGCGGGGTTGGAAGTGAGAGGGTTGTAGAGCCAGCCGGGAGGTCGGCTCCGCCCCTTCCCCCATGGGCCCCCGCCCCAGCCCCCTGCAGCTGTCAGGACACAGCCAGTTTCGGCGCCAGTCCACCAAACCTGAACATCCCATCCCGGCGCCCCCACCTTCCTTCGCCTACACAAGTTACCTTGCGCCCGGCAGCCCTTTGTCCCCGCCCCCGATTTCCATTGGCCAAAGGTTTTCTTTGTTAGCTGGAGCGCGCCCCTCCCATTGGCCGGCAGGGCTGCCGATCGCGTGGAAGGCGCGGCCCCGCCCCGCGCGCTGCCCCTATCGCTCCCTCCTCCCCCGCCCGCCCGCCCGCCCGCGCGCCCGCCCGCGCGCCCGCCCCGCCCGCCCCGCCCGCCCCGCCCGCCCCGCCCCGCCTCGGGAGTGCGCGAGGCGCTCCGCTACCATTTGCTGCGGCCGCTGGGCTCCGAGGGCAGCGGTGGCGGCGGGGACCGACCCCGGGGACCGGCAACGACCCGGCGCCTGAGAGGCGGGCCGGAGCGCGGGGAGTTATCGGGCCCGGGAGGAGGGCGCGATAGGGGCAGCGCGCGGGGCGGGGCCGCGCCTTCCACGCGATCG
>NW_027397105.1:12565502-12617160 GCF_003265705.2 Callorhinus ursinus | reverse complement strand
CGGCCGCGGCCGGGCCTGCGTTCGCGGCCCGGCTGTGAGGCGGCCGGCCGGCGGGGGCATGCCGCGGCGCCCGCGCTGAGCCCGGCTTGAGCCCGCCCCGAGCCCGCCGTGCATGGTGCCGCCGCCTGCCAGCCGCCGTCCGCCGTCCGCCGCGGAGCGCGCGCCGGGCCGGGCCTCCGGGCCTGTGCCGCCGCCGCGCCGACCATGTCGGCGGCCAAGGAGAACCCGTGCAGGAAATTCCAGGCCAACATCTTCAACAAGAGCAAGTGTCAGAACTGCTTTAAGCCCCGCGAGTCGCATCTCCTCAACGACGAGGACTTGACGCAGGTGAGCGGGCGCGGGGGTTCCGGGGCCGACCGGGAGGTGAGACCCGGGTCCCGCGCGGGGCGGCCCCCGACCCCCGGCGGCCCCCTCAGGCTGGAAGTTTGCCGGCGCGCAGTCGCCCGGCTAGGTGTTGCAAGCCGTCGTCCGAGGCGGGCGAGAGTGCCTCGCCGGGGGTGCTGGCCGCCTCCCCCCGGTTCTGACGCCCGTGAGACCACCATCCTGCTGTGGAGAGGAGAGCGGACGTTATCCAGTTCCCGAGGCGGGCGGGGGTGGGGGGTGCCTCTGAAGGCTCCCGGGGAAAATAAAAACGGAGCAGAAAAAATGTACGTGGGTCCTGGGGAGGGTAATGAGGATGGAGATGGGGGGGGGGAGGGAGCGGGAAGTGTATTGATAGAGCCGGGACAAAGGGAAAATCCTCAAGTATGCCGAAAAATAACATCCTTTCCCGTTCCCATAGCCCTGCCGTGTGATTCATGCTTTTTGGGTGACTCAAAAATGCCTGGTTTTTCTTAGGAGGAACAAAGCGCTTGGGGATTGCTTGCTGCTTCGTAGTACCCCCCATAGAGTCCGTTTTAGGAGCCGACCTAGACTTGTCCACCCAGAGTGGCCCAGGGTGCAGGACTGTCTCGGTGGACTGTGGGCTTCCCTCTCATCAGACCCAGTTTGCCCGTTTTCTAAATCATTGTCACTGTCAATGATGGGAGAGGTGAATGGTCCTGAAGTCGGGGGAGGAGGGTCTTGCGCTTGAACTTAAGCTGGAGGGCTTTTTGTTGATGGGAGAGCTGGGGGCTCCTCTCCCCACCCTTTCTCCCAGCTCTCTGGTCGCTTGGCAAGGAATAAGGAGACCTGTGGGCCTTCAGGAAAGTCCGTTCACTTCTCTTGGCCTTATCTGTCATGTGAGGGCTTTGGACTAGTTTAGTAGCTCCCAAACCTGCATCAGAGTCACAGTCTAAAAATACAGAGTCCTAGGGCCCCATTACTGGAGTGATACAGAAGATGAGGAATTTGTTTTGTAACAGTTCCCTAAGAAGTTGGACTGCAATCCCCACTGGCCTTTGGGAACCCCTGTACTGGTTGCTCTCTGAGCCCCCCAGATCCCAAGGATTCTCTGGAACACTTGGGCTATGCAGATTCCTTGGACCAAGCCCTGTATACAGCCTCTTGGGATGTGTCTGTGCCCCTCCTTGCCTCTCCCCCGGTTTCAGTCTTCTTCAGAGCTTTCTCTCATCTCCGGCCCCCCCCCCCTCATGAGGCCAGGGGAGCTCCCTTCACATTCCAGTCCAGTGTGACCTAGTTGTAGCCACTCCTTTTGCAGAAGAACCCTTTAGATGGAAAACGTTGCTTTGAAGTGTACGGCCTGGCTGTTTTTAATGCTACTTAAGTACTCACAGGGTTTGAATTGTTTACATGGCAGACCAGAGTAGGGTGGCAGGGCAGGGGTTATGGCCTGAGACATGGTGTCTTCCTCTGTGATCAGAATCCCAACAGCCAGGAAAAGACTCCTTTCATCTAAAACCAAAAGCTTAACGGGAACACTCAAGGCTTCAGTCATAGATTTTTGGGATGAAGGGCCAGTCAGTTTGGGAAGAGGAGAACTCAGTTTCCTGGTAAGGTGTTCTGGGTTGGGCTTCTCAGGGACGCCTTCTCTTCTCAACTGGATGCCTTTTTTGGGGGAAGCAGTTTATGTGGTGATGAGGGCCTTGGACGAGGAGTCAGGAGACCTTTCTTCTGTCTTTGCTGTCACTTTCAGCTGTGTGACCTTGAGTAAGTCCCTTTGCCTTTGCGTAGTTTCTTTTCCTTTTCTGTAAATTGGGAGTAGGGATCCCTGGCTTACCTGTCTCACCCTGTGAAAAGCAAAGACTAGTATCTTATTAAACTCTTTTCTCTTACAATTTAACAAACAAACAAAAATCACCCACAGAATAGTAAACTTGGATTTAGGAAGTTTATGGGCTTGGCAGGGGTTGTTCTGAGAGAGTTTCCTGGTTATTCCAGGCAACTGCCAAAATTGGTACATGGGATATTTACACCTCATAAGGACTGTGTTCTGATTCTTAGGCTTAGATAAACTGAAATGGGATCTGCATATTTGAGTCCAATCTGTTAAATTTTCTTTAAAAAAAATCTGTTGGTTATTAATTCAAGAGAGAATGTTGCAGATTTAAAGTACGTTACTCTTCAACTTTATTCACAGTTAATTGTGGATTTTAAACAGGCCTGAGTCTTCCAGGACACAACTGGGATGGTAGTTTCTGAAATAATGAGTGGGGTTATTTGTGCCGGGAGAGATTAGGCCAGCCTTCTACCTCCTGGGATCTTTCAGGAAGAAACTGCTCTTGAAAAGAGAAGGAGGGAGACTCAGGGCTGTTGCCAACAGCTTTAGCTGCTGCTCTCAGCATCCGGCCTCCCCCAGCCTTACTCTCATCCTCTTGGCTCCATTAGAAAACCTCAGCCAATTGGTTCCCATCACTCTCCCCCAAGGCCCTGCTTCCTGCTGCCCCTCCCTGCCCTGAGCTTATTTTAGACCTTCAAGGCTGGAAGATAGATCAGCGATCATTGAGACCACCCCCTCTTTAAGGCGTTTATCCTTCAGTCCTGTGCATTTCTCTACATGCATATGGACTTGAATACACAGTTAAAACCTTTACTTAACCCAAACTATATATGCATTTGCTCTGCTACATATTTTTTCCTGCTTAATGACATGTCTTACGGCTCTTTTCATGGTGCGACATACAACTATTACAAAATTGTTTTGCAAATTGTGCCATCGGGGATGTACCATATTGTAACCATTCCCTTACTGATGGACAGCAAGGTTACTTCTGGGTTTTGCTGTTACACAGAGTGACTGCTTCAGCGAACAGTTTTCTAAATGCTTTTGGGTGAGTGTGTGCGTGCATGAATGCAAGTATTTCTCTGGGGGCAGATAGCTAAAAATAGAATGGCTGGGTTGACATCAAGCACATTGAATTTTTTTTTACAGATATCACTAAATTGCCTTCCAAAAAAGGCGGTGTTGTACCTTTGCCAGGATTGGATATTATCAGATGATTTAATTCTTTAATAGTTTCCCTAGTTACCAGTGAGGTCAAGCCTCTTTTTACAATATTTATGGTATATGTTTTGTTTCTTGTGTAGACTGCCCATTCATACTGTTTGCCTGTTTTTCTGTTGGGTTCATTTCTTGCTCCCTACCCGCCACCCCAGCTGGTTGGTAGGAGCTTTCTGTCTACACTGTAGGTCAGGGGTCCACCGACTTTCTCTCCAAAAGGCCAGATAGTAAATATTTTAGCCATGTGGGCCACGTGATCTTTGTGGCAACTACACAATTTTGCCATTGTAGTGTAAAAGCCATCATGCGAAGCCACTTTAGACAATACGTAAATTTATATGAGGATAGCTGTTTCTGATAAAAGTGTATTTACAGAGTTACAGAGACAGGCAGCTAGTAGGGTTCAGCCTGTAAGCTCTAGTTTGCTGACCCCTGCTCTAGATCTTAATCTGAACCTGTCCTATGTTGCACGTATTTTCTCCCACGGTGTCCGTTCTAATGTTATGTATGGTCATTTCTCTTTTTCATATGGTAGTTTTAAATAAGAATGCAGTTAAATGTCCATGTTTCTAGTTTGTAGCTTTAATCTAGTGATTATGAAGGCCTTTTTTTCAAGATTATAAACTATTTTCTCATGTTTGTAGTTCCCTTATAGTTATTTTTATGCTTAACTTTCTAATCCATCTGAGTTTTGTCTCAGGAAAATAATTTCGGCATGAAAGTAGAAGCTCTAAAAGATTGTCTTGAATAGTCCAGGTAAATTATGGTAAAGGTCTTCTCCAGGTCAGCGTTGGCCAGGACGGAAGGAGTCATCAGACACTAGGGACAGGGTATTGGTAGTTGATTGGAGGTGGGGATTGAGGAGACCTGGGTACCTTCACAACGACTGAGAATAACAGATGGAGAGGTTTGTGGGGTGGGGAGGAGGTGGAGGTCTAGTGTGGTCCTTAGGTGGGATCACCGGTTCAGGCATGCAGGTGGTTAGAGCTAGATGAGGGGTGTGGGACCGGTAGGAATTCTGAAGTCGTGGGAGTGAGTGTAGTCAGTCACTCGGGAGGCCACATAGACCGAAACGAGGGGGAGCAGGTGGGGAAGGGAGGTGAATCGGGGGTTGGCGGTCAGTGGGAGCAGAAGGTCTGGAGCCCAGGGTTCTTGGATCCCAGCCTTAGTGTGGGTTTCTGGGGTTCGTGGTGGGTATTGACCTGGTGTGATGTCTCATCCTCCTGCCGACTTGCACGACTTTAGGCATGCCTTTTGTGGAAGGAGTCACTGCATCTGAACTTAAGGTCTAGTTCCTTCTACTGCTGTTTTGTTGTGGGATCTTGGCTGGCTTGTTTTCTCTCCTCAGGCTTCAGTGTTCCCATCTGGACTATGAGGAGTTTGGTCTTGATCTCTGCCGGGGCTCCTCCAGTCCTCCTCCATTTCTTCTGAGATCTCTTGGTCTAATTGTGCCGCTCGCTGTGCGGCACTCCACTGCCAGGGCTGCTTGGGGTCTTGGGGTGAGAGTCCCAGACACAGAGGTGGGTGGGTCAGGACCTGTTCTCTGTGAATCATTTCATTGACTTTCCCTTTATCTCTGTGACATTCTTAGAAGTTCTAGGGCATGGAACTTCTTTATTTCACTTAACGTTTATCTCATAAGCAATGGGGAGATTTCATGACCACCCTTTTGAGGTTTATGATTTATGCACATATTGGTCAACGGTTTGGCAGGGGCTATGTCAGAAATCCCAGACCTTACAAATGGCCAACAAGCACAGGAAAAGATGGTCAGTATCATTAGTCATTAGGGAGATGCAGATCAAAACTACAGTGAGTTATTACTTCACACCCACTAGGAGGGCTATATTAAAAAAGGGAAGGTCATAAGTGCTGGTGTGGATGCGGAGAAATTAGAACCCTCATGCAGTGCTCATGAGAATGGCAAATGGTGCAACCACTGTGGAAAAGAGTTTGGCATTTCTTCAAAAGAATTACCATATGACCCAGTAATTCCACTCCTAACATATATCCAAAATAATTGGGAACAAGTATTCAAACAAATACGTTCATGCATGTTTGTAATAGTACTATTCATAATAGCCAAAAGGTAGCAGCAACCCAAATAGCTATCAGTGGACGAATGGATAAACAGATTGTGGTGTATCCATATCACGGAATATTCAGTTATGAAAATGGAATGAGCTACTGACCATCCTGCAATATGATGGAACCTCAGACACATATTGAGTGAAAAGATCAGGCACAAAGATGACATACTGTATGGTTCCATTTATATGAAATGTCCAGTTTAGGTAGAGCCGTGGAAATGGAAGGCAGATTAGTGGTTACCAGGGTTCTGGGTGGGGGAGTGCCTGCTAATGGGATCAGGGTTCTCTTTGAGGGTATCACGAGCTGTCTTAGAACTAGGTGGAGAAGCTGGTTGCATAACATTGTGAATGTACTAACTGTCCCTGACGTGTTCACTTTAAAATGATTAATTTTACGCTATAGGACTTTTACCTCAGTTTTTATTTATTTATTTATTTTTAAAGATTTATTTATTTATTTGCGAGCGTGAGAATGAGAGAGAGAGAGTACATGAGACAGGGGAGGGTCAGAGGGAGAAGCAGGCTCCTCGCTGAGCGGGGAGCCTGATGTGGGACTCGATCCCGGAACTCCGGGATCATGACCTGAGCCGAAGGCAGTTGCTTAACCAACTGAGCCACCCAGGCGCCCTTACCTCAGTTTTTAAAAATGAGTGTGCAAGAATCGCTCACACACACACTCGCGCATCCCCAACCTGCCCTCTGCCCCTGCTGTCATTGGAGGGGATATCTGATTGTATTTAGAGTCTAGACCAGGGGATTGACCACTTCTTTCTTAAAGGGCCAGGTAGTAAAAGCTCTAGGGTTTGTAGGCCAAAATCGAGGAGTTTATGAAGGTACTTACATAATCGTGTAGAAACGTAAAAGCTGGTCTTGGTTTTGGGGACCTTAAAAGAAAAAAAAAAAAAAGCCAGGAGCTAGATTTGGCCTATGGGTTAGACCAGCCCTGTCCAGTAGGACTATAACATGAGCCACTTTTACAATTAAAAATTTCCTACTTGCTACATTAGAAAAGTAAAAAGAAGTAGATGAAATTACTTTTAATTATATCTTATTTAACATCACGTATCCAAAATACCATTTCCACATGTAAAGAAATTATTATTTTACCTTTATGGCACCTTTCGTTTCAGGCTGGCCACTTTCTGGGAGCTCAAGAGCCACACGTGGCTGGTGCCTACCGCGTGGGACAGGGCTGCTCTGGTTGCAGCAGCCTGGCCCACTGCGGGGCCCTTGAGACCCTCAGAGGAAGTACTGAGTGGAAGGGCTGTGCTTGTGGGTTTTTCCTCCCTCTTGGGGGTGTTGTGCAGACAGCCTGTGTTCAGAGGATTCCTGGAATGGTTCTCCTGCCGGTTACTCCTGTTTGTGTCCTCTGCTTGGTGTCCTTGCCAACTCTTGGGGCTTCTTTCTTTCAAAGTCCCATCTTCTTGCGGACTCCTTTTGGTGGTGTTTGAGGGCTCGGATCCCCACTCCTCCTCTAGAAGCAGGAGGAAGGAGGGTGCTGATAGGGCCTGTCCTGGAGGGAGCCAGTGAGAGCCTGGGGGGCAGGCTGGCGTGCCCCCTCCAGGCACGTTGCTGGCTAGGGTGACTGCATTCTGACACAGCCCTTTGTGTTCGGGAGTGTTTTGCAGCTGTATTTTAGCTGCTTTTTTCCCTGTGTTCTAGCCTGCTACTTGACCTTTCTCTCTGAGTTCTTTTTCCTTCGCCACACAGAAGGACTACAATCGAAGACCTATGTTCTATTCTTGGCACAGACATGCAGGGTGACCCAGGAAGGTCGCTTACGTTCTCGGCATCTCGCTTCCCCACCTATAAAGCTGGTGCCCCCATTCTGTTTACAGGGAGTGGTCTACTAATGGAATGGATGGAAGGTGCTAGCCAGGCCTGGGGGGGTTACTGAACCCCCTTTGTGGTAATTAATATTCCAGGAAGCGCGCTGACGGCCTGTCCTGTGGGGAGTAGCCTTTGTTTGGGCTGTTTCCTGATTACTAGAACCCTGATGCTGTTTAGCTGAAATAAAGAAATTTGACTGGGAATGTTTATCTTTAAATTGTTCCCAAGCTGCCATTTAGTCTTGAAAGAGAAGAGAGCCTTGCAACCAGGGAAAAGAGACGAGAGAGAGGTAACATCCTACTGCCAACATCCTAAGACTGTCGGGGGAAGGAGGCACAAGACACGGTGAAGAGCGCTGGATGCTAATTTAGAAGCATTTAACCTGAGAAAACAGCCTTTTCCTTTATGCTTGGCAACTCACGCTCCAAGCCTCCCTTTCCCATCTGAAATGACACAGTTGGACCAGGTCAGTAGTTTTCAGACTTGCACTAAATCACACAGCCTTCACTCGGAGGAATCTCGTATGGAAATGCCATATGTGAAACAGAAAAAGGGACATGGTTCTGAGCGACATGAGGTTGGAGCCTGGATCTTGGCCTCTCAGCCACCTCTGCTTCCTGCCTGTGTGGCCCCCAGTCATCTCTGGAGGCAGGGGGGGCAGGTTTGAAACCTGCCCCAGACTTTGTGGTTCCTCGTTTTAGCAGCATAGGGTTTGGTGAGATGATCCGAGGACGATTTCACAGCTGCCCTGGCATGGGAGCCCTGAATGCCCAGCCCCACCGCTCCCTTTTTATTATCACTTCCTTTGGGGGCAAGAGAGCCAGTGGGTTGATTCGCTGGCATTTTGTCTCTGGAGATTGGAACTGGAATCTTCCAAACCACTTGCTGGTTTTCTTCGTCAGGGTCATCCTAGTTCACATGAAACCACAGCCTGGTTTTTGCCTGGAGCCTGTAACCCTTCCAGCTCCTTTCTCCCCTCATGCTCAGCTTGGCGACTGCACCCTGTGCTGGATGGTGGCCTGCCCGGTCCTCGGGGTAGCTTGCAGCAAGAGTGAGCAGATGGGCACGTCGAATCCTCTGGAGCCTCCATTGTGCTGCGTCACGTGCCGTGTACCGTGATCTGTCTCGTTCCACTCTCGTTAGCTGGGGAGGGCTGGTGGCAGCATGGGCCCTGGTAGAGAGGGGGATATGGAGTTTCAGGGAGGTGGGACTGCCTGTCCGAGGTCACTGAGCTGCCTAGCGGTGGGGCTGGGACGTAGAACTTAGTTCCACATGGTTCCCTTGCCAGCCTTTGTGAGACCGGAAGCCTGTCCTCCCTCCTCTTAGGAAGGCCACTTGGACTTGTTCACCTGGTACTATTTCTGTAGGATGCTGGGCTATTGCAGTCAAAATCAAAGCTGTGTAATGGACTTCTACTTCTTAGCCCTGGGAGGAGGGGCCTGGAGGGGCCGGGTGATACCCCCCCCCCGCAATAATTAAGCAAGTGAGGGGTTGTCCCCAGTTAACAGTTGGAGCCGCTGAGACCCACCCAGTTCAGTGACCTGCCTAGGTCACAGGAAGGCCGGTCTGGGTTTTCCCAAAGTTCTCTTTGACCTCCCCGTGTCTGATAAAAAGTGTGAACCTTTGCTATCAGAAACAGGGCCTTGCCCCGACATGGATTCCTTGGTAGCTGGGGTGCATGGAGGTACATGTGGGGAGGGCAGTAGTGCAGGACATTTCACAGGTCATCCTGTAGGCCCTAAAATCTTCTCGGCCTTAGGGTGGCCCCATGTCCCCCAGCAGGCTGCTGGCCTGTGGCAGTGACCACACCTTTGGCACAGCCTTGAACAGGAAACACTGCTTTTCCCCTAAGGAATTCAGAATCAGGAAATACTGTATCCTTGATCTCTGTTGGTCCTAAAGCACTGGTTTTATCAGACGGGCCAGGGAGGCTGTATGGCACCCTTTCAGACTCAGTGTCTTACCTCCGAATGGCCCTGGCCGGTAGCTAAAGGGGCCGGAGGAAGGGGGAGCAACTTCTGGGAGTCCCAGTTGAACGAGAGAAAGAGTCCACATCTCCTGGGTCTCCAGGTGCCACACCCAGAGCTTCTCTACTCTGGGGCTGGTGAGTGACCTGGGGTGTGGGGAGCCTCAGGGCTCAGTGGGATTGGGGTGTTCGTTTGTCTTCTGCTTGGGGACGTGCTCTGACCTAGAAATCTGACACAGTCCCACTTTTCGTTTAATGTGCTCATGTAAGGAAATGGATTGGTTGACATTGGGGGCTTTCAGCTCAGATTTGGGTTCATATCCTGGCTCTGTTTTTAATGGTGATGGAGCAGGTCACTCAGAGTTTCAGTGTCTGTCCTTCCTCTGAAAACTGGGGACTGTATAATGCCCATTGATGGTGGGTGCCTGTGATGGTGGCGAAGAGGATGCAAGAAGTGGCAAGTACCGGATTTGTAAATGCTCGGGTACCTGGGGGGTGCTCAGGAAGTGGGGTTCGTTTTCCCCAACATAGGCCCAGAGAGGGGACCCGCCTCCATGGTTTTGTGGGACAGCTGACCCTCTAGCTCCATTTCTTGTCTACCTCCACGCCCACAGAACAAAAGCCCAGGCTGCCTCCTCTCCTGCTGAGCTGCTTGGCACCAGCCTAGCAATTTCCTCATGGTAGCCCCTTGGGATCGGAAAGGCCGTAGTCGGTTTGCTTTTGTGGGTTTGATTTTCAGAACGTGTTTAAGTATAAAGATTGAACTATTTTTTTGGTTTTTGGTTGTTTTTGATAAGATGGAACTGGTTTTAAGAATTTGTAGAGGACAGGAAGTGAAGAGGCCAGGTGCCATTACCCTAAGACTTAGCATTAGAGTCCATGGGCTGCTCCAGAGGGCAGTGCTCGGCACAGCAGCCACCTCCGGGTCCCTGCCACGCTCCGAGAAGTGCAGAGTGCAGGTCCTGTGAATGGCAGTGGCAGATCCTGATTTGAGAAGCCACTGTCCTGTTGGTGTCCCTGGGACAGTTGTCTGAGAACCAAAGTCCTTGTGGCCCTGGGCCTGGTGAAACCGTTGGAGGGTAGAGGGCCGCGCAGGTCTTGTCCCAGATTGATGGGCAGGTGGGTGGGAGATGTGGCCGGGGCATGTCCCGGGCCTTTGGTCCTCAGTGTTGATTCACTCACTTCAGCCAGCAGGCCCGTCCTTCCAGTCTCCCCGCTGCTCCCCAAGCTTTACAAATCCCACCTGCTTCCAGGGAGGGGAGCCTTTTGCCAAGGGGACCGTTCTCTAGGGTCTAAACAGGTAGAAGTGGTTCCTTTAGAGAGCCTGCAGACAGCTTCTCTAACAGGCAGATGCCATCTCAGCAAGCAGCCTGCTGACTCTTCCTGCCTCGAAACCCTGTGAGCTTAGGGGTCCTCTTCAGGGGAGCTGGACCAGCGAGGGTGGTCATGCTGCCTCCTGCGATGTGGAGGTTTTTCTCTCCTTAAATCGAAGGAGCAGTTGACGTGCTCTGGGATTATTTATTGTGGAGGTGGTGGCATTTGTAGCTAACAGTAATTGCTGTGTACCAGGCCACTGTTAACTCATTTACATTCACAGTGGCCTTATGAAGTAGAGAGATAAGAAACCTGAGCTGGAAAGAGGTCATGTAACTTTGCCCACGGGCAGTGCTGTAAGTGCTGGAGCTGGGAGGCAAACCCAGTCTGACGCAGGGTCTCCGCCTTCCACTCTTGCCTGCGCCGTCCTGAGCGGGGTCACGTGGGCCTCCTGGACATTAGATTTCGGGCTGTGTGTGGCCCTCCCGTCCAGGAGCCAGGGGCTGTCCTGCCGGGAGGGTGAGCGTGTGCTGTGAAGGGTGGGGCCAGAGGATGAGGCCTGGGCTGAACTTATTTACACTTCTTGCCTCTTTTTTTCTTCCCATGGCACTTTCCCGTCCTACCTGTTTCTTAATGGGAAGCACTGCTTTTTGAGGGAGAGGATGAGACTCTTTCCTGCAAAGCCCCAGAAGTGTGTCCCCACACATTCTCTAGCATTCCTCCCTTTGCCACGAATGGCGTCATGTTCCAAAAATCCTGCGGCCATGGGCTCCTTGTCAAGACTGAACAGGGAAGAGGCTTTTTAAAATGTCACTTTCTCCCTCTTCCTCCAGCTGCTGCAGTCCAGGGAGGAGCCCTGAGCACGGATTGGGCTTGCAGGGCATGTGTGTGGGCAGAGGGCTAAGCGGGTAGCTAGCTGAGCTGGGAAGTGTGGGAGGGGAGGACAGAGAGCGGGCCATCAGCTGTGTGCCCTCGCTCTCTCTGTGCCTGGGATCTAGGGAGCTCTGTTGTGTGGGTTTTGTTTGGGGTTGTTTTTTGTGGTTTTTTTGTTTGTTTGTTTTTTGAGGTGAAATTCATATAACATGAACCATTTTAAGAGTATGCACATCCATTGCATTCAGCACATTCATCCCATTGTGCAAACACTACAGGTCTATACAGTCTATAGTTTAAGACATTTCATCACCCTGAAAGAACACCCGTAACTATTAGGTTGTTACTCCCCACTCCCAGTCCTCAGCAACCACCAGTCTGCTTTCTGTCCTTACGGCTTTACCTATGCTGGAACGTTGGTTAAAATGGATATAGCATATGTAGTGTTTAGTCAGGCTTCTTGTACTTAGTATGTTTTCAGAGTTCATCCGGTGGTAGCATGAAGCAGTACCTCATTGTTTTTTTTAATGGCCGAATAATATTCCAGTATATGGGCATAGCACATTTAGATTATCTGTTCATCTCTAAATGGATGCTTGGGCTGTTTCCACATTTTGGCTGTTGTGAATAGTGCTGCTATGAACGTTCATGTACATGTGTTATTTGAACATCTACTTTCAGTTCTTCTGGGTAGAGACCTAGGAGTGGAATATCCGGGTCCAGTGGTCATTCTGTTAGTGATCTGTGTTTCGAATCAGCACATCAAGCCAGAGGCCAGCACTGCAGACTGCTGGGTGGGAGGACAGAGCATACGGTGCTGCCCAGACCTGTGTTCCTCATTTGTAGGAGTCCAGGATGGAGAACTGGGGTACGGGGCCACGCTCAGGGTTACAAGCATGGTGTGCAGCTTTGAGGTGGTGGTACAGGTGCTGTGCCCATGCACAGGGATGGCTGAGCCACTTTGAG
This sequence comes from Callorhinus ursinus, assembly GCF_003265705.2. Taxonomy (NCBI): domain Eukaryota; kingdom Metazoa; phylum Chordata; class Mammalia; order Carnivora; family Otariidae; genus Callorhinus; species Callorhinus ursinus. Next base: position 12,604,742 of record NW_027397105.1, on the reverse strand, counting down.
CTTCAGTCCTTCCTGTCTTCCCTTCCTGTCTAACCTGAAGATGAGTGGAGCTGCCAGGAAGTAGCTAAGTGGGGGCTTTAATATTGGTGGGAGGGGGGCTGAGGGAGCATAGGAGTTGAAGGCCAGACAACATAGGGAGACACTGGAGTGCTCCAGTGGTGAGATGCATGGGGAGCTGCTGCTATTGGTCTTCCAAAAGATGTTGGGGTCACTAAGAGGGAAAAGAGATGATCTGGCCTGGTCGCTAGTTATCAGTTTTCAAACTTTATCTCTTTAGGAGTAGAGCACAGAGCCCCTTGAAACAGAACATGGAACTCACATATGTGAGGGATGGGAGGAGGGGACGGGGCCACCTGTGAGACACGCCCCCCGGAGCTCCGCCCACCCCACACTCTGCAGCAGCCCCTGAAACACCACCTCCCATTGTCTTCACTGTTAGAAAATCACTAATTTACCCTGACCCCCGTGTTAATAGTTTTTAATAGAATGAAATATTTGATGCATACAGAAGAACATAAGTCGCATCTATGTACAGTGTGTATGTACCAGATTCCTAAGGAACACTCAAGGTGCTTGGTCGTTCCAGTGTTTCAGCCTCCCTCAGTGGCCTCCAGGGGAAGGACCCAGAGTGGGTGTTGCCTGTGTGGAGCCCAGCCCCCTCTCCAGACCTCCCCTCCTCAAGAGAACTTTGCCTCGCCCAGAGGAAGGGCTCCCTGCCTGGTGTGTGTGCGGGAGTCCGTTTCATTTCCAGATGTGCTGTATATAGTACAGCCACTGTGGTAAGTCTGGTGGGAGATAAGCAGCCTTTTAAAGTAGTGCTGTGGAGGAGAAAGGAGTCTTGAGTAGAAACTTGGAGATGGACCTGAAGGCGCATTTGTGTTTGGGCTTGACAGAGAGCCAGGGTGACAGCATGAACAGAGTGCTGAGGGAAGCAAGGGTGTGGGGGCAGGATGGGCCAGTCACTGACCTGAGGATTTGGGGTGGGGGTGGGGGTGGGATGATTGGCTAGGCCAGTGGTTCGCAAGCTTTTTGTTTTGAAGACTCCTTTATGTTCTTGATTATTGAGGCCCTCAAAGGGCTTTTGTTTATGTGGGTTACATCTGTGGTATTTGTTGGACTAGAACTTAAAACTGAGAAATGTTTAGAAATTTATTAATCTATTTAAAAATAAAATAAACCCGTTACATGTTCACATAAATAACAGGTGTATTCTGAAAAGTTACTTTTCCAAAACAACAAATAAATCTGGTGAGAGGAGCCACACCATTTTGCCTTTTTGCAAATCTCCATAACATCTGTCATCATGAAAGACAGCTGGATTCTCCTGTCTTCTGCACTCGGTCTGTTGTGATGTCATGTCACATAGCCTCTGGCAAACTCTGCTCTACAATAGGGAAGGGGTGAGAGTGAGGAAGTGAAGACTTCATAAAATAGTTTTGGCTCGTGGACCCCCAAAAGGGTCCAAGGACTGCCATACTTGGAAAATCACTGGTCTAGCTCAAGTTGGATCATTTGCTGGAAGGCCGTGATAGGAGTGGCAGGGAGGACTCCTGTCATGATGGAGCTGATGCAGGTGCAGAATCCGGGCGAGGGCCTGAAGCAGCCCCCTTGGAGTGAGGTGTGAGACGCGCAAAGGGCAGCATGTGATAAGGGGACAAGTGCCTGCTCTCTCCAGCGGCAGGCACACTCCAGGACTGGCTCACCCTCACTTCCTGTCGCCGAGGGCTGGCTCTCTGAAGAATAAATGAAATGCAGGTACACGGCCTGTGGTAGGGACTCAAGGTGAAGAGTATGGGGTAGGTTATATTCTGAGTGCACAGACAGGTGTCTGAGGCTTGGAGAAGGAGGTTGCTTTGCCGTTGTTACATGACACCAGCGCCACTCCGCAGCTCCTGAAAGGGAGGGGCCGGAGGTGCCTGGAATGTTTTAGGATGGAGACTAGACTGGTGACAGGGACGTGTTCTCATGTGGGGAGGAAGGGGCGGCCAAGGAATAACAGACGGGGGGCAGGCAGTTCTCCTTGGGCCTCTGTCACTGATTAGCTTTGTGGCCAGAAGGTAAGATGACCCTGATCTTTTCATCTGTTCACTTAGCGGTGCTTGGTAATTTCCAAGACCCCATCCCAGTTCCTGACCTGGAGCTTTGGACACGGGAGTTGGAAGGAGACATGGCAGTGGCCAGGTGGCACTCCCCCTTTCCCTGGAGATGCAGGGTTGGGGCTTGGCTCAGAAGTCAGGGTGGAGAGGGAGATTCGCGTTCCTTGGTCTCAGAGGGATGGTCGGGCCCTGCGCCCTCTAAGCACGTGGGTGGAAAGGGGATTTAAGGGAATCTTGGAGGCCCCAGAGGTCTGTGTGACACAAATGGGATTATTTATTTATTTAAAAAAGATTTTATTTTTTTGAGAGAGAGGACAAGTGGGGCAGAGGGAGAGGGAGAAGCAGACTCCCGCTGAGTGGGGAGCCCGATGTGGGGCTGGATCCCAGGACCCGGAGATAATGACCTGAGCCGAAGGCAGATGCTAGTCAACTGAGCCATCCAGGCGCCCCTCACTAAATTTTATTTTTAGGAAGAAGTTTGGATCAACCCTCAGAATTTTCATTAGGAAAATTACCTCTTCATTTTAAGACTACGGTGCTCCTCAACCAGCTCCTGCCCCTTGGATTCAGTGGCTATACAGGAATTTTGATGTCTTTAGTGTTCAATAAGGGAGTTATCCCCACGGCCTCAGATCTTTCAGGTATACCACAATCTTTGTTATGACTGTATTTTTTATGGCATCTGTCAAAATATTTTCTCTGCCCCTTTCTTCTCCATCACATGGAAAGGCTTTATGGAAACCCTATGTCCGTCCCTTTGAGATGTTTTCAGCTTGAGATTTGGTCTGTGTAGCTAGTGCTGCGTGCCCCTGAGTCTGCCTGTGGGGAGCCTCTCAGGAACCCCCTTCCAGCACCTCCTTCAACCAGTTTTCCTTTTTTTTTTTTTTTTTTTTTTTTGGCTTTTGAAGCATTCGTTGTTCAGACTTTACATTGATAAGTGGTGTTTACCTCTTTGACCTCTCTTAAAGAAGGTTGAAAAACCGTCACCAAATTGTATATCAGTGTTCACAGCCACCAAAAGGGAGAAATGACTCCAGTGTCCAGCAGCAGTTGAGTAGGTAAATTGTGGTATGTTCATCAATGGAATGTTATTTGGCCATAAAAAGGTGTAAAATATACACATGTACTACAGCGTGGATAAACCTTGAAAACATCATGCCAAGGAAAGGGAGCAGTCAGAAAAGATCACTTGTCATCTGATTGTGTTCATACGAAATGTCCAGAACAGGCGAATGTATAGACACACAAAGTACAGTAGTGGTTTCCAGGGGCTGGAATGGGGGGGGAGGGGGTTGGGAGATGGAGGGATTAAATACCCCCAAACAGTTACCACCCCGCCTCATTCTTGGTTTGTACTCATAATTCATATCTTACCAAACCATTCTTTGACATGTTCATTTTCCATCTTCTCACCGTTTTCTGCTTGACATTTGCCATCCACGCATAGCTAATAGCACACATTCCACCTCCATTCTACCCTGTCGCGGTTACCCCAGGTGCCCCTGAGCACACCGTACGGACATGGTGTCGGCCTCCCGCTCACACACACACCCTTGCGTGCAGTCTGGGCAAGTATGTCAGCAGCGCAGGAGCATTCTCTGCCAAAACCAAGGGGCCATCCGATCACACTTTGTAGAACTCAGGTCATTGTTTTCACCAAATATTTATTGTCTGCCTCCACCCTGTGCTGCTTCTGATTTGGCTGAAGGGTGGGACTGTCTGCAGATTGTCTAGAGGTTTGGGGCCTCCGCGCTAGCTCTGGAGGTGTGGGCCCCGATCATACCAAGCCTTGTGGAGTTCTTGGGATGTGGCCTCTCCTCCTGGAACCCTTGCTTCCATGACACTGCCAGACGGGGTGACATTGTGTGTAAGGCCCTGCTGCCTCTTTTGGAGGGAAGCTTGAACCTCTGCACACGTCGGCCGACCTGACGCTGGCTCAGTTCTGCCTGCTTTCCCCAAGCTCATGTCCCTGACTTCAGTTTCTGAAGTTGGTCCTGTGCGAACTTCTCACAGGAAGTCTCTCCCAGACCTCCCGTCTCTCTGCCCCCCGTGCCGAGTTCCTTTCCCTTCGTTCCACTTTTTGTGCCTTTGTCTCATCGTGGGTATTTCCGGTGGCTTTCTTATCTTTGTGTTGTTGGTTCTACATTGTGGCCTTTGGCACCAAAGGTTGGTGAGCTGCATTTCTCCTGAGTTCCAGGGTCACGTGTCTTGGTAATTAATAGGGTCCCAACTCTTTCCCCAAAGTATCCTTGTTTGAATGGTAAATCACAGGGTTACTTTACTTTCTCTGGGGTGGGGAAGAGGTGGGAGCCTGTGCTCACCCTTACTGTTTGGACAGGTAAGAGAGACTCCTCCTTCCAGAGAAGAGCCCCACAGTTTCCGTCAGCTCCCGGAACACCTTAACAATCCGTGGTGCCCCGCCAGGCTGTCTGGGTGGCTCTGTGGAGGGTGGTCTGTGTTTGGTTCATCCCATAGTGATGAACTCCTCACAGGTGCCGTGCACGCCCAGGCCCTGGACCTCGACTGCAACGGTGTCTGGGGAGACCCTGTGTGATGTGCGGGTCAGGACTAGACCCTCCAGGAGAACATGCTTCCTGTTCAGATGGCTTCGGCCTTTACTTTTGGAAGTGGCTCACCGACGTGGAGCAGTGTGGAGTGGTTACAGGCCAGCTAGGGAGCCAGGTGGTCGTGGCTCAAGGCCTGGCCTTAGGTCACAGCAGTGTCCTTGAATGTCAGATGGAGGTGCCGATGGCATGTACCTCATAGGTTTGTTGTGCAGACCGGAGAGTACATGAAGGGCGTGGAGCAGTGACCAGTCTCATAAGCTGTGGATGTTAGCTCTGAGGACGGTGGAAAGCAGGACAGATGTGACAAAGAGAGGAAACCAATGGGCATTTTTACCTGACTCCCCAGTGTGCTCAGTTAGATCGAGTGTGTGTCCTCCAGGCCACATACGTGATGATATCCTGCCGGCCGGGGAACAGCTGCCTTTCTCACTTGGAAGGCCGGGCTTTCACCCTGGTCACGGCCCTGGGTTCTGATCATGTTGAATCACCCAGAGTGACTGTAGTACGACTGTGAGTATCTTGGTGATGGTTGATTGTTCTCTGCTGACTTTCAGAGGCAAACGACAGGCCCTGGAAGTTCACGCTGGCATATGGTGGCCATATTGAGGAATGTAGTGTGGGTGCAGAACTGAATGTAAAGCAACATCACGGTATTCTCCAGGCCTTGAGACCCCTTGGACAAGTCTTAGGAGTCCCGGCACGGTTTAGTTCTCATGGCCTTGTGGGGAACAAGTGTGTGTGTGGCCCTCCAGGGGGTCGACAGTGATGGCCAGCACCCTCACTGATGATGATCGGCCCTGGCAGGCTTGTTCTGAAAGAGATGCCCCACTTGCTTGAGGGCTTTGGCCCAAGTAGGCATGCTCAGAATTGTGTGCTAACCCCCCTGACATGGGCTAGGCAGGTGGGCACCTAGGATACAGTAAGGTCTTGGCAAGGTTGAGGCCTGAGACTGACTTTCACATGTGCTCACATCTCCTTTTACTGACTTTACTTGAAATGTCTCGGAAAAGACTGGTGACCTTGAATTCTTATGAGCTTGATTTACAAGCTCATAAAGATGGTCAGACGGCTGCTGCCCAGGCATCATTTCTCCTTTTAGAAACGAAATGCAGAAAATATTAAACAGCCTGTTTGTTATGAACCTGGAAGTGTTGCCACAGAAACTCTTTTGGGGGGAAAAAAAAAGGGCAAGGAAGCAACCTCGAAACTACAGGTGTATTAGCTGCAATCTACACACATTCTGCCCATAGATCTTTTAATGAATCCTCTACCAAGGGCCATTTGCCCCCCAGCTCATGCTTGAGTGCAGGTCCCTATACCCCACCTTTGGCCCAGAGAAATCTTTGCCCCAGGAATTTCCCCAAAGCTGGGATACTGGCCCGCACATATATGGATCCTTCAGGACTGTGGGACTTTTCCTCTTGAAGAACTTTCATGGGGATGGTCACTGTGCTTGGAATTCAGGCGTTTAGCCTGGTATGAGGGAGCCTGTGTGGGCTTTGCATGCTCTGCCCCTACGCTCAGAGTCGGGGGCCCTGGGGTCCTTCTGGACTGGCCTCAAATACTCTGTAGTCCTGCCCATCACACTCCTTTGGGGACCTCCACTCATTACCTCCTCTGTGGGGCTCTCCCCTGAGCACTGCTGGTCCCCCCAAGTGCTACCCCCCAGCTTGGTCTGAGCACCGGCTGTGTGCACGGCCCTATGTAGGTGCTGGAATGTGTATCCCTGACTCTGGGCCATTGATTGTTCAGTGACCCAGTATGTGTTTGTGTCTGATGTAATTTTTTAAAAAATGGTATGGAAAAGTTATGTGTTTTTGTATTATTGTAGATGATGAAACTGAGATTCACAGAGGTAATGGGTCTTGCCCTGGGCCACATACCAACTAAGTCACGGAACTGGGACTTGAACTTGGGCCTTCTGGTTCCCAGGCCACGGTCTTTACACTAATTATCCCGAGCTGTTAGGTCATGCCATTGGTGGAGAGTGGAGTACAGGGATTCCTTGACCTCGTCTACTTATTCTCATAGGAACAATCAAGCCCTTGCCCCCCACCCCCTGCCGTCTTTTGGCAGATACTCTGTTAGTACTATATCAGAAGTCATGCATGCACAGTCAGGCAAACATCTTCCTCTCCCTTTGAAAAGGAAAGTAATGTCTGGTAAGTACTATATAGTAGCATGACTTTACAAAAAATGGTAAAAGCAAACAAAAAAACCCAAGACTTGTTCATGATCCCAGCAGTCAACACAATAGCTGTTTTCTCGTTGACTCCCAGTCTTCCTCTGTCCTTATGATGCATTTTATAATAATAGGCCACATTTTTACATCCTACCCTGGATGCTTGTTCCCATGCCTGGTCTCCTTCACTAATCCAAGAGCCCCTTGGGGAGGGAAGTGCGCGTCACATTTTTATCTCTGGTCCCTGGAGTGATTCCAGCCTCACAGCAGCAACTGGGGAAATTCCACTGAACACCTCCAGAGGGTGCTAGTCACCCAGGAGACAGATGGACTGAAGCCACCTGGCTCTGTGCAGGAAGCACTGGCTTGATGGAATCCTGTGGGCACATACTCTCAAGGGGTTCTTGAATTCCTCATAGGTGTTTATAATTAATGCCTGTGTAATATTTTCATGAGTTGATAATCAGCATTCATTTAGCCATTTGCTTTTTGGACATTGAGTTCCTCTTCAATCATGAGGGGAGCTTTTTGCTTCTCTTTGTTATTTCTTTCAGCTTAATTTCTGGCTGTGGGGTTTCTGGGGCAGGAGTCTGGAAAGGTGGTGGTTCTCCCCACATACGGCCACATTGCAGCTCTTGGAGAGTGCCGGGTTTCCCACAGCACTTCTGCCTTGTGTCTTTGCCAGTGTGGCACACGTGGCATGACTGGGGGGTCAGAATCAGAGAAGGGAGAAGTACACTTGAAGTTCAGCCTGTCTTCCTGCTCCTCAGCCTGCTGGTTGTCCCCCGGTGCCAACCAGTACCGACTAGCAACATGGGAGCTCCAGGTGTGGAGGCTGGAAGTGCCGTCTGGGCTTACCTGGGTCTCGGCTGGGAAGGCCTTACGGGCCATACTCAGAGAACAGTTTAGGAGCAGTCTCGGCTGCGTGGTGGCGACTAGTAAGTATGTCCACTGACTCATGTGGATGTGTGTTTCAGTGACCGCAGCCCGACTTTGTACAGGGCGCAGTGCTAGATGGGAGGCGAGATTCCTGTCTGCAGCGAGCTGAGGTGTTGTAAGAGGGAAGGAACGTGGATCGCTTGGGGTTGGGAGATACGGAACTTAGGAGGGGCAGTGGGATGGGGCAAAGAGCCCTCCACACAGAGAATTGCTTGTGCCTGATGGAATTATTTTTCTTTCCCCTGGGAGGTGTAAGTATAACAGAGCGGTCCAGAGAAGGGCGAGGTGGCAGTGTCCTGGATTAATGGCGGTAGCAACCACAGTAAGTTCTCAGTAAGCAGTTGGCTTTGGGTCAGTTCCTATACTTGAAGGGGGTGTAGGATTTTGGGGGGGGGGGCCTGTGTAGGGGCCAGTAAGGGAACACCAGACCATAGAGGGCCTTTAGGATGACAGGATGTTTTCAGGGGCTAGGAAAGGTGGAGCCCACATTTTTGCATCAGTAGTTTCGGGTACTCTTCAGTGCCATAGCGTGCAGTGTATCTGCCTTTCTCGGCGCCATGTACACTCACAGGGTGGGTGAGTCTGAGGACAGGAAAAGCGAGGTTAACCACTCGTTAGAAATCCGTCACTGACGTCCCTGCTCTTTGAGCCTCAGGCCACATGTTGCTGAGAGCTGGGCATGTAATGTTCCCGATACCTCGGAGCCGATTGTGATCGGGTGGCTGTGTCCAGAGGCTTGTATGTTTCTGGGAAGCATCAGTGTGGCAGCTTGACAACGCTGTGTAAAGCAGGCCAGGACGTTTGCATCTTCCCCTGCCTGTGGCCTGCCCACTTGGCCTGAGTTGAGGCAGTTGGGCTCTCCCTGATGCAGCCCAGACCTGCCTGGAGGGTGGCGAGAGGGAAAGGGGCAGAAGGATAGGCCCAACAGGGTGTACATGTGTGGCTGTGTGTGGCCTCCAGGAGAAGCTGGTGGAAAGGCTGGTGGAGCTCATTCAGCACAGCTGGGGGCCGAAGAGGGCCATCCTGGCCTGGGGAAGGCCCTTGTGGACCACAGAGATCTTCATGGCTGGAGCATCTGTGGTATGGGGCTGTGGAGGGTCCCTTTCCAGTGCTTAAATTGCCTGTATGTGGGTGGAGGCAGTATTCAGCAAGTAACAGGTTTGGGTTTTGTTTTGTTTTTTTTTTTGATTAAACTTTTTATTTTGAGATAATTGTATTTTTCTGTGCAGTTTTAAGAAAAATAGACAGCTGTTCCACGTACACTTTACCCAGTTTCCCCCAGTGGTAAAACCTTGTAAAATTATAGTGCGGTGTCAGAATCAGGATATTGACATTGATGCAGTCAAGATGCAAGGCATTTCCATCCTTCCAGGTCCCCTCATGCCATGCCCCCTGACCTCCCACCATTACTGCCTCTTTAACTCCTGGCAGCCATGAATCTGTTCTCCATTTGTAGAAATTACACACTTCAAGAATTTTATGTAAATGGAATCATACAGCATGTAGCCTTTCAGTTTTGGCTTTTTTCACTCATAATTCTCTGGAGATTCACCCAGATTGTGTGGATCAAGTTTGTTCCTTTTTATTGCTGACTAGTATTCCATGGGGGTCATGTACCAGTTTCTTTAACTGCTCACCTACTGAAGGACAGCTGGGTTTCCAGGTTTTGGCTATTACAAATAAAGCTGCTATAACTATTCAGAAATGTACAGTTTTTGTGTGAATGCAAACTTTTGTTTGCATCTGGAATAAGTACCCAGGTGTGCAGTTCCTGGATCATGGGGTAATTGCATGCTTAGTTTTTAAAGAGACCCCTAAACTTTTTTAGAGTGGCTGTACCATTTCACATTGTCTCCAGCAATGTATGAGTGATAGACTTTCCTCACATTCTTGCCAGCATTTGGTGTTGTCATTTTTATTTTAGCCATTCTTGATAGGCTTATATTGCTCATGGTTTTAAACAGATTGTTGTTTTTTTACTGTTGAGTTTCGAGAGGGCTTAGTATACTCTACTGGATACTAGTCCTTTGTTGGGCATGTGGTTTGCAAATATTTTTATTCCATTCTGTGGCTTATCTTTTCACCCTCCTGGTCGGGCCTTCGCACAGCAAAAATTTTTAATTTTAATGAAGTTCGATTTGTCAGTTTGTGTTTCATTTTTAGCTAATTTTTGTATAAGATTGAGCATTATTTATTTTTTGCTTGTGGATGTCCGGTGGCTTCAGCACCATTTGTCAAAAGGCTGTCTCTCCTCCACTGAATTGCTTTAGCACCTTTTTTCCAACACTAAGTTGGACATAATTTGTGTGGGTCTGTTTCTGGGTTCTCTATTCTGTTCTCTCTCTCTCTCTCTCTCTCTCTTTTTTTTAAGAGTGGAAGAGAGGAGGGGAAGAGGGGCAGCGGGAGAGAGAGGATCTTAAGTAGGCTTCGCGCACAGCACAGACCCCTACATGGGGCTCGACCTTAAAACCCTGAGATCATGACCTGAGCTGAAATCAAGGGTCAGATGCTTTACTGACTTAGCCACCCAGACGCCCCTCCATTCTGTTCTATTGATCTATGTAGCTCACCTTCCACTAATATCACACAATCTTGAATACTGTGGATATGTAATAAATCTTGTAATCGAGTAGATGAATTCTTCCCTGTTTATTCTTTTTTAATTTTTAAAATTATTCTAGTTTCTTTGACTTTCCATTTAAATTTTAGAGTGATCTTGTCTATATCTGCAAGCCTTACTGAGCTTTTGATTAGTAATTGCATTAATTCTGTTTATCAATTTGGGGAAAATTGGCATCTTAGAATCTTCCAGTTTATGAGCATAATATGTCTTTCCATTTTTTTTAGATCGTCATTGGTTTCTTTCATCAGTGTTGTAGTTTTTTTTTAGCATGCAAGTCTTGTACATGCCTTGTTAGATTTACAACTAAATATTTCTCTTTTTTTAAGATTTTATTTATTTATTTGAGAGAGAGAGCAAGCATGAGCAGGAAAGGGGCAGAGGGAGAAGGAGAAGCAGACTCCTGGCTGAGCAGGGAGCCCAACCGGGGGGGGGGGGGACGACTCGATCCCAGAACCCTGGGATCATGACCTGATTGATGCTCAACCAACGAGCCACCCAGACATCCCAGTATTTCATTTTTTTAAGCGATTGTAAATGGTATTATATTTTTAATTTTGGTGTCCACATATTCCCTGCTAGTATATAGAAATACAGTTGATTTTTGTATACTGATCTTATATCCTGTATCCTTGTTGAACTCACTAGTTTTAGGAGTTTTTAAAAACATTCCTTGTTTTTCTACATAGAAAATTATGTCATCTGTAAACATTTTATTTTTTCTTTCTGATCTACATGCTTTTTATTTCCTTTTCTGCCTTATTGCACTAGCTGGAAATTCTAGCACTGTAGTTCTGAGAGTGGACATCATTGCCTAGTTCCTTATCTTAGAGGAAAAGCATTTCATCTTTCATCGTTTCTTAAATTTCACATATGAGTGAGATCAGGTGGTATTTGTGTTTTTCTGACATTTCACTTAGCATTATACTCCCTAGGTCCATCCATGTTGTTACAAATGGCAAGATTTCATTCTTTTTTATGGCTGAGTAATATTCCATTGTAGATAAATACCACGTTTCTTGATCCATTCGTATGTCAGTGGACACTTGGCTTGCTTCCATAGTTTGGCTATTGTACATAATGCTGCAGTAAACATAGGGGTTCAGATATCCCTTTGAATTGGGGGTTTTCTAATTTTGGGGTAAAATTCCTGGATTGTAGGGTAGTTCTGTTTTTAATTTTTTGAGGAACTCATCTGAGATTTCGCTTTCATTTCTGAAGGATATTTTCTCTGCGTATAGGATTCTGGATTGATGGTTTCCTTTCAGTGCCTGAAAAGTATTGTACCACTTGCCTCTGGCCTCTAAGGTTCCTGATGAGAAGTCCACTGTTGTCATATTTGGTTTTCTCCTATCCATAAGCTGTTACTTTTCTTTGGCTGCTTTCAAGAGTTTGTAGATTGTCTTTAGTTTTCAGAAATTTAATTTTGATGTGTCTTGGTGTAGATTTCTTTGGATTTATCCTTTGGAGTGTACTCAGCTTCTTGAATTTATAGGTTGCCTTTCTTGCCAAATTTGGGAAGTTTTCAGCCATTGTTTATTCAAGTGCTTTTTCCACCCAACTCTCCTTTTCTCTTTCTGGGAGTCTGATGACACAGATGATAGATCTTTTGTATTGTTCTACAGGTCTCTAAGACTCTGTTTTTCCCTTATTATTTCTTTTAGTCTGTTTTCTCTCTGTTGCCTGATTGGGTAATTTCTTTCTTTCTTTTTTTTTTTTTTAAGATTTTATTTATTTATTTGACAGAGAGCGAGCGAGCACACAAGCAGGGGGAGTGGGAGAGGGAGAAGCTGGCTCCCTGATGAGCAGGGACCCCGAAGTGGGGCTCGATCCCAGGAGCCTGGGATCATGACCTGAGCTGAAGGCAGATGCTTAAGACTGAGCCACCCAGGTGCCCCTGATTGGGTAATTTCTATTACTTTTCTTCCAGTTCACTGATTCTTTCCTTGTGGTTCCCATCATTCTGCTGTTGGGTCCATCCAGTCATCTTTTTATTTCATTGTATTTTTCAGTTTCAAAATTTCCATTTGGTTTTTATATCTCCTGGTTGTTTTTTGTTTGTTTTGTTTTTTTGCTGGGCCTTTCTGTGTTTCCACTTATTCCAAGCATGTTTATAATTTCTTGTTGAAACATTTCAGCATTGCTGCTTCATCAGATAATTCTGACATGGCTGCCACCTTGGTGTTGGCATCTGTGGATTGTCTTTATTCAGTTTGTGATCTTTCTGGTTCTTAGTATGCTGGTGATTTTTTTGGTTGAAATTTGGATATTTTTGTGCTATTTTAGGTGACTGTGGATTGTGTCTGACCCTTCTTTTCTGGTCGGCTTTCTCTGACACTACTCCAGTGGGGGTGGGGGGCGGGGGAGGGCCGCCATCTTTTACTTTCAGGTGGAAGTAGAAGGGAGGGCCGCCATCTTTTACTTTCAGGTGGAAGTAGAAGGGAGGGCCGCCATCTTTTACTTTCAGGTGGAAGTAGAAGGGAGGGCTGCCATCTTTTACTTTCAGGTGGAAGTAGAAGTCCAGGCTGCCCACTTGGCCTCCACTGCCACCTGACGGGGGAGGTTCCTTGTTACTTCGGAGCGGGGCTGAGAGTTCAGCCCCCCCATGTCTTCCTCCGACTCTACCCCAGCAGGGAGAGGGAGAGGGACCTTGTTACTTCGGAGCGGGGGGTGAAAACCCCATCTCCCTACCTGGCCTCCTGACACCTTCCTGGTGGGGGTGCTGGGGCACCTCTTAGCTGGCAAGGGTAGGAAGGAAGCCTTTGCCGGCATGGGTGGGGCTGGAGCTGAGTCTTTTCCTGTCATGTCTGGCAGGAATAGAGCAGTTATCGTATAAGAATGTTTTGTCCTACCAGGTTGTTCCTTCCCTGGTTCTTCAGCTAGAGAGAGCAGTTTTTATTGGGGCTTTTATTTGTTTGTCCCTGTTGGCACTTCCAGGTTGCTCATTCTTCCAGTACCTAGTCTGGGACAGTGAGACAAAAAGAGAAGCCAGGGTGCACATCTCCATGTTTTTTTCAGGTCTCAGGATCCCCAGCCCTTTTCTCTCCACCTTGCAGAGTCTCCTTAGGTTTTTATTATATACAGTGTCTGAGGTTTGATTTGTACTTAGTAGGAGGAAAAGGAAAATTATGTCTACCTATCTTCCCAAAGCAGAAGTTTCAAGTAACCATTTTTGAAAGGACTTTCAGTTGAGGAAGACACCGGGACCACCAGCAGCTTCTTCCCAGAGACCAGCCAGAAGTGCAGCCTCTGGTTTATTGGATTTGTGAGGGAAGGCTGAGTTTGTTTGTTTGTTTGTTTGTTTATTTATTTGACAGAGCGAGTGAGCACAAGCAGGGGGAGCTGCAGGCAGAGGGAGAAGCAAGCTCCCTACTGAACAGGGATTGATCCCAATCCTAGGACCCTGGGATCAAGACCTGAGTTAAAGGCAGACACCTAACTGACTGAGCCACCCATGCGCCCCTAGAGCACTTGTTTCTTGCCCTGTGCCCCCCACTGGCCCAGCCTTCCCACTTTTCAGGACAACCTGCCCACCTGGAAGGCTCCCCTTTGGGGTGGTGTTTCCAAGAAGGATCTGGCAAAGTGAGGTGGGTGCTGGCAGCCCCCCTGGTTTGCAGCACATGGGGCCTGCACACACTAGGCCTGAGTAGATGTTGGGTCAATAACAGTGCTCATGATGGGTGGTGGGTTCTGAGAGGACCTGTATCAGCCCCTCACTTCTCCATCCGCTCCTTTTGGAGAAAGATTAGGTAGATGTAGCTGCTAATATGAAGTCTCCCCAAAGCCCTGTGGCCAGAGACCAGGAGAGTAGCATACAATCACGCTAGACAGAAATGGAGGAGACATGACCTTGTTGTCTAACCTCCTGATTTCAGACCTCGGGGAACTGCAAACTAAGAGGTGAAGTGGGGAAGTCACCTGGCCCAGAATCACCCCCTGGCTCTCACCTTTCCATCTTGTGTACGTATGTCACTGAGTGATGTGAGAGAGCCCGCTGAGTGAGTGTGCTTGCCTGCTTGGGGAATGGCTGGGCACCACTGGCTGGTATTTGTTGAGAAAACAAACCTTACTGTCTTTACTTCTGTTTTCCGAGACAGAATTTCATTCTACGTCCCCCATGGCCCTCCTGCGTCATGTCCCTCTAACCCCAAGTTCCCTGCCAGCACCCACCTCCCGTGTTTCATCAGAACCAGTCCCTCACTTCCTTTCCTCAGCCCCCTCATACCCATTGCCTGAAGCTCCTACTACTCTGTTCACTTTCATGGGGAAAAGCCAGAGCTTCCCCCTGGGGGCCTAGAGGACCCTGCAGAAGCCAAGAAAAAGGAGTGTTCTTGGCTTACCCCAGAATGCTGTGTGACCTCTGGCAAGTGACCTTCCCTCTCTGAGTCACAGATTCCACAGCTATAAAATGAGGTGGTGTGACAGGGCTCCAGTTTGGAAAGTGTTGAATAAAAAGCATGGTAAGAGGACCCTAATCCTTTCCCAGAGATGAGTCATGTGTGTAAACAGCAGGCAGAGGATTTGGGTTTTAATTTGTGTTACTGCCCTCCAAAGAGTAGTGGACAAATTGGCTTGGTTGTGCCTTTTCCAGCAGCTTCTCACCAGCTGGGTATGGCTGAAAAGGAAGGTGGAGCCAGAGTGTCTGTCTAGTGTCTCAACTCCTGTTGAGCTCCTACTGTCAGGGTCTTGGGGGATGGGGGACTCTTCTTTAAAAAAAAAAAAAAAAATTTAACAGCTAACATTTATTATGCACTTAGAGGCCAAACACTGTGCTTAATGTTTTTTTCCTCAAACATTTGAGATATAATTTACAAACTATAAAATTCAACCTCTTAAAGTGTACAATTTAGTGGCTTTTAGCATATTCACAAGGTCATTCGACCATCTCCACTTTCTAATTCCAGAACATTTTCATCATCCCACTAAGAAACCCCATACCCGTTAGCAGTCGTTCCCTGTTTCCCATTCCCTCCATGTCCTGGCAACCACTAATCTGCTCTCTCTTTCTGTGGATTTACAATATATGGTCTTTGGTGTCTTATGTTCTCTCACTCAGGGTAACATCTTCAGGCTTTGTCCATGTTGTAGATCGTGCCAGGACTTGGTGCGTTTTTATGGCTGATAATATTCTGTTGAATGGATGGGCCGCATTTTGCTTATCCTCTCATCTGTTGATGTGCATTGGGACTGTTTCTACCTTTTGGCGATTGGGAATAGTGCTGCTGTGAACATTCAGGTCCAGGTTTTTATTTGAGCACCTGCTTTCAGTCTTCTCAGGTGTACATACCTGGGAGTGGAGAGCTCTGGGTTGAGTGGAGTTCTGTGTTTAACTCTTTGAGGAAGTGCCAGGCTTTTCCACGGCGGCTGCACCATTTTATATTCCTGTGCTGTGTTTTACTTGGATTAACTCATCAATCCTCACATAAGTCTCATGAGGTGTAGATACGATTACCGTCACCCCCACCTTTCAGATGGGACAGTTGAAACTCAACCACGTGGTTTTCAGCCCAACGTCACATAGCCAGGATGTTGATGATTCTTTGGCCATTGCTAGCTGTGATCACTAATAAAGCAGTGTCTCTTCTCCCAGGCCCTGTTTTGTATATCAGAATGAGGGCTTTTGACTCTGTTTGCATGATACACGTAGTACCCAGCACACAGTGGTGGGTACTCACATGGTGATTGGAAATGCCATTGTTTCCTGATCTTCGTGGCTTGATCAGGAACTTGAGGGAGGCGTCTGTGTCGTAGGAGTTCCTGTACTTCGCGGTTTCTCAGAGTCACACTACATTCTGTGTCCACATCTCCACACCAGTTGCTGCAGACCCCCCAGGAGCCTCTTACTCCCAAACATCTTTCTTGGGAGACTCAGCCTTTGGCTGGGGAATGAGATGCCTGATGTATGCTAAATAGAGGTGACTTCTGTTTCCAGGGAGCACTGATCTTTAACTTGACCATTGAACCTGTACTCTCTCTGGTCCAAGGCCCCTGATGACCTGCCCTCTTTTTTCTCCTCCAGGCAAAACCTATTTATGGTGGCTGGCTGCTCCTGGCTCCAGATGGGACCGACTTTGACAACCCAGTGCATCGGTCTCGGGTAAGGTCCTCAGAATGAATTCTTGAGGTGGGAGGGACTGGAGAGGTGCCCATCTAAGGGCAAGTCGACCGAGTGGAAGAGGGAGATGGGGAGTTGGAACAGTGGATCCTGGCATGGCAGGATCAGCAGGGAACCCCCATTTGGCAAACTCGTCGG
Source organism: Callorhinus ursinus (assembly GCF_003265705.2). Taxonomy (NCBI): domain Eukaryota; kingdom Metazoa; phylum Chordata; class Mammalia; order Carnivora; family Otariidae; genus Callorhinus; species Callorhinus ursinus. The sequence goes on along the minus strand of NW_027397105.1, from coordinate 12,588,085 downwards.
TCCTACAGGAAAAGTCTCGATGATACTAGTTGTGCCAGGTCCACTCTTTAAAAGGAGATGCTCTCACATGGTGCCTCCTGTTTTCGTGGGTCAGCTTGACTGCAGAAACCGTTAAATGTAAAAGGCAGAAGAGCAGTTCAGCAAACATTTGCATTATGCTAATTAGGCTTCCAGTTCCCTCATTCCCTCCCTTCCTCATCCCATCTCTCTTCCCTCCAGTCCTCCCTGGCTAGGGGCTCAGCAAATGAGCACTAGTGAAGGGGTGACGGACTGGAGTGCCAACCCTGCTTTTTCCCCATCTCTCTTGGGCACCCCAGCCCAGGGTGGGTCCCTGCTGTGCGCAGGTTGCTGGGAGCAGCCCAGTCTGACCTGGAGCATCGAGATGATTAAACCGACATTGTCCCTAACCAGTGGTTTGTTCCTGTACCAGGGAGCCCCTTTGGATGACTCCAGTTAAAACACCCATCTTTTCTTTTCCACATGATTTTTCCAGGTGCTGCCGCCCATACCCTGTAAATTGCTCCAGCTCCTCTCCATTCCCATCCCCTGCTCCGAGAGCCTCTTCTTTGCCTCTTGATCTCTTCTGCCCCTGGCCTGAATGCTGCAGTCTAGAGTGGGGGCCGTGGTGCCCCACAGACCTTGTATTATGTCTGGGATCTTTAGGATTACGTCTGGTATGGGTTTTGACTTTAATTAAAGGAGCCTTGAAAATGTTTCTCAGGAAGACGTCAAGTGGCCTCTCCCTGGACGCCCATCGTGGAACCAGCCGTCTTCAGATCCTCTTCGCAAGGCTGTCTGAGCATCCTGTTCCTGCCATCCAGGCAGGAGGACGGCAGGGCTGACTGTATTCCAATGCCTGCAGTAACCAGGGAGCAGCTCCCTTTCCTGTTCTATATTTGGGTCATACAGAATTGCCATTTCCAGCTTCTGATGGGAAAAACATTATTATGAATGATATAATTCTGGCCCAAAGCAAAGAGATGTGATAGTTAGTTCTTGTGGCTTATTGCCAGTGAAAGTATGAATTTTGCTGGGCTTTTTGAGCTGTTGAAAATAGGTCATGGATCCTCATGATGATCTTTGCTTTGGGATTCGGGGACCAAGAGTCTCTTGTTCGGGACGTATTTTCCCCCCACAAAAGGGAAAGCGCATACTCTCGTGTTCCCTTCTGTTGTCAGTGCCTTTGGGGCCCGCTGGCCCCCAGCGGCCTGTCCTGTGGGTAGAGTAGAGGGGTGCCCTTTGCTGGTCGATCACTCCTTGGACATCAGAGTCATTCTCACAGGCCTCCCTCCTTCTCAGTGTTGATTTTTCTTAGCTTGCTCATCCTCAGTGAACACTGGAGCCTGGCTGTCTTTTTCCCCGTCTGCCACTCCCTGTGGGTCATCAGAACAACCCTTTTATAGCAGTTTCCTCGATTTTGTCAGAAGCGGGGAATCAGTGCCTACTGTTCTCAGGTTATTCCATGTTGTGCCATACAGTTCATCAAAGAAATATCAGCACACGTTACGTGAGCGTCTCTGTGCTGGGTACGTAGAGAATGCAAAAAGGGAACCAGGATACCATCTCTGCTCTTCGGGAGCTTGCCAATTAAAATAAACAGGCATCCTGTGAAATCTTAGTAACTCAATTGGAAAAACACTGGGTGGCTTGGGTCTCTCCCCTGGCCCAGGGCCATCTAACAAATTACTGCTCTTTTGCCTTGGGTCCCTCTTTTCCGGCCATCTGCCCCAAAAATGGAAGCTGTGGAGCCCACATTGCTTTGACATAGGTTTGTGAGACCCGGGGACGCGGCGAGGGGAGATCGGGGCCAGAGCCGCCCTAACCACCCACTCTGTGCTCCATTGCAGAAATGGCAACGGCGGTTCTTCATCCTGTACGAGCACGGCCTCTTGCGCTATGCCCTGGACGAGATGGTGAGTGTCCGGCTGCCTCTCCGCCCTCCCTCCAGCCCCTTCTTTGTGTCTGCATGTGTGTCGTCTGTAACAACAGCAGCATATGCTCTCGCTTGGCCTTCTTTCGGGAGCCTGGACTTTGAAGAACTTGTGGCGTCTGGTAGAGGTGGCTCTGAAAACTCAGACCTTTGGTTTGCGGCGTCGTTAGTGGTGACAGGTGAGAGTAAGTAGTGAGGGAGAAAGGCACTTCTGTTCCGGGCTGCCAGGAGTCACACTTAGCCAGAGCACTCCTACTTAGAAGCAGAACAGGGTGTGGGCCTGCAGCGGCAGGTGGGGGGCTGGCCTGGGGTGTGTGTGGAAGTCGAGCACGTGCGCGTTCCTGTGCTATAGTCCCGGGACTGCCTCTCAGTTCCATTGCTGCAGGTGGTCTCGCTCATCCTGTTGGGCCTTCAGAGGCCTCCTGGCCACTAAGCCAGGGTGTATGGCTCCTTCCTGCCCTGCCACCCACCTGGTTTGCTCCCTGCTTCCTGGGCTGGATGAGTGTCTACTGTTCTTGGTCCAGAGGTGAACCTGAAAACCAACCAGGGGGAATGTTCTGGCTTTTCTTTGTCTTTCCATTTTGCCTCCTGAGTTTTTCCTCTAAAGGAAATTGGTCTCCCCTAAGTAATCTAAAGTAGGACCAAATTCTAAGCTTTTTAATTAATTAATTAATTTATTTATTTATTTATTTATTTTAAAGATTTTATTTATTTATTTGACAGAGAGACAGCGAGAGAGGGAACACAAGCAGGGGGAGTGGGAGAGGGAGAAGCGGGCTTCCCGCTGAGCAGGGAGCCAGGGAGCCCGATGCGGGGCTCGATCCCAGGACCCTGGGATCATGACCTGAGCTGAAGGCAGACGCTCAACGACTGAGCCACCCGGGCGCCCCAAATTCTGAGCTTTTTAAAGGAACGAAGATGGAAGATTTAAGCACCTTTTCCTGTTCCGTTTGAGTCTGTGAGTGTGTGTGTGCCTTTATGTAGGCAGCATTTTTAATTGGGACTGTCCTAGAAAATCTAGACATAGCGTGTAAAATAGGTTGACGCCATCCCATCCAGAGTTCGTTGTTTTGCTACAGGAGTGAGAGCAGGGTTCTGGAAGTGTGTGCAGAAGTAACGGTCCTCTCCGAGGACAGTCCTAGGCTGTTGCGACACTTGGATTTTAGGGTGGTCATGACAGCTGTGTGAACAGGCCACGAGCGAGTCCATTCCCACAGGGGGTCCTAGTCCTGGTGATGTGATGCTTCCTCTACTTCGTTTCTCAGATGAATTAATGCGTATGACGTTTAGGTATGGAATTAATAGATGTGCTAGTTCTACCTCAACTATCACCTCATTGGTTCCTTCTTAAAAGTAATTTTCTTCTTTCTCATTCTTCCTGGTGAGTATATTTATATGGTGTGATAGGCCACAAGGGTTTTTGCCATGGACGCATCTGTGGTCCAGAGTAGATAGATTGGAGGTGAGCACCAGTGGGATGGTAGAATTCACTAGAAATAGGAGCAGGGGGACTGCTTCACTAGGACACCCATTCCTTCAGGGAAAGGAAGCAGGCCTGGAGGCGGACCCAGCACTGCCCTCTGTGTTCTCCCAACTGGGCCATCATACAAATGGTGACCCTGGGTGGGAGTTGGGCTCCTCCAAGCCTTGAAGTTTACTTTGTCCTCCCTGTGCCCAGCTGACTGGTTCTTAAGTCCTGCAGAGACCAACAGTAGAGAAGGAGCCTCAGAGGTCACTGGATTACATCCAGGCTGGGCTGGACCGTGAGCCTTCCCGAAAAATAGAGTTCCCTGGACTTTCCTTGGAGACTGGTTATTCTGGCCAGGAAGTGTTTCTTCAGGTCTAACTGGAGTCCAGTATAGTCTTTTGTTCCCTTCAGCTCAGTTGCACAAGCACAAAGAGAGGGGGGCTACTGCACAAACGCAGAACACACACTGCATCCCAAGAGCAGCTCCTAAGTAATTGGGGCTGTTGAGCCATGAGTCCTGACACCTTGCAGTACATTTTGGTCTCCCAGCAACCTGAATGTTGGTTGGGTATTATTTCATGTGCTGCTGGGGCAGAGGTGGGACTGTGCCAGCGATGTGGGAGAAGAGGCCCCAGGAAAAACTCGGAGTACAGAGAGGGCATTGTGGGGGATGCCCAGAGTGGAGAGTTTTGGGCCATGGGCCACTTTCTGGCAGATGACCTTGGAGCTGAAGAGACTGACTTGGTGTGCCAGTTGCCATCGGAACGCCCGGGCTGCAGGCGGTGCACATGCACTGCAGTGCCAGGGAGGAGAGCGGCATTATTTCTGGGAGGGAAAAGACAGTGGCAGTTACAGTGAAATACCTGTAAAGCAACATTTCAGGCCTGTGACATTTTCCCCGTTGTGTTAGGAAAGTCCTGTGGGGAAAGCTGCAAGGCAGCATCTGGGCTGCAGTTGAGAAGGGGCTGGGTGACGGGTGCAGTCCGATGCCCACTGCCTGGGTCAGCCTTGGCACCCACTGCCCTGGGCCTTGCAGGTGGACTCTGGAGGGGCCTCTCCCACCCCGGGGGTCTGTTTCGGGCCGTGTTCTTCCTCGCCACTTCCTGGATGAGCACAGTCCAGCATCCTGGAGCTCCAACCCAGAGGTCAGCTTTCCTGGTGCCTAGACGCCTGCCTCTTCCTGGCCCGCAGGGTCCTGAGACGTGGAGCCGGGAGAGCTTTTCAGACAGGCTCAGGTGGGAACCGAATGCAGCCGTGCTAAGAGTGTGCTCTGAAAGATCCTAGACTCTACGGTCCTCAGCTGGGCACCACTGTGCTTCCCGGGGCCACCTGGCAGTGTCTGGAGTCTTCTTTGACTCTCACAACTGGGTGCAGGGGTGAAGGAGGTTGCTCTGGGCACCTGCGGGTGGAAGCCAGGAGTGCCGTGATGCACAGGACAGGCCTCACGATGGAATGATCTGGCCCCAGATGGCAACAGTGCCGAGGCTGAGAAACCCTTTGTGATCAGGTCAGTGGCTTATTTAATTTTTTTTTGTTAATTTTTAAAAATTAAAATATAAGTTTGACTTGATTTCTTTTCACCATGATTCTTAAGGTGTGGAAGGACTCACCTGTCTGATTCCCTGGCCGTGAGGGAGGTGAAGGGGCAGGGTTAGCCAGCTGGCTGGTGTGGTGAAGTGCCAGGTGTGGAATAGGGGTAGGCCTGTTCCTGGCGTGGAGGGGCTTCTGTGGGGTGTCCCTGCACATCAGGTGACCGCGGGGCTAGCGGAATTGCTTATGTGTGTGGCTCTTACCTGGGGAGCATATAGGTCCCACTTCCTGTGCTGTGCTCAGAGCACCATGCTGTATACCGGCCCCATCTTGGTGTCGGTGTCCAAGAGCCGCAGCTCTGCGCAGCCTGTAGCCCCTGCTGATCCTCCCCTCCTGCAGAGCGCCCCGCCCGCCCCCAAGTGCTCCGGAGCTCATCTACCGCATGTAATACATTATAGCGTTTTATGGCTGGGCTGTTCCCTTAATACTTAGTCACAGTCTGTTTCACATTGTTACTTGACTTTTGAACAATATTGCTATTTGTTTTCATTGGTTTAAATGTTATCTTACCAACTAGATTGCAACTTTTTTTTTTTTTCATTGTTGGGCCTCCTGATAGTTCTTGGTATCTCTCTGCCTTGTCTGGCCTGGGGCTTGGGTGGCACAGACCTAGTAAATATTTGTTGAGTTGAACTAACCAACTTCGTAAATGTGTTGCTGTAGAGTTTCTGCTCTGGGTGTGGGGAGAAGGTGAGACCTGGGGTGTTTCCTGGAGAGGGATTAGGTATGTTGTGTGTTGTAGCTCTTACTCGGCCCTCCAGAAGGCTCCAGAGAGCAGAGTGGGTAAGGTCCTGGGCCCCCTCGGCTGGGACCAACATGGGCACGGCAGTTGTCAGGAGTTCCCGGGAGGAGGAGGAGGGCTGCAGTCCCTGGGTCAGTGCCCCCCTTGAGGGCTGCTTCGAGAGGCTTTTATGCTCAGAGACTTCTGCTAGGTCTGGAGCCTTCAGGCCTAAGTCCCGGCTCCAGGGGCTGACTACTGCCTTTCTCTTCCAGGCAGCTCTGAGATGGGGCTAACCTCTGGGAATCACTTTTCCTTTTTTGGGAAATTTCTTTCTCGATACACCCACGTACCCTGTAACTGGTGGGTGTGGAAGAGAGGCGAATTTCCCAAAAAAGGAAAAGAACTTTCCCAAACGCAGGCTGAGGTGAGGTGGGCTCGGGGCAGCCTCACAGACAAGTGGGAGCCTGAGCAGTTTGGCTGGGCTGCTGGTTTTTCAGGAGCGAACGGAGTAAAGAATCTAAAAACCCAAACTGCTCCCTCTCTCCTCTGCTGTTGTTTCTTCTTCTGTAATCTGCCCATTTTGTACCAAATTCTGCCACCTCTCTTTGAGCTTTTGGGGACCGATGTAAAGCTAAGGTACTGATTTCATCAGATCCCAGAGGTCATTAGGAGGCTTTCTCAGAGAAGAGCAAGTCCGGTGGGGAAGTGGGGCCAAGTTGTGGGTGGAGCATGCTGGGCCATGAGGCTTTGGGGCTCTGCGTTGGGACTGGACCTGGTGAGCTGTGGGCAGTCTGGTCTCTTGCTTTCATGTTCTCTTCCTTTTCCCTCCCAGAAGCCAGGCAAAAAGATGGTCTCACGTGGCAGCCCCTTTCTACTTCCTGTCTCCGTGTTTCTGACGACTCTAGGTGTAACTCATATAAGTGGAGTCACACAGTATTTGTCCTTCCCTGTCTGGCTTATTTCACTTAACATAATGTCTTTAAGGTTGATCCATGTTGGAGCATGTGTCAGATCTCCTTTTTTTTTTTTTTTAAATATCGTGGTCTGGTGGTGTTGAACCCTGTCTGCTCTGAAACAAACTGACCCTGGGTTTCTCCTGCGTGGAGACCATGGCGGGATCGTACCTCTGCCTCTGTGGCAAGTGTGTGGTATTAAGGGTCACCTTTCACTGTGTGGGGCTTCTCTCCATTCTTTGCCTTGAGAGTCAGGCCAGACCAGAGCTGTGTGACTTTGTGGGGACTGTGCCGCCGAGGACCCTTAGCTTAGTTCACACCCCCAGACATAATCAGGAAAACACTTTTAGCCCTTGTGTACAGGCCTTTTTCAGGGGCAGTGTGGGTTTGTCCATCCCACAGAATGCCAGGGTCCAGCCAGCGCAGTTACTCTGGGATGTCTGTGCTTGGAGCGTCTGTCTTTGTGTTGAGAGATGAGCTTGGTGGAAACATTCTTAAGAGGATGCCAAGTGCTAACAGGTTAAGATTGTGGCTCCTTGAAAGGGGAACCCTCCTACACTGTTGGTGGGAATGCAAGCCGGTGCAACCACTCTGGAAAACAGTATGGAGGTTCCTCAAACAGTTGAAAATAGAGCTACCCTACGATCCAGCAGTTGCACTGCTGGGTATTTACCCCAAAGATACAAATGTAGGGATCCGAAGGGGTATGTGCACCCCGATGTTTATAGCAGCAATGTCCACAATAGCCAAACTGTGGAAAGAGCCAAGATGTCCATCGACAGATGAATGGATAAAGAAGATGTGGTATATATATGCAATGGAATATTATACAGCCATCGAAAGGAATGAGATCTTGCCATTAGCAATGACATGGATGGAACTGGAGGGTGTTATGCTGAGTGAAATAAGTCAATCAGAGAAAGGCATGTATCATATGACCTCACTGAAATGAGGAATTCTTGATCTCAGGAAACAAACTGGGGGTTGCTGGAGTGGTGGGGGGTGGGAGGGATGGGGTGGCTGGGTGATAGACATCGGGGAGGGTATGTGCTATGGTGAGCACTGTGAAATGTGCAAGACTGATGAATCACAGATCTGTACCTCTGAAACAAATAATGCCACATATGTTAAGAAAAAAAAAAGAAGATAGCAGGGGAAGAATGAAGGGGGGAAACTGGAGGGGGAGACGAACCATGAGACGATGGACTCTGAAAAACAAACTGAGGGTTCTAGAGGGGAGGGGGGTGGGGGGATGGGTTAGCCTGGTGATGGGTATTAAAGAGGGCACGTTCTGCGTGGAGCACTGGGTGTTATGCACAAACAATGAATCATGGAACACTGCATCCAAAACTAATGATGTAATGTATGGTGATTAACATAACAATAAAAACACAAAGAAAAAAAAAGATTATGCCTCCTTTATAAGGGTTTGCTTCCTGTAAGACAGAGTCCTGGAGGTTGCTTTGATCTCAGGACCTTCGCCCCCCTCATTCTTGACAAATTTCAGCTGTTTTGGGGCTGTGTCAAAGCCCTGAATAGTGCCCTGGTCCCCAGGGCCATAGGAGGGGTGGCACAGCTCAGCCCTACGCTCTTTAGGAACGGTCTCTGAGGACTTTTGCTGTGTCCCCCATTGCATCTGGTTGCAGACATTCCCCTAAGAACCTCCAGAGGGCAAGGCCCACCTTTCCACAGTTGAAGTCACCACTCCTTGGAATTTTTAGGACTCACTAATGTTTGAGAACCTCTTCTGTAGGCTCTGGCTTTGTTCCTTCCTCACCTGACACTTTCCCAGGCAGAGGCAGCCTGGTGTGTCGGATTCGTTGGTAACCAGTGTGGCCGTTGTGTCCATAGCAAAGAGCTGGGGGGGAGAAACACATGGCCACAAGGAGGCCCCTCTCGTGGTGAAGCTCACAGTCTGTTGGGACCCACATGAACAAAACCATGATGTGCATCCTGTTCAAGGCAGTGGGTCGTTTGGGGAGTCAGAGAAGTCTCCTGAAAGGAAAGAGCGGCCATTGGCCACCTTCCTACTTGTCGTGGAGACTGGGGAGGAGCAGCGTCCTTGGGCCAGTGCTGTGTTGGCTCTTCAGGCGCAATCTCTAATGTGGTCCTCCTGACATTGCCTTGATAGATACTGTATCCATTTCATAGAGGAGAAAACAGGCCCAGAGATACGGTGGGGGTCACTCAACTTCTGAGCAACAGACTCGGATTTGTAACCAGGTGGGACACTTTCTGGAAGAAGGATGGTGTCTTTTCCCCAGTGCTCCTGTCCTTCACTGTGTCTAGCAGTGGCCGACTCCACCAGCATCTGCTTCCCGCAGGCAGGAAGGGAATGGTGCTGGCCGAGGGCCAGGCTGGGCTCTCGGCATCCTGCCCACCCGTCGAGTTTGTCTGTAGCCACAAACTGGCAGCGAGAGTAGCTTCCCTTGTGTGTTGAAGCCGGGCAAACTAAACTAACTTCAGGCGTGCAGGCCCGGTAGACGAACATGCACCGGAGATGTGCAGAATCGGAAGGGCCTTCCTGGGCCGAGGGGCAGGGTCGCTTCCTTGGATGCAAAGGGGAGGGTGAGATGGTGAACCCGAGAAGATATTTTATGGATTAGTCTCGTGTTTTTAGATTTATTTTTAAAGCTGTCCTGTGTTAAGCCTTGCTTTGGCCTCCATTCTTTTGCACATGGTTTCGGCTTCCAGGAAACAGGCAGGCCTGCTGTGTCAAGGTGCCAGGAGCCTGAAGGGTGTAGGGAGAGTGTTGGTTTGGGAGTGCGGTAGCTATGGGTTTTAAGCTACTTCCTCTGTTCTGGCGGGGCGGCCTTGAGCAGGGCCTTCCTCACTACCCGCTTTCCCTCCTTCCCCTCCTCTGCTTGGCTGCTCTTCGCTGGTCCTGCGCTTGCTATGGTAATAATGATAGTTTCAAAAACAAACTCTGCCCCTGGAAGTGTTTCTTTACCCAGCCCCTTGAGGAAGATGGGGAGCCCTTAGAGAGAGGAAGCCAGCCCAGAGGCCCTGCGGATGCAGCACATTGCACTGGGGTCTGTGGCTGCCGTCACGCACGGTTGGGAGGCCTCTGATTTTAAGCAGAAATCTGTGCAGAACCTTCCTAGAAGCTTTAAAATGGATTCAGTCTGGTGCCACTTGAGTGAAAGTTGTGAAATAATCCCAGGCTGTCCTTCCCCAGCCCCTCGGCTGTACTGCTGGATATGCCGACTGGAGGGACCGCCTTCTGTGGCAGAATTATCCAGTTGTCTGAAGGCCCAGGCCACGTGCCTGCACGGACAAGGCACCTCTTCTTGTGTCGACCGTGTAGTTAACTTATTTTTCCAAAATAACGGACTTCTTTTTTAAGTATCTGCAAAAGTCTCGTTTTGCTAACGTGGGCTGATGTGTGAACAGAACTCCTCTTTCTGGGTTAACTTGGAGGCACATGTAGGGGCTGCTCTTTGCAGGGAGAAGTGGCAAGTGGCAGGGAGGCAGGAAGCGGGCCACTGGCAAGTCTGGGCTGTGTGGAAGGTGATTCCAGGGAGTTGAGGTGCTTTGCCCCCACCTGTGTTAGCTTTCTCGACATGGGGTCCTTTGATGAGTCCCTTAGTTTTCATCTCTTTGGGAGTGACATTTTCACAATCCCTTGGCTGGAAGGCGGGGCACTAGGCGCAGTCCTGGTGGAGACTATGTGGTGGCTCCTTGGAGGCAGGGAACAGCGATCAGGGATGGGTCATAGGAAGGCCCCCTGTGCTTGGCCTCTGGGCTTCCTGCTGGCCAGGAAGTTGATGTGATTAAGCAGAGTATGGCATAGATGAACCCAGGTGGCATTGGGAACTCTTCCTTGCTGACAGTGGAATCCTCTTGTCAGAAGGTCGGGGGTCAGTGGTGAAGTTTACAGGTGCCACACACCATTTTTCCCTAAGTTTGATTCACTATGATGCATGAGACTTCACACATTAGAAAGAAGCATGTAGATGCAGGGACGTTTTCTTTGCGTCTCTCTGGGACCTTCAGTACAGACATTGTTCTCTGGAATCGGGACCAAACTTAAAGACCCTCCCCTCCTCTCCTTTTAAAGTAAGTCGGGGAGGAGCTTGGGGACATGGGCTTGTTAAGACTTTTGAGCCTGGCGTTATTACAGAGTGCAGCATTCTGCCTCTGGTAGCTTTTCCTTGTCATTTCTTGTCATTTACAACTCTGTATGCTGGCCCGGGCGACATATCTCACACATGAAACAGCTGGGGCATGGAAGCCACCAGTGGCGAACCATGGTGCTGTTTGGATGAAGAACAGAGCAGACTCGGTTGTGGCAGAGGGGTTTCCAGAGGTGACCCGGTCCAGACCTCCGTTTTATGGCTGGGGAAACCCAGTGCAGGGGGTTCACCGACTGTGGGAGCTCAACCAGTAGGTGTAGGCTCAGCAGCCAGGTTCTCCGATTGCTTGGTCCTGATCTGCAGCCTGTGGGCCACCCTTCGGGGAGTGGGAGTAGGTGGGGAGGGAAGGGCTGTTTTATATACAGGGGCCTGAGTGGGGGGTGGTGTGAATGTTTTATGCTTCCAGGGTTAGAACCTGAACCCCGTAGAGGAAAGAATCAGAGAACATGTAGGAACGAGTGGGTAGAGGGGTGAGGTAGACCGGGACAAATAAATACTTGTCAGGTACGGTAGGAAGTTTCTGCAGTTTCTGAAGTTTCTTCAGGTAACCCTGAATCATTTGCAAGAACCAAGAGAAGACACAGGTACCACTCCCCACGTGGGTCCAGGTCAGCGGAAGGGCCCCCCCTTCCGCTGTCCCTTCTCCCTAGGACACTTAGGCCATGTGGGTCTCCCTCTGTAGGACAGTAAGCAGCTCACGACGGGGCCTGGTATTGGCCTGCACACACAGGACATACCCAGGTGTGGGCGAAGCTGACTCGGTGATGAGTGGGTCTACTGTCCCCTTGGCTCTGGTGCTTGACTCTCTGCTGTAAACATTTTAAGAAGGCCTCCCACTAAGAATCCGAGTTCTTTGCCTTTCAGTGGGCACTGAGGAATTGGCCACCTCGTGTTGCCCAGCGAATGCCTTTCCATCTCACTGGGTCTGTCCGGTGTGCTTACCTTCCTTCCCAGTTACATAAATGGTGAGTCTGGGATGGCAAAATAGTCATTAGCTGCCTGCCTGTATCCAGTGTTCATGAGCCATTAAGGAGGTACCCATGTTCTTCTCTCTGCCTCCCCCGGTGTGCCTGCAGGTACTGAGTGGGGAGGCTTCTGGATGCCTGTGATTAATTAACAGAGGAGGCTGAAGATGGTGTTATGTCCTGTTGTCCACTCAGGTGCCATCTGCCCAGCCCTTTGCGTGTGCACGGCTCTGTAGTTAGAGGAGGAGGTGATGGGGGCAGTTGGAGCAGCAGTTCTGTTGAGTTGGCGGAGGGATTTCTGTGGCCCTCGCTCTGCGCTGGGATCGCAGCCAAGGAGGGCCTGTGATTGGCACCCTTGTTGGAGATCTTCAGGGCTGTGGGTGGACTTCTCTGCAGCAGCTGCGGCTGGCCTATGGGGTGAATCTGTGATAATGGGCTGGGTGGCTCCCTCCTGCAGAGACAGAAATGACTTCGGGTATTAGGAAAGTGAACAGCTTGCACTAATTGGTTAGGAAACTAATTAAGTAGCAGCAGGGAAAGAACTGTCGAAAAAGAGTCATTTTATGGGAGTTAGCAACAGGAAACATTTGGGGTTGAAAAAACAAAGCCAAGCAAGTGGTATTAGTATGTTTACATGTGCACATGTGATGCTGAAACACACATGCACAGGCGGGGCTGGGTAGCACACAGCCAGGCCACAGAATCCTCCAGGGGCACAGTCCCTGTACCCTTATCTCCTGGACACCCCCCCCCACCCGCCCAGGACCCCAGTGCCGCTGCACCCACTCTCCCTGCCCGAGTCTTTTGCTTTGGACTTCCCTGGGAAATGGGCAGTGCTAACCATCTGATAAGCCAAGCCCCTTAAGGTATTTATTGTGGGTAGGCAGCTTAATATGTTTGTGGCTTAATCTCTCCTGCCCTCCGTTCTCCCCACAAAACACTTTTTCAGAAGCATCTTTTCTTCGGCAGGGAAGGGCAGGGCATGTTCTTTACGGTGAGAGAACCCTGAAGCTAGGGAGTGATTACACTGGTGAAATCACAGGAACGATAGGCAGGTGGGGGTTCTTAAGGAAGGGGGATCCTTCACAAGGGCTGGTTTAGCCCATGTGCATGTGTGTGTTGAAGAGTCACTTGCTTACAAGATCTGTTGGGTGCCTGGAGTATGTCAGAAGTGAACTCCAAGGTGGCTTTATTCTGGGGAGAGGGTACTGATACTAACGCACAGCATGGGGAGGGTGTTACTGGTTGCCTGTGGCTGCCCCAGCAAGTCACCGCCAACCTGGTGGCTGAAAATGACACAGATTTGTTCTCTGACTGTCCTGGAGGTCAGGAGTCCAGCATCAGTAACTCCGGGCAGAACTGGTTCCTTCTGGAGGCTCCAGGGGAGAGCCCATGTCCTTGCCTTTCCAGATTCCGGGGGCTGCCTGCACTCCTCAGCTTGTGGCCCCTTCCTCACATCACTGCTGCCTCTTGCTTCTGTTCCCCTCTCCTGCTCTTTGTCACGTCTCCCGCCTCTGTCTTCTACGACACTTGTGATGACCTTGAGCCCACCACATCAGCGCTTCCTCTCCCATCTCAAGATCCTTGCCTTAACCACACCTGCAGAGTCCTTTTGCCATCTAAGGTCACAGGCACAGGGTCCGGGGATTGGGACGTGGATATCTTTGGGGGCCATTATTTAGCCCACACAGAGGGTGTGATAAAGGGAGCTGAGGCAAAGTGTTCTGGAAACAGAGGAGGGTGACCCTGCCTGGAAGGTTTCACGGAAGAAATGAGCTGGGCCAGGTCTGCACGGCTCAGTGGCATTGCCTAGCCCAGGCCGGGAGATGGTGGGGAGGGCTGCCCACCTTCCTGGCAGAAGTATGACTTCCGAGTGACCAGAGGTGTGGCTGCCTCCCTTTCATATTGTTTTCCTGCCTATTCTCTCCCCAGCTCTGGTGGGGGGCAGGCTGAGCAGTGCTCACAGGTGCCCCTGGCAGGCAGGCGTGATGCAGAGGCACTAGGAATGGGAGAGGAGAAAGGCAGAACATGCAGGAGGAAAGCAAAAGATGGGGCCAGCAGAGATTGTGGGCCATGATGGCATGGCCCCCACCTAGTGTCGCAGGTCTTTGTTTTCAGAGTGAGTCAGTCGTGGGTTGTCAGTGTAGGGAAGGGCTTGAAAGGACCAGCCCTTGTTTAGAGTGGGCTGATAGAGAAGTGATTTTGCCCCGGTCATGGCAGCATGGAGACTGGCATTGCCGAGCTTTGACGGTTGCTCTGACTCGAGTCAGCTCCTTGAGAGAGCTCCTTGAAGTGGAAGGGGCTGCAAACAGCATGGTTGCTGTCCTTCTCATCAAGCCAGCCTGCAGGGAGGAGGGGCAAGGGAGGGAGGAATCTCCACTCGGTCCTAGAGGAGTCTGTCTTCCTGTTGGCGAGCCTGGTTTTGTTAACGTCCAGGGGCTGTGGGCTTGCTTGCCAAGCCAGTGGGACACTACGGTGTGGGGATGGTGCAGGTGGAGGAGGACCGAAACTCCCCAAAGGCCGTGCAGGCTTTGAAGGACTTTGTACAGTCCCGCTCATGACCCACTTCTGGCCACATGGGAGCCCCCTGGTCTTAGAGCGTGATTCCAAGGCTGGGATTCCAGCCCAGCTTCTGCTTCCCCTGCTCTCTGTCCCTTGTCAGGTAACCTGCCTTTTGGACTTCTGTTTGTACCTTTGTCTGGACGGGAGGGAGGTGGATGGGCTGCCCTTCAAGTTCTAATATGAACGATTCACTTTTCTTCCTCTGAGCCCACTGGTGAGGGTTGTACCTGTCTTCCCCTCAGCCAGTGAGGATGTGGTGGCCTGACCGTGCTCACGGTGCCCAGACCCCCGCTGGAAATTGGTGTATGCAGGTGCTTATCAGTGGCATCAGGCTGCTGCTCCAAGGCCATGGTGGCTGTCACTGGGGCGGGAGCCTGAGGTTCACTTCCTTCAGGTAGCCATGCACTTTGTTTTGGGAACCAGCTAGCCTCCGTGGTGCCTGCAGAGGTGAGAAATCATGTACCACAGTGCTAGCTGTTCTCACTGGGTTCACACTGAATCCTTGCCGTGGTCCATGGAGAGAGCAGTGGCTTGCCCAAGGGTGAGCCGGCCAAGCTGGCTTCTTGTACCCAGTCGTGGGTCGGAGGCCTGGTCGGTTCCCCATAACTGAGCTGGGGCCCAGGCACCCTGACGGACCCAGGGATTCCAGAGCTTTGCCTGGTTAGTGTTAGAAGAGTTTGGTGTGGCAGGATAAATGATAGCAGAGGTCTTTACACCTTTGTGGTGTGATTGGTGCTAAACTGTGGCATTGCTGGCACCTGCTGACACACAGCACTTGCACATCCCCAGCTGGCGCAGAGAAGTCACAGGGGCTCTGAAGGGCTAGACCACCTCCTTTCCTCATTCCCCCAAGGCAGCTAATGTCTGAAGAATCCACTGTGGTGGGGTGGGTTTACTTACGCCGGGGCGTGGAGGGCGTGCCTGGCCCTGACTTCCATTCTGGTGTATTCTCAGGAGACCTGACGGCCTGGCTGCATATTCTGGTCCCAGAGACGCAGAGGGCTGCCCTGGCCGCATCTGGAGGGACCAGGGGAATGGTGAATGTAGTGCGGTGTTGGGAGGGTCCTTGGAGACGTCCTGGAGTTTAGCCCTCACCTCTGACAGATGAGGAAAATGAAAGCCAGAGGGGAGAAGGGGTCTCTGCAGTCACCCACCAGCAGGTTTCAGGGGACACATCTCTGCCTTCACGCAGTGGTTCTCACTGCCTGGAGTCAGGATTGTGTGTGAACAGGACCATGTTCACTTAATGAGCTGCAAGATACCGCCAAATAGACGCATTTGCTTATTTTCTGTCCCAGCAGAGCCTCGTATCTGTAGGAAGCACTCAGTGATTGTGGGAGGCATTGAACTGCCTCTTCCAGGGTCACGCAGCTGGTTGGCACAGCACCATGCTGCACAGCCCATCCTCGTGCAGGGCCCTCTTTACCGCACCACCTGGCCTCGGAAGGTGGAAGCCCCATTGGAAGCTGAGGGTATAAGGATGGGGGATGGGGAGGCTGGCGCTACGATGGGCCTGGGCTTTGCGGTAGGAGAGTGGCTGCGTGTGTGAGAGAACGCGTCAGGTTTTCTGTATTTTAGGGACCTCCATTCCAAGACGGAGGAGAGAACACAATCCATGCTCTAAGGAGGAAAGGTTCGGAAGATAGTCAGCCCCAGCCCAAGTGTGCCTGGGCCTGGTTTCTACATCAGCATTTACACCAGGGAGAGCCAGGTGCACAGCCAGAGTATCACTGTAAATGGAGTTTGACTCTCTTTCGGTGACGTAGGGTGCACTGTGCTGGGGGATGGCGGGGCCGGGCTTCAGACCAGAGCCCTTAGCAAGAATAACCCAGACACCTCACCCAGTCCCGCCTGCCGTACGTACACTTCTCGCTCGCTCTCCCTCCCTCGCTCTCTCACGCTCTCTCGGGTTGCCTGTAATAACATCTCATTGCTTTCTCCCAAGATGTCCTCCAAGGCGTCCTCCATCCTTCCTCTGAGGGTGGGCAGTGCTACAATGCAAAGGGTCGCACACACGCACAGACACCATTTCCAGCTAAACCTACGTTGTCCGTGTAGCCAGACCCGACTTCCTCTGCTTCATATGCTGAGACTTGTTACAATCGTGTGGAAAGCTCATGGCAAATGACCAGGAAAAGGGTAAGTGCTATGAGTCCATGTCAGATACACACCAGTTGTCGCATATTTGACACAAATAGCAGCCTGGCCTCAGGCACTGGGTTTAGAAAGGGGCACGTTTCTAACCCTGTGTCTTCTCTCTCTTCTTACCAGAGTGAGAGTGGGGGATGGAGAGGCCAGAACATGACTGGTGGGAATTCTCGAAGGTTCCCCTGATGTTCCTGTCTTTTTCTTCATTTGCTCGCCTTGGCCCACTGGATCAGATCACTGTGCCCAGCTTTTTAGCTGCCTTCCTGTTACTGAAATAAACTCAAGTCCTGCCTTTCCAAAGTAGGAGAGGAGTGAACATTTCCTCCTAGGGCCACTCAGCCTTTTTTTTTTTTTAAGATTTTATTTATTTATTCATGAGAGACAGAGAGAGAGAGAGAGAGAGAGAGGCAGAGGTAGAGGGAGAAGCAGGCTCCCCGCAGAGCAGGGAGCCTGATGCGGGACTCGATCCCAGGACCCTGGGATCATGACCTGAGCCGAAGGCAGACACTTAACCAACTGAGCCACCCAGGCGTCCCGCCACTCAGCCACTCTTATCTTTCTTTCTTCATAGGCCCCGTAGGGAAAGACAAAAGCTCACATAGGTGATGTTGACGAACGTCAGGATGTCTTCTTTGGATGGGACCCCTCATCCCACTGCTGTGGGCCCCTGCGGAGGCGAGGGGAGCAGTGCTCCCCAGGCCGGCAGGGGGGAGGGTATGGGGGTGGCTGCTGCCGCTGCCCAGAAGAAAGGAAGGCCCAGTTGTCTGTGGAAAGGAATGGACATGGAAGCACTTAACCTCTTCCCATTTGTTCACTCATCCATTCACTCACCACTGCAGAGGTCACAGGTGTGTGTTCGGAAGGGATGTTGTAGGGGTGGAAGAGGGGAGAGGTCTTCTGTATTGAACTTTAGTTTTTTAGTTTAACAGCATATATGAACCTCTGATAGCTTGGAACCGATTTTGGCCATGCTGTTTCCCCCCGTATATTGTTAGCCTTTTCGCATCTGGGAGAAAAGCATTCGCCTAGAACACATCCAGTTCTTTGGCTTAAACTTTATATGAAACCCCCAAGTCAAGCACTGAAACTATTAACAGCCTGAGAAATGACCTTTCCATAACTGCTGTAGGCAGCACATGAATCCGCTCCAGCGAATGCCCTATTTGAGGTCTTCAACTTAGGAGGAATGGTCTTTTATTTCCAATGGCCATGCCCAATGAGAAAATAATACATGAACGCACCCTAAAGAGGAGTTGCATCCAGAACTGACTGTGTGAGCGGAGGACCTGAGGGGGCGGGGGTCAGTCTCCCAGACCCATGGAAGTTATCTTCTCGTCGGAGTGAGAATGAGGCAGTATCTTGGGAGGGTCCCGCATCCATTTCCTATAGCTCAGTATTTACCTTGGGATCTTACGGTGCTCTCTGATATACCTGGAAGCTGGAAATGGGCCAGGTGGGAGTTTGGAAGGTATCATGGGAGCTTTGATTTTTTTTTTTCAAAATAATAAAAATACATAGTTTAAAAAGTCAAATACATAACCAGAATACAGGAGTGCACTGCTCTGTTCCATTCCTCCTTACCCCTGAGCCTGTTCCCAGAGGAGGCCATTTCCAGTTCTTAGAGCTAGAGAATTCTAGTGCTTACCTCTGCGTTTGTGAATAACATGTTTATATTGCTATTTCTTGAGTTCTTAAAGGTATTATCTGTTGCTTGTGTACAGCATAAGATAGGACTTAGTTCTCTCACCTGCATGGCTTTGCCACACAAACACGCACACGCACACACATGTACGTTGTGTAGAGGCACATGCACACTCTCCTATCTTCTCTCGTCCTTCCTCTGTCCTACCACAGAGTTACATTAAATATTAGGGTTAAATTAGTGTGTAAAATATTATGGAGTGTTAAAAGTTTGCACATTCAAGCCATGTGTAGTAAACTATGATAAGATTTATTTTCTTATATTTGGCTTCTCTTGCAGTTAATAATTGTCTTCTCCCTCCTTCATTTCATTGTCTATATAACCTTAGTTGAACCCTAAACATTCTGACAGAACTATAGAACTCCTCTTGATGTGGGCAAGTACCGGTGCAGTGATTCTTTTTTTTCTTTTTTCCCTGGTAACATCCCGCATGGAGCCGGCTATCCCCTTGTTCCAGTTTGCATTGGCTCTTCTCCAGGCCTACTGCATAGCTCTTGACCTGCGACTTGCCTACTGTCATCCTGGGAATTCCCTTCTTCTTCCTCCTGAGTTTCTTAGTTCCATCTCTTTTGTTTAATTCTCTGTTTTGGTGAAGTCTTTTGAGTTTTGACACCTTGCTTGTCTGAAGATGCCTTTCTAGGGCGCCTGGGGTAGCTCAATTGGTTAAGCGACTGCCTTCGGCTCAGGTCATGATCCTGGAGTCCCGGGATCGAGTCCCGCATTGGGCTCCCTGCTCAGCGGGGGGTATGCTTCTCCCTCTGACCTTCTTCCCTCTCATGCTCTCCACCATTCTCTCTCTCTCTCAATAAATAAATAAAAATCTTTAAAAAAAAAAAAAAAAGATGCCTTTCTGACCCATGCTGTTGATTGGTAGGTGGACTGGCTATAGACTCTTAGGCTGGAAATAATCTTCCCTTGGAATTCTGAAGGCACTGTTCTTCGTCTTTAACTTCCAGCATTACTGTTGAGAAGCTCATGTACAAAGGATCTGATTCCTGATCTTTTGTAAACAGAGGAATTTTTTCCCTGAAAACCTTGAGGAGTTCCATGTTATCTCTTGAGGTCTCAAATTTCATGAAGATATACCTTGGTGTGCATCTGTTTTCTTTCATTGAGCCAGAAACCTGCGTACCTTTCAGCACGGAAAGTTCTGTCTTTCTGGTCCAGAAAGTTGTTTTGTATTTTTTTCCCCTGGCGATTTCCTTTGCTTCGTTTCCCTTGGTCTTTGCCTCTAGAACTCCTAATATGTGGCTGTCAGTTCTTTTGGACAGTCTCCAGTTTTGCTGTCTGTCTTCTTGCATTCATTTGTCATGCCTGAGATTCCGTCAGCCTTGCCTTACACCCTTTAGTTTCTTATTCCAGTGATCCCATTTTCTTATTTTCATTCTGATTCTTATGCCAGCTACCATATTTTTGGTTTCTTAGGGCTCATTTTTTGTTCTCTGTCCCTTTTTATAGCACCTTATTCATGTTTCATGGATGTAGTGCTTTCTTTTATAACTTCAGTTATTTTGAAATGCTATTCTGTATATGGTCTGACTCCCTTTCTTCCTAGTTCCCTTTCTGCCCCCGTTTTGGTCTTGGGCACTCTCAAATGAGTAGTCACCCCTGGCTGTACATTTGTATTCAAGAATAAGAGTGTGCATGTGTGGATGTATGTGGGGGTGACTGACTGGCTCTGCCTTAGAGGGACAGTCAGGCAGGAAACTGGCGACTTCAGGGGGACCCTCCAGTGTCCCCAGATATAAATTCTCTCATCTCAGTCGATGCCAGTTTTAGGAGGTCTTTCTCTTGGCCTTGTCACTTTCCCCAGGTACAGTCCTCCTCTCCAGTCTAGGGAGACCTGTGGGCAGCAGAAGGACTTTGAGTTGGGGATCCCAACTTTGCAAGAATCTTCCACCCCTCCTTCCCCCCAGTGGTGCCTGCTACCCCAGGTCCAGAGCCCTTCCAGAGAGTACCCTCTGGTTAGTGCTGATGGGAGCTGACCAGTCCTGGCTATTAGCCTCACCTCCTTGGTCACAGATGCCTGGGGCCTCCAGGCCCTGAGCTTGCTGGTGTTCGGGGCAGTGTTGGCCAGAAGCTTCCTCCGCTCGGCCAGGTCACTCTCCGTGTGTGCAGCCACTTCCTAGGTTCCGGTGCTTAATTAATGTCCCACATCTGCTGCTGTCTCTTCTCTATAGTGTTTCGTCCTTGAGAGTTTGTACCTTTTACAGATTCCCTTGTGGTCATTTTTATTAGGGTTTTGGCAGGACTTTGGACACATTGGTGTGTTCAGTTGGCCGTGTTTAACTGGAGGCCCCCCTCATGCATTTCAGGAAGACCGAGGGCGTGTGCTGGTTTCCCCTGTTGGCAAGTCATTCCTGCCTTCCCCACCCCTCTGTTTCTGTGCTCCTGTTCCCTGGTGTGAGTCTCTGTCCTTGTTTTGTCCTGTGTGGGTCATATTGTTGCTCTGGGTCTGTATGGCTCCTTCTGTGTACTTGGCGGGGGGGGGGGGGGGGGGGGTAGGTGTATGCGCCTGTGTTTGAGAGTGAACGCACACACACCTGCCAAGGGGTGTATGTGCCTTTGCCTCCTGAGTTGAATGTACTGTCTATGATTTGCCTTGGCACCTTTTATGAGGAAATACTTGCATAAATAGTTGAAATTCCAGCTTCTTTTGGTTGGAAAGCCAAGGGTTAATGATGACTGCTGTTGCAGAAGAGTTGGAGGGAGACCGTTCATCTAATCTGCCTCTGCTGAATAAGGCCCTTTACTGATCAGGACAGGTCACCTACTTGCACCAACAATAAGACCCTTGTCACACACGAGGCAGGTTCTGCAACTGATACTGTGCCTGCCTTGAGAAATGCCATCAGGGAGACCTGGGGCTCGAGCCCGTCTTTATCCCAAGGCCACATAGCACTGTTGAATTTTCCTTTTCCCTACACCAAATGGGACCTTTGGAAATCAGGAGAGAGGTTGAATTCATTCACTGACTCATTGCTTGTTTCTTGCATGCCGTGGACAGGCTGGGAGTTGGAAAAATAAAGATGAAGAAGAATCCCTGCCCTCCAGGATCTTATAGTCTATAGTCAGGAAAAGGGAAGCGTCAGCCATCATGGGGAGCATTGGGGCTGAGAGAGACACACACACACACCCTGGCCAGGCACAGGAGCCAGGCTGACAAGCTCTGGGACTCCTTGGGAAAGAACACTTTAGGAATAATCTGGAGGTGGAGGTGGAGGTGGGAAGGTTCCTCTAGGGAGAGGGAGTGATCGGTACAGAAGGCAGTGATAGAAGATGGGGCTAAAAATTAAAACCAGTGACGTCACCCCTGCCCCCGACCAGAAATGAAATAGTGTTCATGGTGAAAAACGTGGGAAACACACACACACAAAATATGCGAAAAACAAATTGCCCATTAAATCTTATTACCCAGAGATAAAAATCTGTTAATATCACGATTTGTGTATCTTCTTGGAGTGTGTGGTTGTATATGGGTATTTTGAAGCACGGCCTTTAATACATACTGTTCCATCAGTTGGCTATATTTGCTTCATTCTGTACTGTTGGACGTTCACGTTGTTTTCAGATTTTTGTCCTTTTCTTTATTTAATATGATGCTTCAGGAAACACTCCCGGAGGTAGACTTACTGGTACAGGCTGGCACACTCCAGAAATCCTGTATTGCCTCAGCACTAGGCCCGTGTCCTTGTTCCTCACCTTCTGCATTTCTCTGCTCAACACGTCTCACACCCAGATTTTGTGTGGCTGTTCCGGAGGTTGTAGGGTGATGCTTTCTGAGTGAGGCACCCACAGTTAAGACTGAATTTGTGGTGTTAAAGAACTGAGTTAGTTTGACTCGCTGGAAGCCTGCAGATCATTGAAAAAATCTTATTTTAGATCCCATTTTATTCTTCCACTGTCAAACCAGAACTAACAGCAAAGGGAGCTGGGGGACTGACATCTGAACATGCCCGCCCCCCGCCCCCGTACTTGTGAGAGCTAGGAGGCTGGGAGCAGGCAGCTCCTGCTCCACCTCCCAGGGGTGGCCCTGCTTGGGGCCTGGCACCCCCCACTCTCCCTTGGTGCTACCAGCACTGCTGTGAGGTGGCCACGTTGGCCCAGATGTTACACATGGGGAAACCGGCTAGCAGGCGGTAGCCCAGA
Source organism: Callorhinus ursinus (assembly GCF_003265705.2). NCBI lineage: Eukaryota > Metazoa > Chordata > Mammalia > Carnivora > Otariidae > Callorhinus > Callorhinus ursinus. Next base: position 12,565,761 of record NW_027397105.1, on the reverse strand, counting down.
GTGAAGCGGCCTCAGGGGTCTTAGCCCTCAGCTGATGTCTCCTTTTCCCTAGAGTCTGATGTTGCCCTTGCCACGCTCTGCCTCCTCCAGGCCCCTTACTCTCCACCACCCATTTGCCTTTTAGAATTGGGATTGAAACAGAATTGTTTCTGGCCCTAGAAGGGGCTTGCTGAATTCCCATGTCTCTAAAAATATCTGTGAGACTCTCCCCGCCCAGTCTCCTCCCTACCGAATCTGCTTCTCTCTCTCTCTCTCTCTC
>NW_027397105.1:12556788-12565402 GCF_003265705.2 Callorhinus ursinus | reverse complement strand
TCTCTCTCTCTCTCTCTCTCCCCCTCTCCCCCCCTCCCCCCCCACCCCTCAACTTGGGGGAAGAAATAAGATCTCCCTGCTCTTTCCAGGCTCAGGATGGAATAAATAAGAAACGCTGAGTTTCCACAGTTAAAAGGGGGAAAACTGCCTGTGTTCGGCCTGGAGAGCTGCCACCGTGCCTGGGTCCAGGTCCGCACTCGGAGGGCCCTGCCTCCTGCTCTAGGAAGGGGATCAGGGAGGAAGAGAGAGGGGACTCGACCTGAGTGAGGACCCCTCCCTCCCTTCTTTGTGTGGGGTGGCAGGAGGAGGCCAGGCCCTCCTGCGGTAGGCAGGCAGTAAGAAGTCAGTCTTGGTGTGGGAATGAAGCTGGCCTCCCAGGCCCCTGGCCCCGCCTGGTCAGCGCAGACCCAGAAGGAGTCTGTGGGAAGCCTCCAACCTCAGAGGCTGCCTGAGGCTCCCGGAGCTTTCTCAGGCATTCCTGGATTGGGACAGAGCCTCAGCCCCCTCCCCCGCCCCACCCCCCAAACCTTGGATGCCTGCCTAATTGAAGCTTTATTTATTTCCACATTTTCCCAGCTCTGTATAAAGAGACAAGCAAGTGGGTGAGGCCTACAGAAACTCTAAGAGCGTGGGGCAGGGGGTAAGAGGGTGGCCGGGGGCAGAGGAATACTCAAGGGTCTGCTTCCTTCATCCTGGAGGGGCTATGGAGGAGGAACTAGGCCAAAGGAGCTGCCAAGCAAGGCGGTTGTGGGAAGAATTTCTTTCCCCCCCGTACTCAGAAACCCAAAAATAGCCATGTCAGAGGCACAAGCCTTGTAAATGGGGAGCCAGCTGAAAGCCATTTGCTTCTCGGTCCTCCTCCGTCTTCCTCTGTTCTTCCTCGCCAGGCCCCTTTGTTCTAAGCTGTTGCCCAGTCCTAGAAGAACTGGGCTTCCCAGTGCTGCACCCTCACTGCTTCCAGCAGGGAGCTCCCAAATGTAACTGACTCACACCTAGGTGCACTCACAGGTGGCCATATCCTAATGTGAAAAGTCGTCCCTTCGTTTACTTTTCTTGTAACTGAACTTTCCTATTCAGATTTCTTCAAGTGAAGCAGATCTATAGCTAAAATGTCGACAATAAAAAATACATAAGGACTGGATTTGGTTCTTGAGACAGTGGGGATTGGTCAGATGCAAGAGAGCAAATGCCACAAAAACTGTGTGCTGTTAACCGTTTTTCCCAATTATAAAATTAACATGTTGACTGTACGAAGTCTGTAAAAACAGGAAAGCACAAAGATGAAAAGATAAACCAACAGTCCAGAAAAATCATCTGCTGTGAACATTTTGGGATTTAAATGATGAGAGGCCCTTTTTGGTTTCCTTGCTTAGAGTTAGTTAGTCCTAGAGGAGAAATCCTTCCAGGCATCACCTCTCCGACATCAACTTGTCACACGGGGCAGGCAGCAGAGGGTGGCGGGACCCATGCTTCTGTAGGGGCGGCATTCCTCCTCGGGGGTGCTGGGTGGGGGCCGATGCTTGGTGGCTATCCTAATCTGTTCAGGCTGCTGTAACAAGTACTACAGACTGGATGGCTCATAAAACAGTGCAGTTGATTTCTCATAGTTCTAGAGGTTGGAAGTCTGAGATCGGGGTGCCAGCATGAGCAGATTCTGGTGAGGCCCTCTTCCAGACTGCAGACGGCTGACTTTGGGTTATGTCCTCACATGGCAGAGAGCAGAGAGACGACACAGGCTCTCTGAGACTCTTCGAGAAGCCACTAATCTCATTCCTAAGGGCTCCACCCTTATGACCTCATCTAATCCTAATCACTTCCCAAAGGCTCCACTTCCTAATACCATCCTACTGGGCAGTAGGGTTTGAGCCTAGGAATTTTTAGGGGGGGGAGCAGGGGTGGGGAACACAAACATTCAGTCCAGCACAGGAGCCCTTTAGTGATTCTGGCCAGGCTCTGCCTCTGCGCTGTAGCCATCCTGGGCAGAGGGTCAGATGGACACACATTTAGGGTGGTGACAAGTTAACCTGAAACCTAGAGCTCTCCATCACAAAGGGACTCTGACTCAAGATGCAGGTTATCCAGAGCGCCTTGCTGCCCCTCCTGAGTGCCCCAGGAAAGTCTGGCCTATGGGGAGCCCAGCGTGTACAACATACAGGGGAAGACAACACCGCCAACCCGCGCAGTCCAGGCTCACTGGTTGTTTCAAGGGGGGCTCTTCGCCCCCTGTGGAACCCATCAAAACAAAACTAAATTGAATTACTCTGTCCTCCAGCAGTTTGTCAGAAAATAATAGGATTTGATGTGTGTGGGTTTAAATTCCAGCTCTGCCACCTGCTAGCTGACCGTGAACACTTTTTGTAACCTTGCTAAATCGAGATTTTCTCATCTGTGCAATGGGGAGAATAATAACAGCTTCTTGGGCTTGTGGGCATTAAACAAGAACTCAGGGGAGCTGCATTTCCTTGTCTTCCCTTGCCCCCCTCCTGTTCCGTGGTGAATTCATCTCAGGCGCTCCGGGGAGGGAAGGGAGGCCGGTGGCCTTGCCCTGTTCTACTCATGGCAGGCGTGCTTCCCCCTGACCGCAGTCCCTTCCTGCTCTCAGACCCAGCAATGCCTGCCCGCTGGTTACAAAGCGGAGTTTAACGTTTTGGTAATATTATACCCAGGTGTTTAAATATATATTTTTCATTAAATATTAAATTCTAAATGTTAAATACATATTTTTTCCATGTTCTTTTAGAAAAGGAACAAAAGGGGCGCCTGGGTGGCTCAGTCGTTGAGCGTCTGCCTTCGGCTCAGGTCATGATCCCAGGGTCCTTGGGATCGAGCCCCGCGTTGAGCTCCCTGTTCTGCGGGAGGCTGCTTCTCCCTCTGTGTTCCCTCTCTCTGTCTCTCTCTGTCAAATAAATAAAATCTTTAAAAAAAAAAAAAAAAGAACAAAAACTTCAGAAACATTTTGATAAGAGCATCGACAAGAGTTTTCTCGTGCCCTGGTGACAGACCCCAGCTTAGAGTGCTGAGGAGTCAACGACATGAGTGTTGAGTGGCCGTTTTGCCGAGCGTACACACCTCTGTGGCCGAGCCACGCCCACCCTCCCAAGCTTCTCTCTGGGTGGTTTGGAGCCTGCTGGGCCACGGAGTGGCAGATGTCACGCGCCCTTAGTTCTGGGCTTACCTCTGGAAAAACAGTTGGCTGCTCTTCTTCTTCCTGCCTTTATCCAGCCGAACCCCGTGCCCTTCTGTGGCTTGACCTCATGTATTTATTCCTTTTGTAACCACTTTGTCTACTAGGCGCCCCTAGAGTTGCGAGTACGTGTGGAACTCACACGCTTGAAGCAGCATGTGTCCATAACGAGTGCACAGATGCCAGTGGGTTGGAAAACCCACGTGTGCCTGACTCTAGGTGCAGCCTGTCCTGTTGAGTTCTTCCTGTGAGGCTCACCCTCTCCTCCGCCCTACCCATAGATGTGCGTTCTCTTCCTTCTGCCCCCTGAGGTCTGGTCTCCCTCAAGGCAGGGTGAGGTGGTAAAGCGAAGACTGGACTGGGCGTCAGAAGGCTTGGTCACTCCATGCAGCTGCGGAAGTTACGTCCTGGCTTGGGGCAGATATGCTCTGGTGAAAAGTCTAGAGTAAAGATAATTGGTAAAGTATAGAGCTACGGAGGCCTGGCTGGTCCAGTCAGCTTCCTGTACAGAGGAACCCGTCACCATCCCTAGCCTACCCTGACCTTGGCCCTGCCGGCTCCCGAGCCCTGTGTTCACCGTCTGCAGTGCTGGGGGGAAGCTCTGACTGTTTGTTCGTCTAACCCCAGGACAGCAGTGGCTTCCCTGGGATCCAGCTGCCTGGGCTGTTTTGGAAGCAGTGGCCTCTATTTTTAGTAAGCTGCCTCATTGGAGGCCTTGTGCAACTTAACCAGCTCACCTTGTGCTTTGATCCTTCTGTCTGGCCTTCTCTCTTTACATGGAAAAAGTTGAAGTGCATGCCCCGACCAGAGCAAATCTGTTTTTGCTGGAGACAGAGGCTCTCGCTGTGGAAACCCTGCCCCTCCCATGGCCCCTGTTGTCTCTTAAGTAGTTTCCAGTAGGCTGTCAGCATTGATGCTGGTTCCTTCCTGATAGGGTCCCTTGTGGTGAATGAGTGTCTCCCTCTTTTATCTGCTGTATCAGGACATCACGGGAGTGAAAAGAGTATTGAAAAAGATGGAAGCATAATTCTCTGCAGGAAAACAGATTGGTTTCAAATATGCTCTCCGTACATCCTGCCTCAGACAATGGCCCTTTGCACATGATTTCCCTGACTTCTGATGCCCTCGTTTTATTTTAAGCTGGAATAATCAAATCTTTGAGTAAAGCTTCTTTGTTTCTTTTTAGCAACAGGACATCTCATAGAACATGAGGTAGGGTGTTTTCTTGGGAACAATCATCATTTAACTTTTCCCCAAACAGAAGGAACGTTTTATGACTTTAGCAGCTACGGGGTTAGTGTGTAAAATACATTCAAAACCTGAGGGAGGGCTCTCATCCTGCTACCCCCAACACCATCTGCAGTTGAGGGCCGACATTTCAGAGACAGTTGAGGTCATCTAGTCAATGACCCCGGCATCTCAGCTCACCCCAAATTTAGAAATCCTGGGACTAAAATTAAGTCAAGGCATTTAATTAGCTTCACAGGGGAGGTGGGTCAAGCCTGTGTGGTGCTGGGGAGGGATCCCGGACCTGTGGGGTTGGGAGGACCGTTTAGGGCAAGGAGGACTTCACTGGCAGTGAGATTGGCAGCCCTCTGGACACTTCTGGCCATGCAACCCGTCCTGATTGCTTACCAGACAGCCTTGTTGGCCGGCCAGCACTGTGAGGGCACCGAGTTCTCAAGCAAGACCAGGGCCCCACGCCTGGTTCAACTCCTTCCTAACTTGCGTAGCTCTCTCAGCTTTTCAGGGGGTCTGAGCTGCTGCCTCTTCACAATGATGCTGGGATCCTACCTACCTTGTATGGTTTTTGTGAGGAGTAAATTTGAAAAGAATCCTGTGACCCAAGCACTGCTTCCTTGCTGGGGCATGCTGAGGTGCCTGCTCCGTCATGGAGACTAGGACCTGCCACTTCTTGTGCCAACCTTCTGGAAGAATAAATGTCAGCTGATGCCTGTAGGCTAGTAGACCTAGCACCCTGAGTGGGGCGTCTTTGTTCTCTGACTCTGTTCTAAGGGGCACTTTCTAGAAAGCGACTCTCTCTGGCCGTTCCATTGGTACCTTGTTTTGTGATGACTGCCCTGACCAGCACTCCGTTATTCGACCCATGAGCTGGACGCTCAGGGCTTTAACTTTTCTGGCAGAAAGGAGGCACCTTGGCGTTTCCTCACTTGTTCAGTCATTTGGTGATCTCTAAGCATCTACTACATTGCTGCTAGTGAGCTAGGAAACTGGAGGAGCCCTTCTGACAGGGGGAGCTCTAGGCCTTGCTAGGGGTGGACACATGGACACCTAAGGAGGGAAATGCTGCACCTGCACACAGGTACCAGGTGAGGGGCAGGGAGGGAGGAGGGCTGGAGGCAGCTGGTGGTGAGGTTTCCACCAGGGGCAGGGTGTGAATTGGACCTGGAGAGAGGCGTATGTGGGAGCACGACCGGTCCTCCAAAGGAGTGTTCAGATCCATGGAGCACAGCAAACACACTGGCCTGCTGGGGGGAGCCTTGGGGTCACGCAGTCTCTGTGGGGGGAGGGCAAGGTGGAAACTCCTTTCTGCCCCTGCTGTCCACATCCTGGACGTTCTGGGTTTAGCCAGCTGGGGAGTGTGTGAGCGCATGTATGTACACGTGATTCTCCCACCTTCTCTTCTCCGGACCACCTTGTCCTGGAAGAGAACCTGGTTATACTTCTGTAGAGAGGACCCTGTCTAAAACCCCACGTCTGGGGAGTGGTCTACTAAAACCCTCAGGAATAGGAATGAGGTTAAACACATCAGTTGAGGTCAAGATGGGAGGTTTGGTTGTTACAAAAATCTCCCCATGGCAAACATAACATTTTTTTATTTTCTCTTTGGCACGGGCTGCGTGAGTTCTCATAAATTCTGATACTTGGAGATACCAGAATAGCGGAGGCCAGCCATGCCCAGACACCCAGGAATGAGGCCTATGAGAGGCCGCAGAGGGGTGGGTGAGCGGAGACTTTCGCCTCCAGGCCCTGGCGCAGCAACCTGCTAATTGTGTAACCTCAAGTAAAAACAGTTCTTTTTGGTAACTGTTTTATTGAGATATATACCATGTAATTCAGGCATTGAAAGCAACCAGTTCAGTGGTGTTTAGTGTATTTGACAGAGTTGTGCAACCATCAACACAGCCAATTCTAGAACATTGAATCATCATTCAAAGAGAAACACTGTACCCACAGCCGTCATTCCCCGCTTGCCTCCCACGTCCCCTGGCTCTGGACAGCATTGTGCTCTGTGGAGTTGCCTGTTCTGGACACTTCCTATAAATGGAATCCTATAATGTATGGCCCTTGGTGTCTCCTCCTTTCACTCAGCACGATGTTTCAGGGCTCATCTGTGTTGTAGCAGGGGTCAGAATGTCGTTCCCTTCTAAGGCTGGATAATGGTCTATCATGGATGTGTACCACATTTTGTGTGTCCATTTATCTGTTGGTGCACATCTGGGTTTCCGCTTTTTGGCTGTTACGAGTGATGCTGCTGTCAACACCACGTACAGTTTTAGTCGAGGGCACAGTTTTCTTGGATATGTATCTGGGACTGGAATTGTTGGGTCAGATGGCAACTCCATGTATAAGCTTTTGAGGAACCGCCAGACTGTTTTCCACAGTGGTTGTGCCGTTTCACATTCTGACCGGCAGCATAGGAAGGGTCTCATTTCTCCACGACTTCCCCACGCATTGTCCATCTTCTTTATACCCATCCCAGCAGGGGTGAAGCAGCATCTCATTGTAGTTCTGCTTTGCATTTCCTCGACGGCCGAGCCAATTTTTTAATCGCTCTGAATGTGTTTTCTTGTGAGTAAGTCTAGAACGATAATGAAGAATGTGTATTTTATTTGTCAGATTTTTTTTTAAGATTTTATTTATTTGGGCACCTGGGCGGCTCAGTTGGTTAAACGACTGCCTTCGGCTCAGGTCATGATCCCAGAGTCCCGGGATCGAGTCCCACGTCGGGCTCACTGCTTGGCAGGGAGTCTGCTCCCTCTGACTCTACCCCCTCTTGTGCACTCTCTCTCTCTCTCTCTCTGTCAAATAAATAAATTAATTAATTAATTAATAAAGATTTTATTTATTTATTTGAGAGAGAGGCAGTGAGAGAGGGAACACAAGCAGGGGGAGTGGGAGAGGAAGAAGCAGGCTTCTCGCTGAGCAGGGAGCTCGATGCGAGAAGATCCCAGAACCCTGGGATCATGACCTGAGCCAAAGGCAGATGCTTAAAGGCTGAGCCACCCAGGCGCCCCAGATTTGTCAGATATTCTTAAAAGCACCTACTGTGTGGCGCACGTTGTTCTTAAGTGCTCTGTACACGTTTGTTCGTCGAACCCTCGTGACAGCCTTTGTGAATTAGGCACTGTTTTTACCTCCATGTTGTAGATGAGAAGAACTAAAGGCCTGGAGAGCTTGAGTACTCTGCCTGAGGTCGCACTACTCTGCAGCCATGTGAACACCAATGTCACCCAAGCCCAGCATTTCATGGCGCGCTAGCGGTGGTTTCCCGGCCGCACGTGGTGGAGTGGCCACGTTGATCCCGCTCGGGCCACACGTCCATGAGCTTTGCTTCACTGAGCCTCTGGCTGGATGAGCTGGTTGTTGGTGAATTAGCAGAACTTACTTTTCCTCTCCTGGTAGTTTCGTCTGTGTCCCTGGGAGAGGAGATGTACCGTGGAGGATGGGCACAAGTTCTTTGCCCATTGCACGGCTTTATCTTTCGTCCGTCCTTCCTGCTGAGCAGTCCAAGGCTGCAGTCAGGTCTGGGTGGGAAGCCACGAAGGCGGAACTACTTCTCCATCCTTCCTTTGTCCCCATCACTTTCCTCCCCTGGCTGCTGGCAGAGTATCACAGGGACAGAGGCCCAGTTATTTTCTTTCAGCTGTGTCTTCTCTGAGCCTGTCCCCCCGAGGCCACCCCCTAGGGCTTGGTGAGCAGACCCTTGCAGGGCCAGGCAGCTTGCTCCAGGGAGCTGCCCCCTCCATTCGGAACGGGGGCTGGCCCGTCCAGTCTTGCTTTCCATCTGTCCCCCAAAAGAAAACTTGGTGCCCAGTGGCCTGGGCCACCAGCTCTGTTCTTAAGCCCCCATTCTGTTATTTCCCTGAGACAGTCTGTTCTAGGGCACTTAGTAAGGTTTTCTGTCTCCATAGAAGCTTGCTCTCTTGGAGTTCTTACTGGTTTGGGGAGTGGTTGGCAGATGCTAGAGCCGGGAGGGGCCTTGTTGCTTTCAGATCCATCTGTGGAACAGTCCCAAATTCTCACCGTGTGTGTTTTGTTTTTTCCTATATTTCCTCTTGTATCATGGTTTCCCACTTTAGGGTTACATAAGCCTCACACAAAAGCCTAGAAATGGACTTTTGTTGTTCATTCTTAAGTGGACACTAATCTCATTCAGTGTAACTTGAGATGAGCCTCGGTTCCCCC
>NW_027397105.1:12481181-12556688 GCF_003265705.2 Callorhinus ursinus | reverse complement strand
AGGGAGCGCTGTCTTCTGCTCACAGTGCGGGTTTGCCTGCCCTTGTGGTCGGAGGGAGCAGAGGGAGGGCCGGATGGTGCTGTCAGACCGTTTTCACCTGCAGGCTCCAGGCCAGCTCTGCAGGGGCCTCTGCCACCATTCCCTGGCCAGCCATCTCCTGAGTCCCAGGGTTGCCCAGGGCAGATGTATTTTGGCAGGGTTGCTCTTAAAACTGTGTGGGAACCCCCCTAACCCCATGCTGCTCTTAGTGGGGCAGGACTGCTCTGGCCTTCTGAGGTCCCTGGGATGAGAAAGCACATGTCTCCAGGGCCAGTTGGCAGATTTTGCCTTCAAGTCACATCCAGTGAGGCAGAAGGGGGAGGGTCCGTTACTTGGCGGTGGCAGTTCTGTTGGAGGCCCTGGCACAGAAGAGGCTGTTTCGGACCATCTGAAGTCCTGTACGCAGGAGATGCTTTCAAGCCCGGCCTTGTTCCTCTGGAAACCATTCAGCTCTTCAGAAGGGGCCGTGCTCTGTGACCTGGGCAGGGCCTTTTTAATACACTTTAGGTTTTCTGTTTTGGGTTTTGGTCTTGGTTTTTTTTACACTTTAGTTTTTTAAATGACAGTTCCTGCACCGTATAGGACATAGGATGTCTTCCACCCAAAGGGAGGCCTTTAATGAACCTTTTATTGAAGTAAACCGTACATACAGAAAAGCCTGCACATCACAAGGTACAGCTGGATGAGTTCTCACAAACGAAGCATCCCTGTGTAGCCAGCACCTAAATCAGGAAGTGCAACGTCTCCAGGTGGGTTGGGGGAGCTCCTCCAGGGTGAGGATCTGGGGGGCGCTGTCCTCGGCCATTGTGTCCCTTCAACCCTGCTGACGCAGCAGAGGTACTCAGTAGTTATGAGTCCATTGAATGGTTGACGAGTGAAAGGAAATTTGATTCCCATGATGTGGGTCCTTCCCAGCAAGCCTGTGGTCGTTTCTGGACATTTCCGCCTCTGCCCAGAGGACTTGATGGTGGCAGGCAGCGAGGAGAAGCACAGAGCCTGGTGTGAGAAAGCCTGTGGTGTCAAAAGAGTTGAGATTGTTCCTGAGAGAGGGGCTGTTTCTCCAAGAACACTTCTGGAGACCGCTCTTCCAAATAACCCTCCTCCTGCCCACCCACAGGCCTCAGAGGCCCTGGACAGGGCCCACCACAGGATCGCTGTTGGTCCAGGATTCATCCTCCTGAGTTTCTCAGTGCCTCTGACCTGTTGAAGGCTCTCGCCAGGCCAATTGGACAGACTCCAGGTGGAGAGCTGGTTCATGGGGGGAGACATGTCAGCCCCTGTTATAAGCAAGACCTTTGTTTATCTCAGAGGCTGGGTTTTCATTAGGGTTGATGATAGTGAAAAAAAAGACCCCATGTGTGCATAAAAATTCCTGCTAAGCCTCTGTAACCGACCAGTCTGTAAGTGTTCTCAGCCTTGGAAGAACAGGTTGGGAATGGCACATTTTAAAGATCGGTCTTAAAACATTACTGTGTCAGTGCAGAGCCCCAGGAAGTGGGGATTTCTGAGGTTGGTTGGAAATTGCCAGTAGGAAAGAGGCAAGAGAGAGCATCCAGAATAAGGACTTCTTTGTCAGTGTGAGCCTTCGTGTAGTGCTTGCAGAGGATCTCATCCTCATAAATCCCTTCACTGGGGGTGGTGCCATCTTTGAAAGCAGGGAATAAGCTGAAGAGAAACTTGACGTCAAGCCCCCTCCTCTCTGAAGGCTTTCCATCTTCCACACAATTACTTCTTTGCTCCTGCTTCTGCGATTTGAAGTTTAACCAGAAGGCTGTCAGGTTTTGATGTCCTCCAGGCTCCCTACCCCAGGAGGGAGGGTGTTGGTGCTTGTGGGTTTTTTCTGTGAATTGAGGAGAAGCATGTGCGTCTGAGAAGAAGAAGGTGCTTCTTCCAGGTGGCTCAACCTCTTTCCAGTGATGGGGGAACCCGGACAGGACTGGACCCTGTTCACGTTGCTCCTGACTCCATGGCATTTGGGCACAGAGCCTGTCCTTAGAGAAATTTCTGGGCTGTCAGTCCCAGGCTGGTTTCCCTCTCCACATGTGTAGCAGGTGCACCCTGAGTCTGGGGCTGCTGTTGCCAGTGGATACCCGGGTCTGACCACAGAGCAGGTTTCCTCTGCAATTTGTCCTGGGCACCCTGCGGGAAGCCTGGAGTCCGGTGTCCCTGGCAGGGAAGGGAAGGCATGGAGGGCCGTCGCTCTGGCCTAGCCTGTATTCTGGTGGACTCGGTGCATAGGCCCCAGGGCCAGGTCATCCTTGAGGGTCTTCTGCCAGGGGCCTCTTGTGACCACCCCCGTCCCCTTTTCCCCTGATGTTCCAAAACCTGGACAACTAGGGAAGCCCAGTGGTTCCGGATATGTTGCAAGCTTGAGTTTCTCTGTCTCTAGCACATTTGTATTCTTGAAATAAATCTGAGCGTTTCTCCCCAGAGGGTGATTTAAAGTGTGGGCTTCCAGTTTGAGTGGGTCTTGTTAAGCTGAGCCCTGTGGTGGCCCCAGGCCTGTTTGCTGCCGAGCCTCGGCAACATGGTTGATGGGAAGGGGTGTATGAGTGTGTGTGCTCCGCTTGTGTGTGCTCTGCGATTCAGCACATCGCCGGCGTGGGCAGCGAGCCCCCCTGCACGCACTGTGCTCCAGCCGACGCTTGGCACTGAGCAGAGGCCAAGGAGCTGGCGGGCGAGAATTCTACCACTGAACCACCCATGCGGAGCATGCGGAGCTGGGCCCAGAGCTCAGGACAGGGGCTGTGGAAGCAGGAGTCTGCTTTCCGAATTGCTGGGTCTGCAGGGCACCTCTTCCTGGGGCCAGGGCTTTTCGGGGCTTTGCCCCCTGTCATCACACAGAAATGCTGTGGCCCTGGTTACCTCCCCTCCCCCCCCATCTTCACAGGTGGCATGGTCGCCTAGCATGGCCTCCATTTTCCCAGGGGTCTCACCGTGTCACTGGAGGGGAAACTGCCGTTCTCCCCCGCCGTCCCTTTCCCCTCAGGATGCCTGAGGGTTGCATTTCCTTCCTCATCGTGGCTGGCAGGGTTTTGGGGGTGGGTGCAGTCCATAGCACTGGGTGCTGGGCCCCTTATAAAATCACATCTCCAGTGGCATCCGCTCTCCCTCCGTACCCCCTCCATCCCCACCTCCCCCCTCTACCAGCAAGCTCTTCCCAGCTGTGTTTTGTCTCTGCTCTCCCTCTCTGTCTTTGCTTTCATCGGGTCCTCTTTGGCCCAGCCAAAAGCTGTGAGTGACTTAATCCAGCTGGCTGGCCGCCCTGGGCCAGCCAGCCAGCCAGCCGCAGAGTGAGCCTGCTGCGGCATCACAGAGATCAGGGTCTCCCCTTGAGGCAGTTGTTCCCGACCCTGTGTGGACATTAGAAGCATTAGGGGACTTTTTAATAATTCTGATGCCCAAGCCCACCTCCCCCCCGAAAATTTAAATCTGAGTCTCTGGGCATGGAGTGTCTATTTAAAAATCTTCCCAGGTGATTCCATGATTCAGCTGAAATGGAGAACCATTGCTGTAAGCTCTGAAACCTTGCATTTTAAGACTGCTTGCCTTCTTTCTAGCCTTTCTGGTGAGGCCTTGGTCCCCTAGAGCCTCTTCTCCCTGCTCCAGACTGCTGTACCAAGGGTGAGTGGGAGGTTGCTGCAGACGGCTTTGGAGGATGTCACGGCTCCTGACAGCCAAGTGACTTTCAGGGTTGCCGGAGCGAAGAGCAGCTTGTTTTCCTGGGATCTACCTGGCAGGCCTTTAGGTAGGAAAGCAGCTCAACTGTGTGGAACAGCAGCACCCCCTTCCTCCCAAGCTAAGGCAGATTTGAAGGCCAGGACCTGGGATGTGGGAATCTCCATATAAGGCCACCATTGCTCCAGCCCGCCTGCCTGTGTGGCAGCCTCCCCCTCCTTCCCAGAGCGGCTCCCTCCCACCTGCCCCGGGCCCCGAGAGACTGCTCCCACAGGCCTGAAGGGCCGCTGCTGCCAGGGGGTGCCTTGAGCCCCCCCCCCCTCATTCCCTTTTGTCTTTAGTCTTCTCCTTTCCCTCCTAATGTAACATGTACTGGGAGAGGGGGCCCAAAAACTCATACAGCAGGTATAACATATTCTTCTAGTATCTGCTCTACTCACTGCTCAACTCTTGGGTGTATGGGGAACTCGGACAGGCTCTCTTTCCCTGGGCCTTCGCCGGAAGAGACTGCAGGCAGTGATGTAAGAAAGAGGTGTGCCCCTCCGGAAATGAGCAGTGTGTGCAAGACTAAAGACAGAAGGGAGTGCACGTGAGCACTGTGTCCTAGTGGATAACGTTCTTTTTTGTGGGGGACTGGTTAACACTTCTGGAACTACTGTGCCCGTGTGCCGCAACTGGACAGTTCTGTAAACGGATGGCCGACAGTGGGGCCGCTGTTGGAGTGGGTGCTTCCAGGCAGACAAGGGGAGAGGCTAGCGCGGTCCGTGTGGCACTGGATTAGAGTCAGAGCCATCAGTATGTTTAGTTTAATAGACTTATATAAGGAGACACAGAGAGAGAGAGAGAGAGAGAGAGAGAGAGCGAGCACGGGGATGTAGGTGGGTGGACATGGACAGATTCTGTGCACCTCCATTTCTGTGCTGTCAGCCGAGAAGGCCTGGAGGCAGCAACACCCCAGCAGCAGCGAGCATACCTAGCCCCCCCCAGGTCTTGGTTCTAAGTACATTGTCTAAGCTCCTAAGCAGGGCTCCTTGGAGAAGTGGCCAGCTCTAGGACCGGGGCCGGAAATGCGCAGGCTGGGTCTGGAGCACCTTGTAGCGTCAGATATTAAGGGAGTGCTTGGAGAATGTGCTTGTGCGCACAGCGACGGGATCTGTCAGGGAGACACAGGAGCCAACTGCGGAGGCCCTCCTCAGTGACTGCAGCTACAGCAACAGACAGAATTCGAGCAACAGAATACACCTGCATTATAATCCAAGGTATAAAATAAATATCCACAAGTCCATGTAAGTAAATGATTGAATGAAGAAATAAACAAGAAGGAAGAAAATCTCCTTGCAGGAGAATTCCGAGTAACTCCCCGCTCGGGGAGGTGGTGCTAAGTCCCCACTCCTCATGCGTGGGCTGCCCCCTCCTAAGGCAGGGGAAGCAGTAACTTTAGAATGCAGCCGGGTGGTCGCAGTCAGCGCCAACAGTGCGAAGTCCTGTGCCCTGGATAGGACTGCGCTCTTCTTCCCCCAAATCCCGAGCCCCGGGCGAACCCTGAGAAAAATGCCAAATTCCAATGCAGAGGTACTCTACAGAATATGTGGCCAGTCAGTGTTATCACGAATAAGGCAAGTCTCAGAAAGTGTCACAGTCAAGAGGAGCCTAAGGTGACATGATGACTAAATGTCATGTGGGGTCCTGGAACAGAATCAGCATGTTAGGAAGAGACTTAAGGGAATCGGAATAAAGTAGGGACTTCAGTTAATCATAGACCACTATTGACTGATTAATTATAATAAATGTACCACACTGGTGCGAGGTGTTAATAATAGGGTAAAATGGGTGAAGAGTATGTGGGAACGCTCTGTACTAGCTTCACAACTTTTCTGTAAATCTAAGTCTATCCTGAAATAAAGTTTATTTAGAAATGAAGTACCATAGAGGGGCACCTGAGTGGCTCAGTCAGTTAAGCATCTGACTCTTGATTTCATCTCCGGTCGTGATCTCAGGGTCATGAGATCAAGCCCCGCGTTTGGCTCCACGCGCAGCAGGAGGCTGCTTGGGATTCTCTCATTCCCTCTCCCTCTCTCCAATAAAATTGAAATAAGTCAAATAAAAAAGAAGTACCGTAGAAACTTGGAGAAAGAGGAAGTCGCTGTAGATGGGGAAGCCAGGAATGGCTGTGAAACGAGGTGCCAGCAGAGTTGCCCTTGAAGGAAGGGAAGACCCGCCCCCTGCCAGGGAGCCCAGGCAGGTGTGCAGCCCCGGACAAGTGGGGCTGGCATGGGGGGGGCGAAGTTAGCAAGTGGGTGCACTCGGGTCACGACTGCAGCATTGCCAAGGGCTTCCCTCCATCTCCCTGTGCCCTGGGCGCCTCGGCGCTGTGACCTGTTTATCCAGGAGCCTCTGTTTGCTGCCTCTAGCGGGAGGGCTGGTGGCGGTGGCAAGGGATGATGCTGGGGAGCGAGTGACCCTGGAGGCCTGGCATCCTTCTCAGGACTAGTTGCGCTCTAGTTGTAAGACTGTTTTAGACTCTTCTGTCTGATTAAACCAAAGCAGCAGGACCAACACAGGGGAACCAAGGGTTGAATCCTCCATCAGCAGTTCCCTCGGCACGTGGACAGAGGACTGGCAGCCTTGTCAGCTTCCCGCTTCCCCATCGTGTCCCAGGCTTGCTGTGCGGTCAGACCTACGCTCCAGTTCCCTGCTGTTGGGTTTACCCCCCACCCCTTCCCTGCGCCTCACTCCCTTATTTCTGCTCCCCTGCCCGGGGGACGCCTTGCCCACCTGCCCTCCTCAAAATGACCCCCTGCCCCAGACTCCTCCATGCTTGCTCCTGCTTCATTTTCCGCTCTGGCCCTTAACTGCTACCTGATACTTTATTTCTGTTACCTGACTTCAGCCTGGAAGGTCAGCCTCATGAGGCCAGAGATTCTTTGAGCTTTGTTCAATACTGCGTTCCCAGTGCCTCCAGTGGGTGCCCAGCACGTTAGTCGGTGCTCCATAGAGATCTACTAAATGGATGAACGTGTTGGTAGTAGTTGCTTTGCTTTTCTGAGTGTTTTTTCTTTATCCACAGTGGAGATGGTGCCAGCCTCAGATTTACAGGGACAACGTGTTCATGTACTGAGGGAGCCTTAGTCAGTGCCTGTCCTCATCTCCACTTGAACTCCGTGTCTGCTCCTGCTCCCCGAGCCTACTGCTTCCCGGACTCGTCTGATCCTGGTGCCACGAGAAGCTTTTAAGACATTGGCCCCCTTTTTCCTGGCCTGTTCCTGGCCTCCTTATGCCATGCTTCCTCCAGGCTGTGTTCATGCCTTTATTTTGCTCTGACCTCTGTGTGGCAGGTGCCACGTATTACTCATCACGGTCCCCAGGGCCTAGGGTCCGGTGCATGTTTGTTGAACTGCTGATTTTTGGAGACCACGGCCCTATCCTGTATCCCCAGCCCTTCCTCAGTCATCCCTCCTTCTCTTAAGTTGAACAGCCCTGGCTCCTTCAGTCGGCTCCTGTAGGCCTCCCTCTATTTGGGACCCTTCTCTCACTGCCTGTCACTCCTGTGAACCAAGTTCTGGGATGTTTCTGGCCTTTGTTAAGTCCCGACTTGTGGGAGCCCCGTCCTCAAGCCACCTTCGCTGTGCTCCTTCCTCTGGAGGAAGATGGCCTCCCTGGACTGGGGCTGGGGCTGGGGCTGCCTAGAGAGGCGTTTCAGAGCAGCTGGGGATTGGGGGGGCAGGGAGCAAGGGAGGACCGAGCGGCCTGCTGGGGCTGTGTGTCAGCTGCCAAATCCTACGCCGCCCCCACCCACAAGGGAGGACCTGGGCATTTCTCTGTTGGTGGCACCAGCACTAGCTCTCTTGGCTCCAGGGGGCCTCCTGGTGGCCCTGGGCTTCATGGGGCTGAGGTCAGCTCTGCCCAGCTGCCTGTGTGCCCTTGGGCCGTCTGACCCCTCAGGGCCCTGCTTTGTCACCTGCTGGTTCCCTGATGTGTCGGGCCTTCCACTCTGATGGACATGATCCTTTCGCAGAAGCAAGCTCTTTCTGTTGAGAAGTGACATGACTGTTGACAGGGACTGTTCCGGCTTCCATCTCCATCGCATCCGAGATGGAGGAGGAAAGCTGAGTTCAAGTCCTTTTCTAGGTTGCCACGCCCCTTTGGCCTCCCTCATTCCTCAGACCCTGCCTTGCCGGTGCTCCTGCTCTGCCCTTCACCCCTGGACCCATCCTGCTCCCTTTCCTGCCGCACCCCTGCTCCGGCCAGGCTGTCCGCTCCGCCAGCCCATAGTGGTCTCCCAGAGCCCCTCCTGCCCCCACAGTAAACGGCCTGCTGTGTGTCTGCCTCTGCAGCTCCACTTACCTTCTCATCCTGGCTGCCCGAGTCCCATCACTTGCGGCATTAGCCCAGGAGGGTCTGTTTTCTGTGAAGGCAGGGAAATAGAAAAAAGGTAGTTGGAATATAGGCCAAGCACAAAAAAAAAAAAAAAAGAAAGAAAGAAAAAGATAGTTCTTTAGTACCCGTGTTCTAGCCCTGAGTCACTGAGGCCTAAATCGTAACGGTCATCCCTGGCTGCTCTTTTTTCTTAGCCTCGGCCTTGAGTCCTTTTGGCTCTGTCTTTTCAACATACCCCAGAGTCAGTCACTCTGCACCCCACATGCCATCAGCATTCCAGTCTGGGCCATCATTTCCTCCGCCTGCCTCACTTGTCTGGGGTCAGAGGATTCTTGTGAACTGTGGCCACGCCGCCTGCCCTGGCACACCTCCAGAGCAGATCATGTCCTCCAGGCCCGGCTGGCTGTGGCCACCTTGGACCCCCTTTGTCCCGGTCCCACAGCAGGCCGGGCCCAGCTCGTCCCTGCCTCGGGGCCTTAGCATTCCCTTTCTCCTTCCCTCCGCCTTGCTCAGCCCCCTGCGTGCCCAGCGCCCAGCATTCCCTAGCCCCCTGCTTGCTTCCCTGTCCTTCTAGCCACTGATTTGACTACTGGAAATGGGGTCATTTTTTATTTTCCTCTTGTTTACCTTTATCGCCACAAGAATAAAGTGAACTTCTCCAGGGTGGCCCTTTGTCCTGTTCTCACCTCCCTCCAGCACCAACCAAGCACAGAGCCTGGCATAAAGTAGGTGCTCAGTAAAAACCTGTTGTCTTTACCTAAACATATGTGTAGCAAGTTCTAAAGTGATTACATGGACTTATAGGTAGGGCCTTGAAGACTCCTTTCACTATCAGTAGATGGGATTGTAAGTGTAAAGTAGAACTAGCATCAGGGCCCTGAGAACTTCGGCAGGGGCCACAGGCCCACAGGCCCAGGTGTGAGTCAGGAGTCCTCTAGGTTGGCTCCCAAAGACTATATGACCTCCCAGGAGAAGAGGTCGAGACAAGGCACATTTGCACAGGCAGGCAGAGAACGGGGGGGGGGGGGGGGGGGAGGTGCCAGGTGCAAACCAAGAAAGGCAAACTGTAAAGGCGGGGTTTAGTGGCTCTCTTGAGGGGGGACGGAGATTGACTTCAAGGGCCGGAGCTCAGGAAGTAAGCTTGCTGGCTCTGGGGCAAACTAGGCCAGTGTGCTAAACCATACTAGTCCTCTTCAAGTCAGAAGGCTCATACCTGTAACAGATGCTCATTTGTACATAGTTTGTACCTGAGGTCACCACACCTTCCAGGAAAATAGTTCTTATGTCGTCTAGGTCCAGCTGTGGTAGGAAGTATTGATACCCTGTAGGAGAGAAGAGCGGCAGGGTTCTGGGGGCCCATACTTTGCGGGGGGAGAGGTGTTGCTCCTTCCTGCCCTTGAGTGGAGGATTAGAAATGGGGAGAGGTAGGAAGAGGAAGCCGGAGGGTGGGAGGGTTAGGGTCTGTGCCCGCTGAGGCCTCTGTTCTGTGCTGGGGAGGACCTCATGCAAGGCCACTGTAAGCTGGGCTAGACTCGGCCAGCTAGAATGATCTCTAGAATGGTCACTTCCACACAGGAGCGGGTCAGCCTACATGAGGCATTTCTTTCTGCCTGCCGCCGTTTCTGTTGTTCGTGATGCCGTTCTTCCCAGCATGGGAATCCAAGTTGGCTTGGACGGTTGGTTCTTTGTGAGTGTGTATGTGTGCGTGTGTGTGTGTGTGTTCAGATGTATATAACACAACACTATTCCTAACTATTTGTCAGCATCCAGTTCATGACATCAAGTACATTCACATGGTTGTGCAACCGTCACCACCACCACCACCACCACCCATCTCCAGAACTTTTTTTATCTTCCCAAACTGAAACTCCAGAGCAGTTAAACAATAATGTTTGTCCTTTTCTGTCTGGTATGTTTCACTTAATGTAATGTTTTTAAGTTCATCCATGTTATAGCATGTATCCGACCTTCATTCCTTTTTATGGCTTGAGTAATACTCTCTTGTATGTGTATGCCACATTTTGTTTATCTGTTTATGCATCAGTGGACACTTGGGTTGTTTCTGCCTTTTTGCTATTGTGAATAATGCTAAAATGAGCATGGATGTACAAATATCTGCTTGAAACCCCTGCTTTCTGTTCTTCTGGGTGTATACCTAGAAGTGGAATTGCTGGATGATATGGTCGTTCTGTGCTTAATTTTTCAAGGACCTGCCAAACTGTTTCCCTCAGTGGCTATACCATTTTATCTTCCCACTAGCAGTGCACAGGGTTTCAGTTCCCCTCATCCTTGCCAACATTTGTCATTCTCTTTTTTATTTATTTTCTTAAATTAAAGCCATCCTAGTAGGTATGAAGTTATATCTCTTTGTGGTTTTAGTTTGCATTTCCCTAATAACTGATGATGTGTCGAACATTTCTTCATGTGCTTATTGGCCATTTGTTTATCTTCTCTAGAGAAATGTCTGTCCAAGTCTTTAGTCCATTTATTGTTTTTTTGCCAGTGAGTTTGAGGAGTTCTTTATATATTCTTCACTTAATTCTTTATCAGATCGTGGTTTGCAACTATTTTCTCCCATTCTGCGGGTTGCCTTTTCACTCTTGTGCTAGTGTCCTTCAGTACACAAAAGTTGTGTGTGGGTTTTTTTTAAGATTTTATTTATTTATTCGACACAGAGAGCATGAGCAGGGGGAGAGGGAGAGGGAGAGTCAGGCTCCCCGCTGAGCAGGGAACCAGATGCGGGGCTTCATCCCAGGACCCTGGGATCATGACCTGAGCTGAAGGCAGACATCTAACCGACTGAGCCACCCAGGTGCCCCTCGACACACAAAAGTTTTGAATATTGAGGAAGTCTAGCTTATTCTTTCTTTTGTTGCCTGTGCTTTTGGTGTCATAGCCAAGAAATCATTGTCAAATCCAATGTTACAAAGCTGTTGGCCTTGTCTTCTTACTAAGAGTTGGGTATTTTTTGCTCTTGCGTTTACAAAATTTAGGTCTCTGATTCAGTTTAATTGTGACGTATGGCGTAGTAGGCACTTGGTTCTTGTGGAATCCTGCTGCCGTGCTGATTGGGTGGGTAAGGAAGATAAAGGTATTCATTCCTGTGTTCCCTTGCCCGCAGTCTTAGGAGCAGGGTGAGCCTTGGTCGAGTGGTGATGGCTTCCCAAGGAGGGCTGAGGGCCCTCGACTGCTTGCTGGGAGCGTGTGTGTCTTTGCTGTGCAGCCAGTAGGCCAGTCTGGCACAGCAGGTACAAGAAGGAACTTCCTGGCATTGGCAGCAAGTGAAAAAGGTCCTTGTTTTATTCTTTTCTCCCTTAACAAAATAAGTTTAGCCAACCCTAACAAGGCCCCACAAAGGCAGGGAGGTTGGCTGACTGACAAAGCCCCGAGTGGGTCATTTGCACAGCTCCCCTACACATACCGTGTTGGGCTAAGCAACCCCTCTCCTTTCCGGTCGCTCCCAGGCTACAGCTCCAGTGTAGCTCCCGGTGCTGCTTGGGATTAGCAAATGCTCCCTCATTTGTGGGCCCCTTTCTGCTGAAACCGTGGAAGCCCTGAATGCCCCCGAAAGCCCACCCGCCCCTGGATGGGGCCAGAGCCGAATCTTGGAAAGGGGACCTCCGAGGTGATAAGTGCTCAGCCATGCCGTCTGTGTGAATGCACGTCAGAGCCTGGTAGGTTGAAGGTTAGCTCTGCGGGGCTGGTTGGCGCCAGCTGCCGCAGTAGAGGTCATGTGTTGAGGGAGGTCAGGATTTGGAAAGCTGGGCTTTAGTGCTTGTGCCTGTCTGGGCCTTGGCTTGCACGCCTGAAACGCCGGGCAGAGGGCGGGCAGAGGGCCTGGCCTCAAGCACCTTCCAGGCCTGGGTTGGAGGCAGCAGGCTGTGCGTGTTCTTCCTGCAGGAGCCTGAGTAGAGCCACGTAGGTCTCTCCGAGGGCCTCCCCTGTCAGCCATCACATCTTGATTATTTCTGTACCTGTGTGGTGTTGTGTTTTGTTTGTAAGTATACGAGTAATCGCCTTTTACTGTGGTTACAGGATTGTCCAGGCATCACCATGGTCCAATTTTAGAACATTCTCCTTCCCCCACCCCAGCCAAAGGAACCCTGTACCCCTTACGTATCACCCCTAATCCCCCCCCACACACACAACCACTAATCTCCTTTCTGTCTCTATCCAATTACTTGTTCTGGCCATTTCCTGTGAATGGAATTACGCAGTATGGCCACACCACCTCTTGCCTTTCAACTTGATCATCTGCCAGTTGCAACGGTCCTGGCCCCAGGGCTGGTGCTTAGAACCACACAGGCCCCCGAAGGTCAGGTTCCCTTTCTGGGCCCTGCATCTCCTTCACACCAGCTCCTGCCCCTCATGCACCTCAGACAGTGGAGGATTTGTTACTGTCTCACCTTTGCATGAGGAGCATCCTGCTGTCCACTTAACAAACGGGATTTTGCAAGGGTGGGTATTCCTACTTTAGAAAGGAAACATTTACAATATTTATTATGTTGTATATGTTATAAAATACTTATAAATAAAGCATGTTTACACAGTGAATCTGCAGTATAAACAGAGGGGTTGGCTTGTTTCATATATCATTCAAAAGTATGTGCTAAGGCTCATTATGAAGAGTGCCAGCATATAGGCATATAGAGGAAAATCATAATTCATTTCATCAAGGACCTTACCGTCTAGCATGGAGAACAGATGGGCAGGCCTGTAAGTGGGCTCAGGACTACATGCAGGGCTCTTTCCTTCAGAGAGGACAGAGTGACCATCCAGGAAGTAAAGGATGTGAGGCAGACATTTCTGGCAGGAAATGGCTCTTACGGAAGCCAGCCTGTTTATCGGTAGGTCACCTGGGCCTGTGAGGAAGGGGCTCTTGAGAGCCTCAAACCCAGGGTAGAGAGCTTGGGCTTGAGACCGTGGGAGCCGCTACGGCACGGCCATGTTTCTGCTCATGAACGGTTCTGGGGCCAGTACTGGCAGCCACAGGGAGGCCGGCCTAGCCCTAGGTTCTAACTGTTGAACAGTGCTGAGGAACCGAGCGCCATGCCTGGGAGAAGAGAATCCACAGACCTTCCCACTGTGTGCTGGATGCTCCTGCCATGCCTCCCTGAGGACACTCCCAGGTTTGAGGCTCCCATTTCCAACTCGATCTGGATCAGTGGGCAGTGGGATGACAGTAAGTTGGGCAGTAGGAAAGAAGTGGAGGCAACACTCAGACGTGGGCCTGCCTGTGCCTGGGAGCTTATGGGGACCCAGTGCAGGTGAAGTGTCTAGTGCTCCAAAGAAGGGCAGACACCCCACTTCCCACCCGGCCCTGTTGCGGTGTGGTGGGAAACCAGACCCTGATCTCCCCCAGGGCCTTGAGATAGGGACCGGAGGGCACAGAAAATAAAGGTGACCTGCTCTGCTACACTTGGGTAAACCCCTCAGTTTGGCCTGTCATTTTCAAGAGCCTGTTGGTAGTCCTCTTGGGCCAGCCGCCGGCCTCCAGTGTGGGCATGGAGGCCTGGCTTTCCCTCCGCTCTCAGGGAGAGGATGACCCATGATGCCTCAACTCCCTCCAGTCGAGCCAGGCCAGCTCGCTCCCTTCACCCTGCTGGCCTCTTCTCTGTCCGCGGGTAGGAGGCACGTGTGCCCAAACCCTTCCTCCCTTTTCCTTGTGGCAAGCATTCAGAGAAAATGTACTGAATAAATTGTCTTCTTACCACCACCCCCTTGCTTGATGGGGAGGGTGTGTGTGTGTGTGTGTGTGTGTGTGTGTGTGTGTGTGTGTGAGCGTGCGTGCACGCGTGCGTGCGCACTGAGAAACAGCAGGGGAAGCAGCCTGGGTTGTGTGCCAACCTTGAGCCCTCACTTTATGTGAACAGTATCCTCTCTAGTCTCATGGCAACTCTGTGAGGTGAGGGATTTCTTTTATTGTGGTAAAATATACATAACCAAAAAACTGCTGTGTTAACCACTTTAAAGGGTACAATTCAGGGGCATTTAGTACATTTGTAATGTTGTGCAATCATCACCACTGTCTAGTTCCAGAACTTTCTCATCATTCCAAATGGAAATCTCATACCCATTAAGCAGTCACTCCTCATTCCCCACTTGCCCACTCATCCCCTAGCAACCATTAATCTGCTCTCTGTCTCTGTGAATTTGCCATTCTGGATATTTCATCAAAACTGAATCATACAATGTTTGTCCTTTTGTCTCTGGCTTCTTTCACTTAGCGTCATGTTTTCATCTACGTTGAAAGTGTGTGTCAGTGTTTCATTCTTCTTACGGCCGAATACCATTCTGTTGTATGGCTAGACCACATTTTGTTTATCCATGCGTCCATTTTTTTTTAAAGATTTATTTATTTTAGGGAGAGAGCGCGAGGCGGGGGTGCAGAGGGAGAAGGAGAAAGAATCTCAAGCAGAGTCCCCACTGAGTGATGGAGCCCAACGCCGGGCTCTGTCCCATGACCCTGAGATCACGACCTGAGCCAAAGCTGCGAGCTGGGCTCTCAACTGACTGAGTGCCATCCATGCGTCCATTGGTGGACATTTAGGCTGTTTCTACCTTTTGGCCATTGTGAATAGTGCTGCTACAAACATTTGTGCACAAGTTTTGTTCAAACACCTCTTTTCAGTTCTTTGAGGTGTAAACCTAGGAGCAGAATTGCTGAGTCCTTATGGTAACTCCATGTTTAACTTTTTGAGGAGCCTCCAGACTGTTGTCTGTAGCAGCTGCTCCATTTTGCATTTGAAGTAAAGGATATTGTTCCTCCCATTTTACCCTTGTAGAAGCTGAAGCTTAAACTTTGCAGCTTGCCCAAGGTGACTTACGTGGTGATTGGCAGAGCTAGGATTCTGTTCTGTGGTGTGCCCTTGGCTCGTGGGCTCTGGAAACATAAAGCCCAGAGGCTACATTAGATCTTTGAGCCTTTGTGGGGAAGAAGGGGCTGGGAGCGCAGTCATGTTTGGCTCCCCCGCCCTGGGGTGATGGGTCCACAGGTGACAGGTTCTCCACACCGTAGCCCCCAGCATGGCTGGCCCAGCCTTCTCCTGCGGGCAGAGCTGTAGCAGTTAGGGTTCATGTTGGAGTCCTAAAGGGCAGGAAGGGGTGCGGAATCACCGCTTCCTCCAGATGAGGCCATGTGAGATCACAGACACAGACCTGTGCGGCTAGCGGCTCTGGTGTAGGGGATGGGTGTGAAACTGCCCAGTAAACCACAAGGACTGTAGGATCCAAGGGAGGCTGACCACACGCCTGGGCAGGGGACTTTGCTGGCTTCGTCCCGTGCAAGGAATGAGAGGAAAGAAGTTCTGCCTGGCGGACACCTATGGCAGCTTCTCGTCCATCCCCCGCTGCCCTGAGCCTCCCGCTGAGGTTGGAGGAAGGCTTCTCTGAGCCGCCAGAGGGGCTAGCAGGGGCTTTTGCTCACTCCGATTCTGGGTGGTTTCGTGGATATGTCTCAAGACTTCCTTTTCCATGGGTCTTTCCAAGTTTTCTCTGCGAACTTGGACTCTGAGGGTATCTGTCTAAAGAGAGCTGCTCACTGGGGAGTACTGTGGCCTTGGAGGGCAGAGAATCAGGTGGCCTGCTCTACACCTGGATGGCATGTGGTGTCCACCTCTTGAGAGAGGGACTCCTGATTCGTTAGACTCGGGACTCTGTGAGCAGTTTGGTAGTAGCAGGAAGAGCCAGAGACAGTCTCTGTGATCGTGACCAGCACGTGTTCCTGTCAGGGCATGGGGTTCCAGGGGTGCCCGAGATGGGGTGCAGTACTCACCCAGCAAAGCTCCCCAAGGGCCACCTTCCTGCCATAGGAAATTCCAGTCTAACCTCCTTAATCCCCAAGAAAGGATGTATGTGGTCTCTCCCTGGGCCTGGCTCAGGTGGCCTAACCAAGCCTCCAGCGTGGCTGCCCGGCAGGCCTCTGTCCGGGAGCTTATGGGAGCCGTTATTCTCCCCTCTGGGGAGGGCAGGGGAGATCATGTTCCTGCGTAGGCCCTGTCTGAGCTTGCCCATCAACAGGTCCTGCAGTCACCCGGGGCCACACTTGACCTGGGTGACCCCACTGGGTTCCAGGTCCCTTTACCACTCTGAGCCCCACTTGCAAGCCCGTCGGAGTGCCTTCCTCCTGAGGCTGTCGTCAGGGTGAACCTGTAAGTACTTCTCCGGAGCCGTGCCTGACCGTAGAAGACGGTTAGGATTATTCTCGCTACAGTGGCTCCCGCTGCAAGGGAGAGTCTTCTCGTCCTACCTGGAGCATACTCACCCCTACTTGTGGCCGTGTGCAGAGGTGCTGGCTGACTGCTGACACCAAGTAGCACTGCTTCTCCTCCTCCTCCTCAGGTGGGTCGTGGGGAGTGTGATGGAGCAATAATACAGAACACAGGACACGGAGTAAAAGCGTTCCCTAATTTTTCATTCTGTGTGTGTGTATGTGCCCATACACCTGTCCTTCCCAGCGCGGAATGCGTGGTTCTCTGTCAGTCGTGGGCAGATAGGTTTGAAATACACAAACTGTTGCAGGACCTGCAGTGCACTGGGTTGGCCTTCACGTTGAAAGGCACTTTTGACCTTGAGATTTTGTGAGCAGCTCTTCGCGCTGGGGGAAAGCCTTTGTTTCTGTGGGTCTCTGTTCTCCCATCTGATTGGAGAAGTGGAGCATAAGATGGAGTATGTCCATTCTATCCCAGTCCTGCCCGGGCTCTGGTTGTAGAAGCCCAGCTGCCTGGAGGAGGGCCCCCGGTAGCTCGAAATGGCCCCTCTTGGTCCTTCTGGCTTACTTCCCTCTTCTTTCTCCGTGGCTCGTAGAAGCTCACCTTCCCAAACTTCCCGGATCCAACAAGAAGTGGAGGCTACCTGTTTTCCCTACAGCGCACCTGCTTGGGCCAGGGATGGGGCTGGAGGTTGTCCAGGTGGTGAGGCTGCTGTGGGAGGATCTTCTGAAGCAAACCTCTGACAGGTGGCCACCTGCAGTGGACAAAGGTTCCCTTGGCCTTTTGTGGGCCAGTGGGCAGATGACGGGAGGGCTGGGTTCTCAGCAGCACGTTGGTGACATCCCTGGAGAGAGGCCCTTGTCTTAGTCCTCGTCTTAGCCCTTAGTCTTCGGCCTTGGGATTCGTTGACACCAGTGCAGCCCTACCGTCTTAGCAGGTGTGGTGTGGAGACCGGAAGAGGACTGGAGACCCCCAGAAGGCTAGAGGGCCGTCTGGTGACATTGCTGGCTGAGGACTTAACCCATAACTTGGCAACATAACAGAGTTGGGTGGCCTGCAGACAGCCATCCCTTTTTTGGAATCAAGCAAAACTAGGTGCCACTCAGCCTGGTAGGAGTCCTGGATTGCTAACCTCTGGAGGTGCAGAATGAGAGCAGGGAGCTTGTCAGATGGAGCCGGCCTCCCTGCTGACGGTATTGGGCTGAGGGGTTCCCTCTGGCTGGATTTGGATTGCAGCCTAGATATCCAAGCGCAGGGTCTGGCCTAGTCAGGAGATGGGTTGTCAAAGATCTCTTCTCTCCTCCGTGCTGAGAATGCAGATGGGTATGGCCCGCTCCTGCCCTGAGGTGGGGAGGGCCACAGCTGGACCCTCGGTTGAATCTGCCCGGGCTCTGGGTGCAAGAGCTGTGGCTGAGTGCCGACTAGTCAAGGGGCGAGTGGGGGTGGCGTGGCGGTGTCGGCAGCCTCAGAGGGGTGCGGGAGTAGTCATGAGAGGACGCACTGGCCGGGGCCTGGCCTTCAGTGCCCACCTAGGACAGTGAGCCGCTTGGTGGCAGGTGGCGCTGGCACTGGTGGGGCCTCTTCCCGCACGTGGCACTATTGAGGCTGAGGAGGAACTATTTGCACAGTGCTTGCCAAGTGCCAACCTGGGTTAGTTTTCCGGTTCTCCCTTCTTTTCTGACCGCCGTCGACTCTGCTCCCTTTTCCTCATATGTAACGGGATTAGCTAATGCCCGCCTCGTGAGTAATGTTTAAGGAGGCATGAAAGAGGGTGACACACAGGTAGTAAATAAATGGTCATTTCATGCAGCTGTTAGGTCTTTGCCTTTTTGAAAGCTCTTCTGGAAGGAGGTAGGGACCTCATTTTGCACACATAAAAAACTGAGGTCCACAGAGATTGTCGGAAGTCTTAGGGCATGGTTGGTGACTAGGTCCCATGACGGCGTTCAGCTGCAGGGTTAGCTGGGAAATCTCGCCAGTAGCTGGTTTCCATGTGTCCGGCAAACACAGTTACTGTGCCTGAGGGAATGGTGAGCAGGTTCATGACCCCGAACCCTGGAACAGTAGTTTCTAAAGACGAGCACGTGCCTTCAGATGGCGCACTAGAGAGTATAGTGAGAAGAAAGTATTACAACCTCTGTTGGTGTGTTTTATTGTCCCCGTTTAGCTTTCCTTTGTGTGTGTGATAGTTTATAAGGCGTTGGCACAGTGGCACAGGTAGATAACTTATCGTGTCCACGCATCCATGTGTCACAGGTGGGCTTACACTGGCAGCTGTGACACCCATGAGTCCAAGCATGGGGGAGGAGGTTGCATCAAGGACAAAGGAGGAAAAGTCACCTTGGAAAAGCTCCTCTGCTGTCTCCTCTCCCCTCTCGGCTCTGTGGTCCTGCTCATGGCCCTAATCCTCACGGTGGTCCACAGCATCAGTGTCCTTGTTTCATTTACCAGAGGACCCACCCCAGAGAATCCATGAGCCTTGTCAGTACCAACAGGGAGCGTGTGCTGCTGCGTGGGGTAGGCTGAGCTGAGAGAGCCGAAGTCACCACCCCTAGTTCGCCCAGAGAGGGTTCAGATGGGGCAGTG
The DNA here is from genome assembly GCF_003265705.2 of Callorhinus ursinus. NCBI lineage: Eukaryota > Metazoa > Chordata > Mammalia > Carnivora > Otariidae > Callorhinus > Callorhinus ursinus. Next base: position 12,537,798 of record NW_027397105.1, on the reverse strand, counting down.
GCATGACATCAGAGAAGACCTGGGATTAGAAATTCTGAAGAGTGGAGGGGCTGAAACTGGAACAAGGCGGGGTGGGGAAGCCTAGAAGGATCCTGCGGGCCCTGCCCTGGGTTGGAGGGGTGCACTCTTGAAACTGCAGCGCTCATCTGGAGAGGGGGACTCAACCCCTACATGCTTATGGGTCTCTCCAGCCAGAAGACCAGTGGACGGGTCCCAGGCCTCCTCCCTTGCTCACTGCTCCTGAAAACCCCCCTTGGTGGGCCCCGATAACCCCCCAAGGCCCCCCCCCCTCAGCCCGAGGACTCTCCAGGAGGGCCCAGGAGAGATACTACAGGGCTGCTGTACTAGGAAGAGCACTGGTCTTAGTATGCATGTGGCCCACCGTCAGAAGTGGGACTGTGGTCCTTCCTCCAGTCCCCACCTGAAGTCAGAGGCCTCCCTGTGAGCTCACAGCTGGCTCTCCTGCCCTGCCACCTCCATTCTGAGCTGAGCCCAGATAGTCCATAAGGAAAGGCTTCTCAGAGCTGGGAACCTTACTTCTTCCCCCTCCAGTGGACCAGAGAGCCGGCAGCTGTGCTGGGTGAGGGCTCTGGAACGCAGCGCTCCTCTGGTCTGGCTTCTGTAGCTGGGTACCAGCAGATGAGGAGGGAGCTGGCAGTGTGTCAGAAATGCTGGTGGGTTGGCCTGGAAAGTACCAGGAAGCTCATATGCGCTCAAGCTGGAGGGGGTCCAGGAGCTTCCTGCTTCCTCTCGTTTGACAGATGAAGAAGGGTTTCCAGGAGCGGGTATAGTTGGTCTGAGCTTGGCATCCACACCGGACCCAGCATCCTGACCTTCAGACCAGGCCTCTTCCCCATGCCTGGCAACAGGGAGCTTGCAGCTGGACAGGGGTAGGACCTACCCTCAGAGCTTTAGGAGGGAGGCACCTGATAAAGGAACCCTAGCTGGCCACCATTCGCTTTTTCTCCCCCTGCTGTTTCGTCAGGAACCCAACTAAGGAAGCGCCGAGTCCTTGGGGGGCGCTCAGTACGGAAGCTGGCAGCTGTCCCGAAAGTGGGGGCAGCCTCCGCACCTCATGCCCCACACCACCGGGGGTCCTGGCCAAGGCTTTCCTCCCTGTGAGAGCCACCAGAAAGGCGCATTAAGGTAGTGCCTTGCCTGACTCCAGGCCAGGAGCTCTTTGCCCTTGGTATGGTGACAGCCATGGAGCCTCATTTCCCGCCCAAAAGTGCTTCCTGTTTGGGGGGAGGGTGAGAGGCCAGAGGATGCAGGGCTAACAGATCATCTTTAGGAAGGTTCTCCTTGCTGACCCTCACCCCAGTAGGAATCTCTTAATGCCTTCTTTGCTTGTTCTTGGTGTTCTTTTCCTCATTTCAGTGTCTAACGGTGTCAGAAAAGGAAAAAAGCTATTATTTGTTGTTTCGGCACTGGCCAGGCAGCCTCGCGGGCAGTCCTGGAAGGTGGCGGGGCGGTCACCTGCCCCGAGCAGGCTTGGCCTACCTTTAAAGCATTGATGATATATGTGTGGCTCCAGCCTGCCAGCCCCACAGCCCGCCTTTCAGGATGTGGCTTCTCTCCGGCTCCCTCCTTGCCTCTAAAAATAACCTTGCTATTTTGGAACCATCTCCTCTGGAGCTTTTTCTCACTGCTCTCTTGGATCAGTAACCCCTGTGAGACCAGACTCTTGGCTGCCTCTGTCCTCCCAGCTGTCCTTACGGACTTGTCCCCTTCCTGTCTCTCTCCCTTCCCCCAGTACCAGCTGGGATCTTGTTCTCCAGCTAGGAAGGAATGTCCAGCTGGGTGTCCTCCGAGAAGAGCAGGCCTGTCACCTCTCCTCCCTGGGATGGGTAGGGAGGAAGTGGGGCCATGAGGGTGGGGGTGAGGCAGAGCACCACCCTTTGCCTCTGTTGTAATTGGGGATCCACACAGCTGCGAGAGGTTCAGGTGCCTGTTGAAGGGACAAGGGCCGGGAGGGCCTGGGGATATGGGGACCGTCCATGCTGCCTTCCTCTGGCCCCTGAGTGCTGGCCTCTGCGTAACTCCCTGCCCCGTCTTCTTCTTGCAGCCCACAACCCTGCCTCAGGGCACCATCAACATGAACCAGTGCACAGACGTGGTGGATGGGGAGGGCCGGACAGGCCAGAAGTTCTCCCTGTGCATTCTGACCCCTGAGAAGGAGCATTTCATCCGGGCAGAAACCAAGGAGATCATCAGTGGGTGAGTCTGCCCTGGGCATTTTGGGAGGAGGCACCCCTGCCTACCAGCAGGTTCTTGGACCAGTTCCTTTTGGCACAAATTGGGCAATATCGCCATCACTTTCTTCCCCAAGCGTGTCCCCTCTTCTGAGTCCCTCTCTCTTCACAGCGCCACCATGTGCCCAGTCACCACACCAGAAACTGGCCTCACCCTCCACCTGTCTTTGCGTCACCCCCACATGCACATAACTCTCCCCATGTCCCGTTTCCCTGGGGGCCCCCCTCTGCTGGCGCTGCCCCACTTCCAGGGCTGCCTCGGCTTCCCTCAGCCTCTCGTTGGTCTCCCCACCTCCATTCTCACCCCTCCACCTGTGTATCACTTGAGCACAAGGGGTTCGGTCCCCAGAGCCCATCTGACCTTGCCTCTCTCCTGCCTGAAGCCCCATTACCTGGGAGTCAAGTCCAAGTTCCTTGGCTGGCCTCAGGAGGCCCCTTCTCAGCCCTCCAGCCTCACTCCCACCACCCTTGTGTTCCTCAGCACTGAGCTGCTTGTCACCGCACATCCCCGTGCTGCCCACCAGCTCCGTGCCTTCGCTGCTACCCTGCCTTCAGTCTGGAATGACCCCTCCTTCCTTGAGGCTGTTAAAGTCAGCGAAGGCAGCGAATGTCCACCCTTCCAGGAAACCTGCCCCCCTGAGGCACTGGGCACCATCAGCTGGCTCTTTGTGTCTGGGTGCACATCTGGCCTCCTGTAGCCAGCAGTAGGCCCTTGACGGTCGGGGGCCGTGTTTCATTCCTCGTTCTCAGGGCCTGCACACAGCACTCACTCCAGGTCCGCTGTATGCACTGCCCTTCTTTGTCCAGGTGGAAAGAATAGACAGTCTCTGAGTCACACCCCTGCCCTGGCCATGCCCTGATCGGAGGCTTAGGGGAAGCCCTGGGAGGTGGAAGGGGGCCCAAGTTTCCAGGTAGCTGACAGTCTGGGCGAGCAGAGCTCTGTGCTCCTGAGCTCATGCAGTGTGTGTCTTCCAGGAGTCCTTGCTCCTGGGGCGCCTGTTACCAGCTCTGTGTGACCTAGCCACACAGTCCGTGCGTCGTGAGCAGGCTCAGCAAACCCGGCCAGGAGCTCAGGCGCTGGATCTTGGAGAATCCCATTGGTCCTTCGAGGCTGAGAAAGCTTTGAGAGAAAGTGAATTGGGGAGTGGGGGGGCGGAGCTAGGGATACTGGGCTGATTATTGTAGTGCAGAGTGGAGGGAACTAGAAGGTGAAGGCTTTTGGTTTCAACAAGTAAAAAGACTTAGAATACTGGCTGAGCTTCAGGGTCTCAGGCCGAGGCTGCTCGCTGTGTGAGGAAGCGGGAACAGTGGTCAGAAGGTCCCCAGGTTTTGCTGAGTTCAGAAGTTCAAATCCACTCTGTCAGGCTGGAGCTGAGGGCCAGAGCTGCCCTGCACAGTGACCAGCGGACCCTCTGCTGGGGGTGCCAGCTCACCCTGAGTCCTTCTTCCTTGGAGAGAGGCAGGTTTGCATTTTTAACTCCTAGGGGCGAACAGCAGGACCACTTTGCCTCTCCCTCTCTCTGGTCTTAATTCTAGAACCATATGGTTTAGGAGTGTAGAGGGCTCAGGGAGCCTGGACGGCTCAGTCAGAAAAGTGTAGGACTCTTGAGTTCCGGAACATGGGTTCGAGCCCCACATTGGGTGTAGAGATTACTAAAAAATAAAACTTAAAAAAAATATAGAGAGAGGGCTTTTACAGAGCCCCTCATTCTACAGTTGGGAGACTGAAGCTATGGAAATGCGAGGACCTTGAACAAGGGACTGCAGGCATGAGGTATAGCACGGAACTGCTTGCTCCTCCCGGCTCATGCTTGCTGCTGCGGCCCTGTCTGGCAGGCACACCTGTACCGAGGTGCCACTGCCCTGCGGGAGGCCCTGGGGGAGAGCTAGCCCTCCCCTTGGGAGCTAGGTCTCATGGAGGATCCTGATTAGCACAAGGGATGGGAAGGGGTGTCCAGGGTTCCCAGGACAGGCTGGGGCATGTGTGAGCTGGGGGACCAGGTCAGTGATGTCATGGTCTGCCACATGGCATGAGGAAACTCACAGCTGACGGTGCCTCTGTCGGGTGGCCCAAATCCTAGCATCAGGCACCTGCCACAGGCCAGGGGACCGCTTGTCCTGATCCCCTCTCCTAAGGTCACTGCACGTACAGAGGCGGGGACTGCCTTTCCTGTGCAGCTTGAGTAGACAAGGTCATTGGTGGACCAGGATACCAGATGGGTGTGTTCTCTGGGTCCTGCATGTAGGCTGGGCCATCCAGGTTTGTGCGGTGGCTCAGGAGCATACCCGGCCCTTTCCCCCGTCCTCATCCTGGGGCTGGGCCTAGCTCATCCCTGCCCAGTAGGCAGGGTTTGCACCATGACAACCTGTCCCTGGGCCCCTGCAGCCCCTCCAGCGGCCCCCAGCAGCAGCTTGTCTTCACCACCCTCTGGTACACTAGGCCTCCTTTAGGGAGTCAGGTGGGGTAGTGTGCCCTGGGTACAGACTTCTGCCTCCGTCTTCCCTCCCTCCTCTGCCTCGCGCCTTTGTGGACAGATGCCTCCCTTGGTGTCCTCACCACCTGGCACAGCTCCTTTGCCAGATAATCTTACCTGTGGGCTCTTAGACCCCGAGGTGGGGGTAGGTACCCAGCTCCCTAATGAGGTACAAACTTCCTCTGGGCTGACTTAGAGCAGGGGTAGTTGGGGACAGTCCATCCAGACTTCTTTCTGGAGTCTTTTCTGAACAGAGGCCTCTGGGCTGCCTGAGGCATCTCTCCCAGAGCTGGGCGGAGAGAGTTGGCAGTTCTCTTTTCTCAGCGCTCTCGTGCCAGGACGGGCCTTCAGGATGTTCGGGGCACAACTTAGCACAGCTCTTTTAGAGGAGGTGGGATGTGTGCAGGAGTTGGCGGGGTGGGGGGGGAAGCGCTTTCCCCCTTCTCTGTGCCCCTACCTCTCAGTTCTGCCCCCCTCGGTCTCACTCATCCTGGCTCTGCCGTCAGAGCTGGGGACCCCACTCCACCATGTCCTGGCACTCACTTCCTCCACGGATCCCATGTCCACATTCGCCCCTGGCCTCTCTTCCCTGGGTGTATTTTACATGGTAACACATCCAAATGACATTATACGCTTCCTGCTGGGCTTCCGTGAGAAATCCGAGTGCAGGGGACACATTCCGTCATCTGTCCCAGGCCAGCCCCAGCCCGCCCCTGCCTGTGCTCAGCCCCCGAGTCTCCAGCTGTCTTCGGGCCGGTGCAGGAGCTCGCTGAGCTCCGTCAGTCAGCAGTGCAACAGCGGTGCAGATCTCTTCCCTCGGGGCCCTGTCGTGCAGGCTCGCCGCTTTGCCTGCTTGTCCGTGTCGCCACGAACAGCAGCACACGGCCATTGTGCACCTGCCTGTCACACTCCCCGTGCTCCTGAGGCCCCGGAGGACGAGGTGACTTTGTGAAGCAATCTCTCCTCAGTAAAGCTCTAAGAGGGACCGTCTGCAGACACAGCTTGCTGGTGTCAGCCCTTGTGGCAGGCTGGAAGGGAAGTCTTTTACCTCCGCAAGCATGTGAGTTCCTCAGATGACACGACTGAGGCCCTGAGGGTCTGCTCATCTGCCAGCCTTGCAGACACAGTCATGCCTCTTTTCTTGCTTTGGGGCCACAGAGGAGTGACCCACAGGACCTGGGCCTCAGGTCTCGGTGGTGCCGGCAGTGGTTCGTGCTCTCAGCAGATACTGAATGACCTGCCGAAAGCTGAGTGGGGCTCAGCCCACATGCTGTGATCCCCACACCCAAGCCCACTTCCCCAGCTGCCAGCTCGCAACAGCACAACCAGCATACCCTCCTGAGGCTGTCCTAGAAAGGTCACTGACTGTGACTGACCTCCCTCCCTCCACCCCACATTAAAGAAGCACCTCTGAGAGCTGAAGACATGAGCCCTCCCTCCCGATGCAGGCTTGAATGCTGGTGGTGTCCGCAGCCTCCAGCGAGGGTGCTGGCCGCGCAGGCTCTGCCCCACGTTGCAGTTCAGCCGCCGCTGCCAGGCCCAGGGTGGCAGCAGGCCCAGCACAGACCCTCATGTTCTGGGGAGAAGGGGACCAGAGGCTCCTGCAGTACCTTCCCCTCTGCAGAGAGCATCCTTCACCACCAGGCCCCTCCTGTCTTGCACTCCTCCTGTTCCCCTCATCCAACCCTCCCAGATGTTAATGAAGCTTGAGTGAGGCAAGCAGTGGACATGTCATGGCTTCCTCTGCCCCCTGGTTTCAGAGATGAGGAGACTGAAGCCCACAGGGGCAGGAAGCCACCCAGGGTCGTGGGTAGAGGGTGGCAGAGCCAGATCTGTATCAGGCCTCCTGCCGTCAGCTGCTGCTCTTCCCATGCTCCCCTACTGCCTTCCCTGCTCCTGGTCTGGAGTGGACCTTCCAACATGTGGGCCTTGGAGTGGGTCCCTGGGCAGCTCTGCTGGGCCTTCCCCAAAGCCAAGGTGCCCAGAGCCCTCAGTGTGCAGGTGGGGCCCAGAGGTGAATGAATGGGTCTAGCTCCGGAAGTGACCCGTCACAGAGAACTTTGGTAGCACAACTGCTGGTTTCCTGCCTCCAGAGCCCTAAATGATACCCAGTAGCAGCCCATCTGTGCATTAGCCAAATCTACCATGGGAGAACAATTTTAAAGCCAGGTCTAAGCCCTGAAGATGGGGTCAGTGATGGAAACCATGATGTGCTCTACACTCTGAGGCCTGTGGTCAGGCCTGCCACTCCAGCAGAGTGAAGCACTCTGCATGCCTGGGCCGGCCACAGGGCCCTCTCCACCTGCACTGTGGTCATTGTGGGGTCAGCATCTGGGCCTGCTCCCAGCACAGCCTGTGCTTGTCCTGGGCTCCACTCTTAGCACTTCCCCAGCGGTGGCAGTCTCAAGTCTGGGTCATGCTCTGCCCTGCTCAGCTACCCAGAGACCTGGCCACTCGGTGGGCGCCCCCAAGTAGGAAGCATTGGGCCTAGAGCCTAGACCACCCGATAAGGTTCCTAGGCCCTGAGCACAGAGGTCTGATCCAGTGCTCTCTCCTCTTCTCTCCCCAGATGGCTAGAGATGCTCATGGTCTATCCCAGGACCAATAAGCAGAACCAAAAGAAGAAGCGGAAGGTGGAGCCTCCCACACCACAGGTAGGCAAAGTCGTGTCCCATCAGTGGAGCTGGGACGAAGTGAGAGCTCCCCAGAAGGTTAGAAGACTTCAGAACCCAGCCTAAAATTAGGGGTGAGAAAAAGAATACAGATGGGGCTGAAGTGGTCATCAGCCCTGCATGGTCTCTCCTTTCCTCCAGCGGTCTGTGGGCTATAACCTGCATGCTCGTCTCCAAGCCACAGGGCAGGACCCTCCACAGGATAGGGTGGCTTTACTCATATGCTCTGGGGCCGCCCCAGGAGGTTTCCAGTGCGTGAGCCGGCGCCCAGCAGCGGTATTCCAGCATGTGTCCCTTCCCTGGCTGTCCTCCTAGCTGCTGGGGAGCAAAGGGCATGCTTGGAGGGGCTGTTTGTGTACATGCATAGCCTCGTGCAGGCAGGGAGGGTTCTAGTGTGTCCTGGCTGAGTGAGGAGCTCTCAGCGGATCCTGTTCCTGCTCCGGGTTTGACCATAAATGGAAAAAACGGGCAAGACCTTGACTTTTGTGCCCCTGCCCTAACTCCCATTTGACCAGAGTTGAGAGGTGGCTTGGATAGGTCCCACCAGGTCCAGTCCTTCCCCAAAGGCCACTCTCCTACTCGTCTGCGGGGACACAGGGCACCCAGAAGGGCTCTGCACCTTCCTGCCATGCTCCTCACGCTCCTGGGGCCCCGGTGGATTGAATTAACATTTCTGAGCCTCCTTGAACTGCTTTACAGAATGGGCCTTACAGAATAACAGCGTTTAGACTAGTTCTGCGTTTCTATAGTGATGCCTTGGAAGCAGTGCTGGAGCAGAGCTCCTGCCTCCAAATCAGGCAAGTGCATGTGCAGTAGACACGTTTTGGGATCTAGTTACAGGATTATTGTGCACATGGAAGGAAGCACCGAGCCCTTGATGGGTGCTCAGCAAATGCTCCTCTCTGTTCCAAACTTCAGTGTTACCAAGTGCTTTGCCTTGCCTGATTGAAGCTCACAGCAACTCCAAGAGTGAGCGGGACGGGAATCGGGGTCCCTTGGGCACCTTGCAAGGCCCAGAGTCTGGCAGGGAGCTAGCCCATGACAGAACCTTAGCACCCCCCCCTCCCTGGGGCTCAGCAGTCCTTACTTGCAGCTCTCTGCTTCACCGAGTGGTAGAGGTCTGCCTGGGCAGGACGGGGAGGGGGGGGTTGGCCGGGGTGGGCCCCCCCCCCCCCCCCCCCCCCCCCCCGCCGCCCTGCCTCACCCCCCACAGGCCCTGATGGAGTGCAGCCCTGGGCCTGCTCTCAGCTGATGGTCATTGTTTGCCCTCTGTCCACCCTCCCCAAGGGGAGCCTCAGGCCAGCATCCCCTGGAAAGTAGTGTATCTGGCAAGAAGTCAGCAAAATGCAATCAGAGACCTTCCTGGAGACTGAAAGTAGGGCTTCCTGCTGGCGAACCGCAGATATACACACAAATCCCCCAACACTGCCCAGTTTGAGAGAAAAATCCCAGGCAGAATAACAGCGTTTAGGCTAGCTCTGCATTTCTATAGTGATGCCTCGGAAGCAGTGCTGGAGCAGAGCTCCTGCCTCCAAATCAGGCAAGTGCATGTGCAGTAGACACGTTCAGCCCAGATCAGGGCATTTGGTTGTGTCCTTCCTGCCTGCCCTCTCCCCTCCCTCCAGATACTGCTGGCCATGGCTGAGCTTCACTGCTTCACGGGATCACAGGGTAGGGAGATCACCCACTTCTCTGAGGGTCTCTCAGAGCCCAGGTGTCCCCGCCTGCTCTGCTCTTTCCTTCTGTGCCCGGCAGAAGTCAGCCTGGCAGGACTCTTCCTTCTGTCCCTTGCTCCCAGGAACATCACATTTGATTCCACTGGTTTCTGGAAGCTGTGAACTTTCATCTGGGGCCCATCTCCCTGTGACTCAGTCTCATGAGGTCATGCAGGGTGTCTCCAGAGAGGAGTGGGGGATCTCTGGGCAGGCCTCCCCTTCCACAGCCTGACGCTGAAGGTGTTTGGGTGCCCCAAATGGAGCAGGGAGGGAAGCCAAAAGCCTTCGGGGCCCCTGTAGAGGCAGGAACCCAAGACCCTGTATCTGGCCTCATTCCTCTGTGGCCGGAGAGAGTCTCAGATAAAACCAGCGGGGATTGGGAAGTATTGCTGTGCTGTACCCTGCCCTCCGGCAACTCAGGCAGCAGAGCCCACAGGGTCCCACTCGGACAAGGATGTCTCCAGCAGTTGGGAGTTCCGGCCGTGGGGAGTATAGTCACTGAGTGGTTTTCTAAGAGCATCAGAGAGAGACCCAAGCAGGCCCTGAGGGAGGAAGCGGATCAGGCTGCAGGGTGAGCAGATAGCCTCTAGGCTGGCGGCTGGGGGCCCAGCAGAGCCCAAGGCAGCAAGGAGACGGGCTGGCCCTGGCCAGGACCTCTGAGGCCTGAGAGGTGTGGGTTCCAGGAGCTGCTGTTTAGCCCCTGTTCACCCCAAGAGGAAGGACTTTTCCTGATACTGAGATGCCTAGACAGAGGAGTAATATCCACTCTGGATATGACTAGGATAGGAAGGATGGAGATCTTACCACCCTCTCCCCAAACCCCAAACCTGGGACTCTGGCAAGGCCAGGGGTCGCGTGTCTCCCCTGCCAGGTGTGTGGGTTGGGAGGCTTGGTTCATTAGGTGGAGCTCTGGAATGCTGGTTCCTCCTGTCTCCCCAAGCCCCCAGGCTCTTGGCCCTTACTTCTCGGCCTTTCTTCAGAGACCTGTAAAACAACAGACCTCAGTGTGAGCAGAGGCATGCCAGGACCAATGTCCCTCCTGGTCCAGTATACTGTTCCTCTCAGGCCCACACGTGTGTCGTGAGTTGCTCCCTCTTCTCCAGTGTCGTGTTTTCTGCTTGGGTGCCTGCTGCTACACCCACTCCAGGTCCTGTCCCTCCTTCTCGTTGGGCCCCTGCTCAGCTACTATGCCCGGGAAGTAGAAAGGAAGGCTTTCTATAAACCCCCTCTAGAGAGCATGCCGCATGCAGAGGCTGCAGCGGCCGGTTGGCCGGGGCCTGCCTTCCTGCCCTGTGTCCTCTTTCCTCCCTGCTTTGAAAACCCTTTCTGAGCAACCAGATAAATAGCACAGACCTCATCATAGCATGGAAGCATTGACTGCCCTGAGCAGTGCAGGTATCCCAACCCTGCAGGGACTAGCACGTAGGGGACCTGGCACTTCTTCCTCCTTCCTCTCCCGTGGGCACCCGTGGTCTGTGTCGTTGTGAACCCCAGCCACAGCGGTGACAGTGTGGGGAGCAGAGGCAGTGTCGCATAGTGCCTGTGCCAAGTCTTACTCACCACACATCTGCTTGGGAGAAGAGAAGCAACTTTACCCAGAGATCAGGCTTCCCTGTACCACCCACCCACCCCCTCTCCTGGAAGCCAGCGTGCCTTTGTTCCTGCCGCCGGACTGCCCCTGTCTCCACTCACGCGATAAGGCCTGGCATAGAGGCAGTAGAAGGCAGAGCCTCCAAAGGAGGCAAAGAGAACTGCCTGTGGACCTTGGCTGCCATTCAGGGCCCTCATTCTCTGGGAAAAGTTCTCCAGAAGTGGGGAGCACGGAGAGGGATCTGCGGATGCAGCCAAGCCTGCACAGGTTGGGAGGCCCAGGGCCAGATGGTGGGTCTGTAGCCATGTGGTGCTGAGAAATGTATTTGTTTCCCAAGCTCCCTGTCATGGCCCCTTGGATCTCAGGCCTAGAATTTCCTCTGCCTCTTGGGGATCCCTGCCAGCCCACCCCCTCACCGTGGGAGTCATCCAAGCACCAGAGAGGGGTATGCATATGCCGCGGGCACTTCACCCACAGCGTGGGGCTGAGAGCTTTGGCAGCCAAGGCTGCCTGCTCCCCTCCGAAGCACAGCCACCTGCCTCTTCTTCTTTGGCCCTTTCTGGCAACCTCTACCTGCCCTTGGTGCGGCCGGTTTTCCACAGAGGGGACAGATTGACCAAGGCCAGTCTTTACGTCACCCCACTCAGCTCTGTGGGAGGAATCCCAGCTCTGCTCTGAGCCCACCAGAGTATGCCCAGTCTCTGGCTTCTGGCCTTTGAACAGAAGACTCAGTTGTTGGAAGGGGCCATGGCAGGGGGACCTAGAGTGACTTCTGCTTGAGGGAAGCATTCCTGGGACATGGATTGAGGGCAGTATACTGACTGGAGGGACAGGTGGCCCTGGGGCCGGCTCTCCTTAGATCATTAGAGCCCGGTTCTGTTGGAGCCCTCAGGAAACTGTGTGAAACCATTGCCATTTTATTCCAAGAAGTCCCCTTCTCGCAAGGTGGGTCAGAGCTGTAGGGATTCTCCAGCCTGGGAGCGAGGTCTGTTGGTGGCTCTGACCATATGGGCAATCGGGTGTGTCCTGGGTCTGTGGGAAGAGCCTTCCTGTCTTTATCCCGTCTCATGAGGCCTTGGACTCCTTGCAAAGCTAAAGAAAGCTTTGGACCTGATAAAATGCCTGTCTTTTCCCATTGGGATACCTGGTGCTGTGGCTTCTCAGTGGGTCCTTTAGGCTGCCCGTCCAAAGCACTCCCCCACCCTCCTGCCACTCCCGAGGGTGCCTGGTGGTGGAAGGCTTGAACCCCCACTCTGGCCCTTACTGTCCTTGTGAAGCCTGGGAACACCGTCCTCTCGGCCCAGGCAACCTCCCCTGCGAGGTGTGCTGGGGAGGACAGGATGGCGCAGTGATGAACCAGAGCCCAGCACATAGTCCGCGCTCAGTGGCTGTCAGAGAACCTGCTGGTTGATACCGGGTCTGTGTGCGTGCACGCACGGACACATAACCCATGTCATCTGTGAGCCTTGCCAATGGCCCCAGCTCAGAATTGGGTTTAGGTAGGTTTCTAAAAATGAGGTTGGGGGCGCCTGGGTGGCTCAGTTGGTTGAGCGACTGCCTTCGGCTCAGGTCATGAGCCTGGAGTCCCGGGATCGAGTCCCGCATCGGGCTCCCTGCTCAGCGGGGAGTCTGCTTCTCCCTCTGACCCTCCCTCCTCTCATGTGCTCTCTCTCTCTCTCAAATAAATAAATAAAATCCTTAAAAAGAAAATAAAAATGAGGTTGGGCCACCAGGATGGGAGTGGAAGGTGGGCATTTGTATGTTATCCCCCATGTTTTGGGGAAGACAGCTAGGACGTGTCTGACTTTTGAGAGGCTCCAAAGCCATCTTGCTGGCAGTGCCCTCTGCAGCTGGCACCCAGGGCCTTGGGCCAGGCAGGGGGCTTGGGCCCAGGGTGTGCGCTAGTGCTGTGGGGTGGCTGGGGATCCCAGTCCTGTCTTTGTCTGGGCTCTAGGTTTGAGCTGTTGAGTGAAGGTTCTCTGCATGCTCTGGAAATGAACTGCCTGTATCTAAGTACCTCCCGCTTGAATGCTTCTCCCACAGAGCAGCACCAGTTCTGATCTGGGGAGAGACGGCATGGACACTGTTCCCATCTGGGCTACAAGCTGCTGTCTAGTTTGCGTGGGGGAGCAGGTGGGAGGGCATGAGTGCAGATTGGATGTTTGCGTTGTATCTGATGACTCTTTCCTTCACGTAGGGTCCCAGGTGTCCCATTTTAGCTTTCTAGGGCCAAAAGGGAGAGGCTGGGGAGGCCAAGGGCTGGCCCAGACACGGGTGCTGTATGAGCACATGCTTTGCGTTTACCCCGCAGGCCATGTCAATGGTGTATTCTTTCTTTACCCTGTGCCGTCTTTCCTGACTCGTGTCCTAATTACCTATAAGTCTAGGAACGACAGACTCTGAGCCAGCCACTTGTCATCTCACCTTTAATGCCTGGTCCACTGCTCTGGGCTCTGTGGTTTTGTCGGCAGGGAGAACTTGCATGTGTTTGATACTGGAACTCCAAGCAGAAACCCTACGTCTTTGCCCCGCGTATTTGCCAGCCCTGGCCTGAGGCCAGTGGGACCAGGCCCTTTTGGGGGTACTGACTGGGGCCGTAGAAGAAAAAAGGCCACAGTGCCATCCAGGTGGAGCGTTCACCCTGACCAAGATGTCTCTGTTCTGAGCCTCCCCTCCCGGGGGTTCTGGGCCACTGACATGGTGCAGTTGAACTTGGCGTCCCCTGGAGCCAGGCACCTAGGCAGCCGGGACCTGTGTACCAGCCAAGGCTGTGCACTCCTGGGCTGCGCATACACCGCTCTCTCCCCCCAGGAACCAGGGCCGGCCAAGATGGCTGTCACCAGCAGCAGCAGCATTCCCAGTGCTGAGAAGGTCCCCACCACCAAGTCTACACTCTGGCAGGAAGAAATGAGGGCCAAGGACCAGCCTGATGGGAGCAGCCTCAGTCCAGCTCAGAGTCCCAGCCAGAGCCAGCCTCCGGCTGCCAGCACCCTGAGGGAACCTGGGCTGGAGAGCAAAGATGGTAAGTGGGAGCCGGACTGGCTTGCGTGCCCCCCTTTCTGGTGGCCGGCCTCACAGTGCTGGAATAGGCCTCCATCCCAACGCAGCTGGCCCTGAGTCAGACTCAGGGATGCTGAGCCCCAGGCCTCAGGCTCCTGTGTCCATCAGCCCTTGGCAGGGCCTGGCCTGAGTTGGGCTGGGATTCCTGGGCTCTGGCCTTGACCTTGCCCTTCTGGCTCTTAAGTTCCTTCTGTAAAGGACGAAGAGAGCACCTGCTCTGTCAGCCCTGGTGGGTGTTGTGAGACTCAAAATGCCCCGGAATGAGGTCTGTGTACCAGGAGGCCTCCGGTTCCTGCCACCGTGGCTGCACTGTGTTCACGGCCTGGCTAGCCCGGGACGCCCAGCGCGTCCTGAGAGCAGCAGTGGTTAGGGCGCCCTCGGTCTCCTCGCTGTCCCATCCTGTCCAGCCCCGGCGGGGCTCCCGAGGCTTTGCTCTGCTCTCTGCTCTCTCCACTTAGCACTTCAGAATTGCCTGAGCAGAAGCAGGGCAGCAGTCTCCACCTCCCTGCTCGGGGCCCCAGACGGCTCGGCATGACATAAGCTGGCTTTTCCCACTTGCATTTTGTCCAGCTCACTAAAGACGAGGGGACAGTTGGGACTGACCCAGTTCATTCAGGCCAAAATGCATTTTGCAGCAGCTGGGGGTTAAGCCGCCTCAGTCCTTCGTGGGTAGGCCCCACGCACCCGTCTCGTTCCCGCAGAAGTCCTCTCCCTCTTCCCTCCCCAAATGCACTAACAGGCTGACCGGCCAGTTAACCCTTGATTTCCTCCTTGACGTTTGGTAAGAAGCGGTGGTCGGTGGGACATCTCTCCTGGGCGGGGGATCCTGTTCTCCCAAACTGGCCCCCAGACTGGAAGCTCAGGGACCTCCTGACAGTGTAGCAGATGCACCAGCTTAGAGAGAGATGGATGAGGTGCGTGTGTGGGAAGGACATTTCATTGCTGTCCCGTGATTCTGCCCTTGGGTGAGCCCTGTATGGATGGCTTCAGAGATGGGAGGTAGAGAGATGGCCCCTCTCTCTGTGGATCTGTGTGGGCTCTTTAAAAGGTCCCCAGAAGCCAAAGATGGCAACAGGCTAAGTGCGTCTCCTGCCTCTCGCCTCTCTCTTCCAGAGGAGGGCACCATGAGCAGCGACCGCATGGACTGTGGCCGCAAAGTCCGGGTAGAGAGCGGCTACTTCTCCCTGGAGAAGACCAAGCAGGACTTGAAGGCCGAGGAGCAGCAGCTGCCCCCGCCGCTCTCCCCTCCCAGCCCCAGCACCCCCAGCAACAGGTATAGTGGCCCCGGACCGCCCTCCCAGGAGCTTGGTCATCCCCTTCCTTCCCCAGGTTCTCGAACCCCCAGCCGAATGGTCTGCAGCAGCTCCCTTGGCTCCCTGGACATGGCCAGCCGGCCCCCCGCCCGCATGGACTCCGGCAGCGCTGGGGGGCGGGGAGCAGAGAGACTGGGGTGCACCTTTGCCTTTAAAGCCAGCAGGCAGTATGCCGCCCTGGCCGACATCCCTAAGGCCGTCAGGATCAGCCACCGAGAAGCCTTCCAGGTGGAGAGAAGGCGGCTGGAGCGTAGGACTCGGGCCCGGAGCCCTGGCAGGGAAGAGGTGGCCCGTCTGTTTGGCAACGAGAGGAGGTAAGGAGGGGGTTACAGGGCCACACGTGCCACGGACACACTCCCCCGCCTTTACAAAGTCTCTCGTGTACACTCCTATCCTCCCTTACACATACACACTCACACTCTGTGTTCTTGTACTTTTTACACCCTTACAGTGCTTTTTACACTCTTCCCAGAAACACGCACACTTTGACATACACATTTCCACATTCCCTAAGCCTTCCTCGGGGGAGCACACTTGTCCTCCCTTCCTGTTCAGAGCATGTGCAGAAGCTTTCCCTTTTGACCCTGGGCTCTGGTCATGCAACTCGCAGCCCCTGGTAGCCAGAAACGTAGCATCTTGGGACTCTCAGACACCTAGGCCAGAGGCCAGCTGCTTCCTGTGAGTGCCTCCTGGCACTGAGACCTTAAGGGCCCCCGGGCATGTTCTCAGCCACCTGGGCCTTGTGTAGCTGGATCTTTTCCTCCTGGCCCACCTCTGTCCTCTGAGATGACCATGGGGGCAGGAAGAGCCTGGAGAAGCGGATGGTGGCAGAAGCTCCCCTTGCCCTTCCAGTCTTAGGCATGGGTGAAGGGCATGGAAGGCGGTGGGGTGGGCAGCACAGGGAAGCCGGGCAGCCTGTGACGCTCCTGGGCGCCCTGAAGCATCACTGCATCCAGGCTTGGCTGGAATGTGAGATGGGGAGGCTGACAGAACCACAGCTTCCTGGAGAGACACAGGGTTCAGAGGGGAAACCTAGAGCAGGGAGTGGGACAGAGGCGTAGGACCCATCTGCGGCCTGAAGAGAGGAGGGCTCTGTCCTCCCTTCTGGTTCCACTGGCCCTGTGCTTCCCGGAGAGCCGGGGACAGAGCTGGTTCCCATCTCTGAGGCCCTGGCCTGGAGCAGAGCACTCGAGTGCCCCCTTCTTCTAGGAGCTTCCATCCAAGTCTGTAAGTGGAGCCTTTGCCCCGACAACAGGGTTCTCACCCAGGTCCAGGGGTGAACTGCCTAAGGTCCATGAATCCCTCTAAATGATTCGAGAGTCCGTGTGTATGTTTTTCTGAGAAAAGAAAAACCATAGTTTTCATTAGATTCCCAAAGAAATTCACTTTTTGGAAAAAAAGATTCAGACCTAAATTCCAAAAGCATTCCCAGAGTGTCCTCTCCACCCTGCCGAAGCCTAAGTAAAGCTCAGAGTTGGGGCATTGTGTGGGGACGGGGCAGGGGGGAGACAGGCTTCCCCTTTTGAGGGGCCACCTGCGAGCAGGATGCCTTTCCTTAATACACACCTGCTCTCCTAAAGCCCCAGGTGGAAAGGACCTGTGCACGTGGGGTCCACCTCCAGAATAAGGAGGAGCTGCCCAGAGCTGTTGATCTTGAGAAGAGAACAGATGTGCCCGATTCCTAGGCAGAGGGAGAGCGAAGCTGACCTAGTGCCTGGGAGGTGACCTCCAAGCACTTCGCTCTCTTCTTGTTTGGTCAGTAACCCCGAAAGCTCCTGTGTCACATCCCAGTGTGTGGATGCGGAGATGGGGCCTCAGAAGCAGGGAGACTCCTCGAGGCAACAGCCTGGTGCAGCAGAGCCAGGACGCACCTCCCCGCTGGGCCTTTTACTGGGAAGACCCCACTCCCATGATGTGACCCAGGAGGGGGCCAAGGCTGTCCTTTAAGCAACTAAGTAAAAAGATGAGTGGAGGGGCTTGCCAGAGACTTAGGAGGCCTGTGGGCCAGGGCAGGGGAGGCTTCACACTGGCTGGCGGGCAGGCGATGGGTCCTGGAGGCTCCTGGGTGGGCAGCTAGGCCCTGGTGTAGCGGCAGACCAAAGAATTAACATTCAGCGCACCTGCTTGGCTTCAAACTTGTTCTTGTCTGGTCGCCTGGGGTAGATGGCATCTCCGGGGCTTTACTTTCTGCATGCTCCTCACCACCACAGAGATGGGTTTTCACCGGGTCCTGGCACCCCTGGAGCCCACCAGCTCTGCATCCTAAACATTGTAATGTCACTTTCTTACCCTAATGACATCTGACTGGCTGCTGTCACTTTGCGAGGCCTGCGCCCTGCTCCCAAGTAGCCCTCCCCCCAAGTAGCCCTCCCTGTGCGTGATTGGAGTCCCGGATCCTGGTCGAATAGAGCAGAGGCCCGTATTGGCAGGACGTCTGCCACGGCTATCTGGAGTGGCAGCCGAGCCAGGCCTGCCCAGGAGCCAGGCGGGGGGACAGTGGGGGCCGGTCTCCTGACAAGGAAGCCTTTATGGGCCAATCCGCTCTGCTCTTGACATTTGCTCCAGAGCTTTTAGGATGTTTCTTGGGTGCTGAGTCACTGCTGAACCAGCCTGGGGAGGCCATGGCCCTTGTTGAGTTCCTGGTGACTGACACCACGACTGGCTCTTGTGCGGTCCTCACAGCCCCTCGGCTGGGAACCTGGGGAGATGAAGGGCAGCAGTGCAGGTGCCTCCTTTCTGTGCCGTTCGCCAGCCCAGGGAGCCATTTGCGGCCACACCCGCAGTACCTCAAGGGAGCCAGCATACAGACTGCTCACCTTACTTTGCAAACTAAGTGGGCTGACCGGCCCAATTTGCTTTCCTCATTGGACTCCTCTCTTGGCAGCCCTGGCAGGCCTGCAGCATGCGAGTCGCATGGGACTCGGTGGAGCGCTGTTCCACATGGCCTTCCTGCGACTTTCTAGGCCCCACGGTCAGTTGGAGGGGCTCTCATTCTGCAAGTGATGGTGCCTCAGTCTGTACGTGGGCCTAGAACCGTCCCCAAATCCTCTGGGATGGTGGGGCACAGGGCGTCATCTGCCTGAGCAGGCTGAGCGCTGATGAGAGCTTCCTGTGGTTCCCTGAGCTTCCCGCTCTCACCACGCACACCCTCTGCTGCAGCTGCGCTCCCTCAGCCTAACCGCCGGTTGGCCTGGGAACAAGCTCTGTTCCTGGAGAAGATTCTGCAGAAGCTTAGGGCCCCAGAGCTCCTGTTTTGTGTGTAAGCACAGAGATGAGCAGGGGGCCCAGTAGCCCTAAGACTTCTACCCTTGGTCTTCGGCCTTCTTTGATGAAGAAACCCTAAGATCCATTTTTACTAATAACCTTTCCTGAGTAAAAGCTAGTCTCTTGGCAGGGTGTCAGGATTTGAGCCCATTTCCTCTTTTTCCTTATAGAGTTAGATATCAGTCTTCAGTTAGATTCTAATCTTTTGGGCTCAGAGGCCCTTTACTTGCTTCCCATTGACTCTGAATGCAAGTAAAACCCTTCCTGTGAGGTGACCTTTGGGGCTCTTGCCTGGGTGTCCCTGGGAGGACAGGCCTCTGGTTTGGTGACATGTTAATGTTGTAAAAACAAAAAACAAAAAAAATTCAGCTGAGTAAATTCTGAACATCTTATTGGCTTTATTCAACAATTCATGAATCAGGCAGCATCCCATCTATCAAATAGAAAGGAGCCCTGAAGACCTGTACAAAAATAAAGGACTTTTATAGGCAGGAGGGGGCAGAACAAGGAAGTTAACAGTAGCAAAGAGAGCATTGTTTCAGTCAAGGTCACCTTCCTTTGAGGGACTGCAGAGGGCTGTCAGGTAGATTACCCCACTGGTACTGACTAGGTAATTCCGAATTGACTAGTTTAAGATTCCACTCCTGGGAGAGGTTGAAACTCTAAGTAAGTTAGGTATTAACCACCATTTGGTGACCTGGGCTTAGCACAGTTGACTCTATTCTGAGCTTGTTGTCTTTTTTTTTTTTTTTTAAGCAATTCCCTCCAACCATCCCCCCAACTTTCTTTAAAGTTTATTTATTTACCTATTTACTTAAGTAATCTCCACCCCGAGAGATTAATGTGGATCTCAAACTCATGACCCTGAGATCAGGAGTGGCACGTTCCTCTGACTGAGCCAGGCATGCACCCCACAATTCCCCCCCTTTTGTTCAGATTTTCAGCTTAACTGAGTGGTGTGATCAAAATTTAAGACCTTAGCACCACTCCCAGCTACTGCTCAAATTCTTGCAGTTTTTTGCTCTGTGGTATTCACAGGTCATGATGGTTTTTTGTGGATTCTCTGTGGTACTCACAGGTCACAACTTCAGGTTCACATTTGTTTTAAGTCAGTTATTCTCTTCATTCCTTTCTGATGTTCCAGTCTTAAGGAGATCATTTGCTTTGTGGTTAGCGGCTGCAAACATGCGTTTAAGAGAATATAGTATATGAAGGAGACTACTATGGTTATCTTAAGCAGGATAATTCCCAATGTCTGGAGTGCATTTTGGATCCATGGTCTGCAAGACCCAAATCAGTCAAAATCACATAACTCAAGAGAAAGACCTCCACTGAAGGAGTCACTTTTTTTTTTTTTTTTTAAGTGAAGTGGCTTTTTCAGTGATTTTTATGTAGCTGAGTTTCAACTTTCCCAGAAGTATTAATCTAGGTGCGGTAAGTGGCCCTGACCACAGCACAGACATTTCCTTGTTTAGCTGCAGGATAATCAGGGGATAGCCTATTTGAAGAACAACTTTGGCCTGGCAGAGATGGGAACTGCTGGTGAGATCTTTTTATAATTGGGGCAGATCTGATTTAGGTAATCACAAGAACAATGGGAATACAAATGTAAATGTACTACAATCTGCTTAGGAATTTGTGTCCAGTTGGGCAGGTACAGTTGTAATCATAGAAAGATGGAAACAAGGCACTGGATGTTCTGGCTGTAAAAGTCAGATTGTGTAAGTGACTCCTAAGGTCAGGGGTCCATTGCAAATAGAAGAGAAATTGGTCACAGGGAGGACCAGGGGATCTCTAGTATCATGGACAGGTAAAGAGCTCTTTTTATGATAAATCCAGCAGTCTGAAAGATTGTCCAACCCCCTGTCTTCCCTTAGTAATGGCCTGAGAGATATGGATGACAGCTTTCTTTCTAGACCAGTGCCAGAGTAAAGGAAAGAGGAGATGAAAGAATTTCATTTCATGTTTAAAGAATGAAGTCTTGATCCAGCATCTTGGGTGGAAGCTGTCCACTTCGTTGTCAGCTCCTTCCTAATCAATTTGATTTTGAGGTCTCCAGCTGCTGTGTAGTTCCTAGAGTCTGAAGGGGCCCTTTTCAGTTGGGAGATGCAGACCTAAGGGTCAACTCCCTAAGTTTGGTTCCCATCTGGGGGGTGAGGAGGACCTGGAATAGCCTTTCAGGGCAGTCTTTATTCTTAGTGATTCCAAATCAGAAGGATGGCAGAAAATAGGAAATATTAGTTTGGAGAGTCATAGCCAGATTTTTTTTTTTAAGATTTTATTTATTTATTTGACACACAGAGAGAGAGAGAGAGAGAGCACAAGCAGGGGGAGCAGCAGAGGGAGGAGAAGCAGGCTCTGCGCCGAGCAAGGAGCCCGATGCGGGACTCGATCCCAGGACCCTGAGATCATGAACTGATCCGAAGGCAGACGCTTAACCAACTGAGCCACCCAGGCATCCCAGTCATAGCCAGATATTTGTAAAAACTAGAATTCAGGAGCCAGTCCAGGTTATTGATATACAGGTATGGAGCAAAACCTCAAAGATACTTACAGCCTAGAATCTGATATCTACAAAGATGCAAACACAGTTTTTCTCTCTACAGTTATTCCCATCTTTCTAAAGATAGTCACAGAAAAATTACTTTGTTTGCATTAAATTTAGCCTGATTTTACAAGTGCAGCAAGAATAGTGATTGACCATATAAGCCCTTTTTAAGACTGCTTTGCTGGAACTTTGCATAAGGAATCTCAGATTGAATTCTTCTCTGAGGCCAGCAAGCCAAGCCAAGGACTCACCATTAGATTCTACCTGCAGTACCTATAGTTTGGGTGAATTTCTCTCTTCTCAGAGTTTCCCCCAAACATTCTGAGCTTCATAGGCCTGCCGGGAAGTGACCTTCCGTACTCACCTGGAAGGCTGCCAGGAACCCTATAAGCAAGGTACCAGCCCAATTTTTCTAAGCAGTTCCTTAAAGCTATTTGGTCATATCTGAGTCTATGCATATCTCTAAAATAGGACATTCCAGTCAAAGCCTTGGTAATATAGCCCGTGTTTCCAGTTGTGCCCTGTTACAAGGGGAACAGGTTTTTATTGAACTTATACAAATAACCACATATATTGCCATGAAAAGAATACTCAAGAGTTTACAAATTCTGGAGGGATCAGGTAAGGAGAAAAAGGAAATGTTTCATCTTTGTTTTTACAAAGGTATGCCCTACCAAATTGCTGTAGGTCATAGATCACTTAAGTGAAAATGTTTCCCTAAATCTACAGAACAAAACACTAAGGAACTAGCAGTGTTTTACACAAAAGGTTATGTAAAATTATAATTATCCTCAGTTCATTCGGTCCTCTGTAATTAATACCTGTTCTGCTTGAATCCTATTTTTCCATTAGTTCTAGAAATTCTTCCCCAGTTTAGTTTTAGGGTCTTGAAGTTATTAGAAATCTTTACTTGTCGGTGCACCCAGGTGGCTCAGTTGGTTGAGCGTCCGACTCTTGATTTCAGCTCAGGTCATGACCTCAGGGTGGTGAGATCAAGCCCCGTATCGGGCTCCATGCTGGGCGTGGAGCCTGCTTAAGATTCTCTCTCTCCCTCTGCCTCTCCCCTCTTCTCTCTCTCCCTCTCTAAAAAAAAGAAAAAGAAAGGAGGGGGAAGAAATCTTTACTTGTCAAAGTCCTTTCCACGAACACTTCTGTAAAAGCATCAGAGTAAAACAAGACTTAAAAATGCCCATAGTTAAAGATCAGATGAGAGTACACTGTAATGGAAATAACAAGAAATTTGGTTATTTTTGTGATATTCAACATTTACGGTAACAGCTGTAATTATGACTGATAATATTTACATCAGGACATATCAGAACCTGAAAAGGTTTAGTATTACTTATTTGATAATGCTGCCCATGTAATGTAACAAATAAGCCTAATTAGTGAACATCTCTTTTTTTATAAGAAGAGAGAACAAATCTTTTAGGATTTTCAGGGATCCTCTGAAAAATCCCAAAGTTACCTCTAGGTCAAGAAGAGTTCATTTAGAATTACATTTTGGGGAAGCTTGTCAAAATATCAGAAGGTTTTAAGACACTTGATCACATAGGATCTTGGATCACTGTGAGACAATACTCAGTTTATCATTTGGCCAACATGACAATTAAGACTTTATAGGCATATACGGAAAGTTACATAACTGTAAAAAACAAACAAAAAAACCTTTAATAAAGGAGACTCGGTTTTCTTCAGTAATCAAAGACCTGATAAAGACAACATGAAACACAGGAAATTATTTTGATAAGACACGTCTTTTTTTCTCAACAGATTACTTAAAAAGTAAAGGAAAACCCGTTCAGTCTCTTATCAATAGCAGACCAAGAAAATTTTGTCCTTTAAACAGAGAAAACCAAATAATAATACTGTACCACTTTACTTTTGATATTAAAATTCATCTATTTTTTTTTTTTAAATTTAAATTCATTTTAATATTAACCCAAGGGGCGCCTGGGTGGCTCAGTTGTTCAGTGTCTACCTTCCGCTCAGGTCATGATCCCAGGGTCCTGGGGTCGAGCCCTGCATCGGGCTCCCTGCTCATTGGGAACCCTGCTTCTCCCTCTCTGCTTGCTCCTCCCCCTGCCTGTGCTCTCTCACTCTCTGTGTCAAATAAATAAAATCTTTAAAAAAAAAAAAAGCCCAAGATTCCTTTTTCACAAACCTTCTCCAATTTTCTTTTTTACATTCGATTTTGTCCTGATTTTTTTCTCTTCTCCATTCAGCAATAACTAGTCTCATGTTAGGGCAAAATTACTTTCTTTTCCCTCAACAAAAATGGATCTCCATTCCTCGTATCTTCTCTTACCAAAAACATGCATCCTACATATGTTAGAATTTCTAACCCTTAAAAACCTTAATTTCTCATGAAAATAAAGTAGTAAACAGTTAGCATTCTGCAGCTTAGCAAATTTATGAATACATCTTGTATCTTCTGGAAACGTGCTTTCTCATAATAGATTTTTCAGTGTAGCACAAAACATGTTTACTAATAGACCCAAGTATCTTTAGTTTCTTTATATAATGAAAAGCAAAAAAGTAGGTGAACCTTATGTTCGGTAATTAATGTTTCAGTATTTTATTTAGAAATGATCTAGATAGTCAATGACTTCATCATTTAATTTAATTTAGTAAAACTCTTAAGATATTTTTACCAAAAAGATTTGGGGAAACCATTTAAGTAGACTTACCAAAAATACAATTATTGCTGAAAAGTTCACCTAAAAATGTGTATCTCATTTACACATACCTAATTCATAGATCAGCTGTTTCGACTACCCATGAAAGCTTTGTGAAACATTTGGACAATGTCAGCCATCATCCTACATTATTTTTCTTGTTGACAAAGTTTATAACACAGACACCATGAGCTTATTTGACTGGTAAACCCAGATAGAATAAAAGTTGTAGGTACATACTGTAGTTAATGTTGATAACTCTGAAGACATGTCTATTTTAACTAACAAATCAGCATTAATACTGAATATTTTTAGATCACATGAACCTGAAAGCATTGGGTTACTTTCTATTATAAGTTGTAGAATGTTATTGTATATATTCAAATGTATGTATGTATGAATATACATGTAATTCATATAAGCACTTAATTTTCTTGAAGCTAATTAAATAGAGCTCTTTTACAAATTAATTTTGGCAGTACTGTCCATAGGTAGAAAATACACACACATGCACACACACCTTACAGCTTCCATTCTGAAATGTTGGCCGACAGACACAGTAACACAAAATGCACTAGTTCTAAGTTAGATTTGTATTGTGTTTCTGGCAGATGAATAAGTTTACCTGGTCAAATGGCTAAAGCTTTTTAATGATATTTGTGGAGAAGACATTTAAGAGTTTTCATTTACCTTTGTTCCAAATAACCTTTCCCTCTTTAGTTTTTCTGATAAAATTCCCTCCCTGAAGTTTGTATTTCAAAGAGATGGCCTATATAAGAGGTCCCAGAGAAGACCAGGTAGACCATTCACATCACAGAGGCACAGGGAAAGAATGTAAATGCTTCCAAGAAGGACTTTTGTTTTCTAAGGCCCAAATTTTCACCATACTTAGAAGCCTTTAGAGATATATTGGGGTGGTTTTGATTTTGGTAAAAAAAAAAGAGAGAGAGAGATGGACTTCAGATTGTTTCTGGAGCTGAATCTCTTGTTTTGTGAAGATTTATAAGATGTGGACAGTTGCTTTAATTCCCCAAAGAATTAGGTTGCAACTTAAATGATAGCATAATTTGATCCACCTATCCAACGACATTATCCTCAGTTTGCTTCTATATTAGGGAGGAGCTTTCCAACTGAGATGGAAATCAAAAGATTTCTGTGTTCTGGATTTGGAACTGTTTGTGGAATGTTTTAATAAATCCTTTCACAGAGGCTTCAGATGCTTTTTCATCTGGGTACATCCTTTCATTTTAGCTTAGGGAAGAGGCCTAAGAAAACTTCCTATCAGGCTCTGATTATCAGCTTCCAGTTTGGCCAACTTCTGACCACAGAGCTATTTAAAAACTCCTTTTAAAATATCTTGTCACTTTTCAGCCAGGACATAGAGTAAATGTTTCTGGCAGTATTGAACAGCCCCCCTTCCAGGTAAGAGAGGACCTCACGAGGGTATAAAAGGATACTTACTATCTTCCCAAGATCCAGAGTTACTCTCAAAGATAGCCAAAAGAACGAACCAGCAACCTGCATGTCCCATTCAGGCAGAAAACCAAGCCAGGTTCTTAGGACACAAAACAAGACAAGCAGGAAGGCAGTAGCTGTCCCTGAGGAAGAAAGGCTCAAGAACCAGTATGTTTGGATTTGGAAAGAAAAGGACAGTGTGAAATTTTATTCTTGTCTTTCGACTGGGCATTACAGATGGCGATTCAGGAGAGCTGACTCTGGTATGAATTCTCATTTTCTCTGGCTTCTACCAGTTTTCCCAGGATCCCCTCTGTAGCCTCTGGTATCTACCAGAATTTGGCAAGATTTTTCGTTAATTTTAATTTTAATTTCTCTTGGCTGTTTAAGAGAATAACATAGCCATTTACCAGAAAATCCCTGAGTCCCACCAACTCTGGGAGGAGCTCATATGGGGGCCTCCTTCAAAGACAGATATGGGGGCATTCAAGTTGGCGTTGAAGGATTTATCCACAATGTTTGAGGACAAAATTTTTTCTAATGGCCCAGTTGGTTACGAATGATATGCTGATGTCTGGGCCAGTGTTTTGATGTTGTATTCCTGGGAGGGTGTAAGGGGGAGGCCTTAGGTGTTGTTTTAGATATCTTTTGTGTCTTTACTTTTTCATTACCCTTTGCAACAAAACTTGCAGTGAAACTGTTTTGGAATCTTGAAGGCTTTGGAAGCTTCTGCATACCAGTTAAAATAGGTACCCATTCTGTTTGTTTGATTTAGGAACCCTTGCTTTTTTTTTCTTTAATTTTTTATTGTTATGTTAATCACCATACATCACATCATTAGTTTTGGATGTAGTGTTCCGTGACTCATTGTTTGTGCATAACACCCAGTGCTCCACGCAGAACGTGTCCTCTCTAATACCCATCACCAGGCTAACCCATCCCCCCACCCCCCTCCCCTCTAGAACCCTCAGTTTGTTTTTCAGAGTCCATCGTCTCTCATGGTTCGTCTCCCCCTCCGACTTACCCCCCTTCATTCTTCCCTTCCTGCTATCTGCTTTTTTTTTTCTTAACATATATTGGCATTATTTGTTTCAGAGGTACAGATCTGTGATTCAGCTGTCTTGCACAATTCACAGCGCTCACCATAGCACATACCCTCCCCAATGTCTTATCACTCAGCCACCCCATCCCTCCCACCCCACCCCCACTCCCGCAACCCTCAGTTTGTTTCCTGAGATTAAGAATTCCTCATATCAGTGAGGTCATATGATACATGCCTTTCTCTGATTGACTTATTTCACTCAGCATAACACCCTCCAGTTCCATCCACGTCGTTGCTAATGGCAAGATCTCATTCCTTTTGATGGCTGCATAATATTCCTGTGTGTGTGTGTGTGTGTGTGTGTGTGTGTGTGTGTGTGTGTGTGCGCGCGCGCACACACACACACACCATATCTTCTTTATCCATTCATCTGTCGGACATCTTGGCTCTTTCCACAGTTTGGCTGTTGTGGACATTGCTGCTATAAACATCAGGGTGCCCGTACCCCTTCGGATCCCTACATTTGTATTTTTGGGGTAAATATCCAGTAGTGCAATTGCTGGATCGTAGGGTAGCTCTATTTTCAACTTTTTGAGGAACCTCCATACTGTTTTCCAGAGTGGTTGCACCAGCTTGCATTCCCGCCAACAGTGCAGGAGGGTTAGGAACCCTTGCTTTTAAGTATACTTCTTAAATAAGTGATCTTGTCTAATTGGAATATTCCCATATTGGCCATTGTAATTCTAGGGTATCTTTAGCAAGATTTTGCATTTTTGTAGATATCTATAGCTTCTGGGACTGTAGTTCTTAGCCATAAAATAAGTAGGTGTGCTGGAAGTCAGTATGCTGAACTCTGGAATTTATTTTTTTTTTTTAATTTTATTTATTTGAGTGCGTAAACACAATCACGAGCTGGGCGGGGAGGGGCAGAGGGAGAAGCAGACTCCGTACTGAGCAGGGAGCCCAACATGGGGCTCCATTCCAGAACGCTGAGATCATGACCTGAGCCGAAGGCAGATGCTTAACCAACTGAGCCACCCAGGTGCCCCTCAACTCTGGAATTTAAAGATCACATTTCTTCTAACTATAAGCTTTTGAGTCTCCCAGAGCCAAATTAACACCTAAAGGGATATGCTGCTGGGTTAGGACTTGTGTGGTGTTTTACAGCATACTTGTTGCACGGAAGTTTTTTTGAGTTTGGCAGGTAACCCAGTATCACTGTAGTGTCCATTGCATGGCCAGCTTACCCTAACACAGGAGTCTTAGAGTTAGCTGGCAAATGCTCTAATAGGTTTTTAAGTGCTCGGCTTGTGCCCATCAATTTTGTAGCTTTTGGCTTCTGAGATTCTCATCCGCAATAGCCTTTACCTTGTGTGCACCTTAACATAAGTGCCATAACTGCGATGTTACTAACCAGTGAAAGGCTTTGTGTGCACCACCAGCACTTCTCAGTGTGGAGCTGGGGACTTGGGAAGGTACTGAACCAGCAGACCCCAGAGAATGGGAATCAGGGACCGGGATTCCCATGAAATGGGGAACTGCACACTGAACCATTAGAAGTCCCCAACAGGGAATCTGAGGACTGGGGTCCTCAGGACCTCTCCACTCCGATCAAGTGGAGAATTGCAGACCGAACTAGCCACAGCATGGTCTCGTCACGTGGGGGACCGTAGAGAGCCAGTTAGGTCAGGGGCTCAACGCCAAGAGAGCAGAGCTCAGAACCAAGAGGAACGTCCCGTGGCCCTGAGAAATGGCAAGAAAGACCAAGAACTCACAGGGCTCACGGGCACCAGAGCTAGCTGTTTCTCATTGTCCTCGAGGCTGTCTGAAGTTGCCTTCAGGTCCCACCACTGCCATCAAGTCTGTAAAAAGGAAATTCAGCTGAGGAAATTTTAAAGATCTTATTGGCTTTATTCAGTGATTCAGCATCCCATCGAGCAGACAGAAAGGAGCTCTGAGAAGCTGTACGAAGTGAAGCTTTTATAGGCAGAAGGGGGTGGGACAAGGAAGTTCCTGGGAAAGAGCATTGTTTCAGGCAAGGTCACCTTCCTTTGGGGGATAGCTGGGGTCTGTCGGGCAGATTACGTCACCAGTGCTGACCAGGTAACTCCAGGTGGACTGCTTTAAGATTCCACTCTCGGGAGAGGTTGAAACTGTAATTTAGATACCAAGTCTCGGTTTGGTGAGTGGGCTTAGTACGAGTGACTCCCACTTGGGCCCTCTCCCTTTTTTAAACGACACCCAAGGCTCAGGCCCCCCTGGTGGGCAGCCCCCAGGGCTGAGGACTGGGCCTCAGCCCAGGCCCCCTTCCCCCCGGCCTCCCTGCCTTTGGCCACCGTGGCGACTCCCTGTGACTCAGGGACAAGGATGGTGTCCCCCTCTCAGCAGTCACCTCGGGGTTTTGCTACTTTAATTCTTTGGATAATTTTGATTTACCATTATTTGATTTAAGCAGCCGTCCCTTTCTGTGTATTCATTCTCCAGCCTTCTTTTCTTTCAGGTCTTGCCCCTCTCCACCTCCTCCTGCTGTGTGGCTGTTTGACGTTACTCGCCCTTCCTTCGCCTGCTTCGCTCCCATCTCAGCTCCGTCTCCAGCCGTAGATGGCCTGATGATGCGCCGGCCTTTTCACACGAAATCAACTTGCTTTGTTTTTGTTTTAATTTGGTTTTTGATTCTTGTTACTGTTGGCAGAAACAATGTTAATTCATGGGCCTTTTTCTTGCTAAATTTTGGGTGCCCTGGGGTGGGGGCTGCATCATGATCTGCTGAGGAATGAATGTAAGGACGGAGGCTGTCACCCTCCGAGGTGGTGGTTGCCTTCTGGTCATGTCTGTGGCTCAGGAGAGGGGGCCAGGCAGTGAGCTGTGTGATTGCCAAGCGTGTCAACAGATTGTGCAGGGGCCTCCCGTGTCAGGGGCAGAGGTCAAGGACAGGCCTGGGGAAGGGAAAGGCCCTGGCCCCTGAGCTGCTGCCAACCCCTGCACGGCTTCCCCTCCACGGTGGTGGGACAGGGAGCTTGGGGAGGGGTGTCAGGTGAACCGGCCAAGCGTGCTGTGCGCAGCCTCCGCACCCTGCAAAAGGGGAGGCCCAGGGAAGGCTGGGATGCGCCGGGCACAGCAGTGTCGGCGGAAGGAGCTCCTCTGCAACTCAAGACCAAGCCGGCCTCAGGCTGTGGGGGGGGACCCTGTCTCCCCCTCAGCAGCCTCGTGTCCTCTCTTGCAGGAGGTCCCAGGTCATTGAGAAATTTGAGGCCTTGGACATTGAGAAGGCAGAGCACATGGAGACTAACTCGTCAGCCGGGCCCTCGCCATCAAGCGACACTCGCCAGGGCCGTAGCGAGAAGAGGGCATTTCCCAGGAAACGGGTGAGCGCCTGGGGCCCGGGCAGGGCCACGTGCGGCCACGGGGGCACGCTCAGCACGTGGCCCCACCCCTTCTCACGGGGCCCCCAAACCCACACCTGCACGCACGGCTGCTGGGCTTCCCGCTCTCGTTTCCCAGCTGTTTGCTTGCGTCTCTCCTCTCCTCCCGCGAGTGACTTTCTTGAGGGCAAGGCCTGTCTTCTGCATCTTCCTGTCAGAACGTCATCCATTTCTGCTAAAGGCTAGTCCGACGATCCTCAGATCCCAGGTCATAGCTAGAGCTGCTCTCTTCCTCTCTGAGGCCGCCCAGCCATGAGGCTGGGCACCTTCCTTCCTCTTTCTTTCGAGTGGCGGCCACAGCCCTCGCTTCTCTACTCAGCCCACGGGCAGATCCCTCTTCTGAACCCCCCCGCCTCCTCCCAGGCAGCCCACCCGCCTCTTGTGGCCCTGCTGTGTCCGATCTTCATCTTCCTCCCCAGCTTCTCTCTGGGCTCGTGGGGTGCTCTGCTGCTGGCTGCCACAGAGTCCGGGGCTCTTCCTTCTGTGACCCCGAGAAGCCAGGGGACGGGGTGGGACCAGGAGAGTGATGGTGACAAGTGCATCTGAAAGGAAAGGCCGCCCCAACAGCTAGCGCGTCTCCGAACCCACTGTGTGAAGCGGGGGGCGCTAGACGAGGAGTCCGGCCCTCTGGCTCTGGTCCCCACGCCGGCCCAGACTTGCCATGGGAGCCCAGACAGAGTGCTCTCGTCCTCGCCTGGGAACAGTCTCGACCCTCCCGCAGCTCTGGCTGCTGGGCTCCCCGCTCCCCGCCGCAGTGTCCTGGCTTGTACTGACCGGCGGCCGCTCTCTGCCACAGGACCTCCCCAGCGAAGCCCCCACAGCTCCTCTCACGGACACCTCGGCCTCCCCCCTGTCTCCACACCGAAGAGCCAAGTCACTGGACAGGAGGTCCACGGAGTCCTCCCTGACGGTGAGCCCAGGCGCCTGCGCACCGAGGCCTGGAGACGCTGCTCCTGCCGCTTCTGTCACTTGGGGTCACTGTCTGCTTATGTCCGTGTGTCCGTGCTACCTGTCCCCTCTGCACCGGCCTTCGTGTCTGTGCGTGGGAAGCAGATGCTGGGTTTTGTTCCCCTTTTTGGACTCCATGGGCATCCTGAGCTCTGAAGTGCCTGGTACAGGCCACTTGGCCAAGACAGCAAAATCCTGACTTCGGGGCACCGGGGCCACAGCAAGGAACCTCTGTTCTTGTTTTGGGTGTTTGTATCAGTGACATTTTGGAGACAGGAGCCCCCTCTACCTGGGAGCCCTTGCCTTGTTTGTGATGTTTCACTGCAGAAGGAGAAAGGCCTTTGCCCTAGGTCCTTTGAGCTGCAGCAGAGGGGGTGTGCGTGGGGCATGGTCAGATGGGACCATCGCTCCCTCAGGGAGCTGAGAGCAGCCCACCAGAGGCCCTGGGAGTGAAGGACAGCTGCTCACAGGGTGACCTGGGGCTCAGCAGCCTTCTGAGAAGCCTACGGTGGGTTCCACTTCTACCTCTAGGGTGTGGAGCCACCCACCCACACACTGACATGAACCTGAACAAGGATGGGAGGCCGTCTTACCTAGACAAAGTTGGTTTTTTTCCTTGAGCCTGGCCGTGGCTCAGAGGTTTGGAACAGAGACTCCTAGAACACGTGTTGCTGGTGGTGGTCCTGCCACTGTACACCTGTTCTCATAATTCCCCGCCCCCCCCAGTCCTTCAAATACAGAAAGACATCATAGCCTATTTCTGGTCAAGACAGCTGTGGGGAAGTCGAGAGCAAGCACATGGGGCGAGGGGAAGGATGATCCACATCTCTTTAGGCGCTGGCTTTACAGGTGTCCAGGCGTGAAACACAAGGCCCAGTTGGGCTGCAGGTGGTCCTCAGGTGCTTCCTCCCGCGGCTCCGCAGGCCCCGGGACACTGGTGCAGGAGAGCCCGGCTGGGACAGCGCCCCCTGCTTTCCTGTCAGCTGTCCAGGGTTTGCATCTTGCAGGGGAAACGGAGCCTAAAGCCCGTCCTGTTCGATACGGATACGCCTCAAGGCCTCAGCAGGCTTGCTGCTGCTTCTTTGCTCAACACTGTGCGTGGGCTCTGCTCTTCAGGCTTCCTCTCTCAGTCTTCCTGTGGCTTCTGTGAGAACTACTGATTTCTTCTTTTAGTGCTCACTGCAGATTTTCCCCTTCATGGGAAACACTAAACAGCTCTCCCCCCGGGCCGTTCTGTGCTGCCAGGCAGCCGCTGCTGACGTAGCCGGGGGCTTCTCTCAGAGCGTCCGGGCCGCCCAGCTTCTGCTGCTCACAGGGCGCTGGGGCCGTGCCCTTCCCTCCTCATCAGCCCGCCGAGCCCGGCATCTCCTCCCTCGAAGACACGCGAGTCTGCAGAGTGTTTGCGGGCAGGGGAGAAACCCCTTTTCCTGCCGCCCACCTCATCTGGACAGAAATGCGTGCCCCTAAGTCACCCTTCCCCTACAACTGGGATATCAGCGTCCTTTCTTCTGAACTGTTCTTTTTTTTCCTCCCTTTCTTAGCCCGACCTGCTGAATTTCAAGAAAGGCTGGCTGACCAAGCAGTACGAGGACGGCCAGGTGAGTATGGAGGGCTGCTGGGGCCCCTGAGGCAGTGGGGAGCAGGTGCGAGGTCTACTCGTCCCTGGCAGGTGTGGGAACCCTGGCTCGATCCCCCACCTCCAGCGTGACCTCTTGTCTTGTGGGCCAGGACTGTGGTGTGGCCGAGACCCCCATCTCCTCAGGGACGTGGAGGTGCACAGCCTCCCCCCCGACCCTCGGTTCTGCAGTGGGGGGTGGGGGCCTCTGGAGAAGATTGCCCCCCTGCACCCCGCAGGGATCTCAGCCTCAGGCCAGGGGAGCATCCTTACAACACTAGCTCCCTACCTGGTAATCTTTCCTAAAAGCTTCCCGGGAGCCCAGGCTCCCCAGGGAGCCTCTGGTTGTGTGGTTGGCTTGTGGTTGCTTACAAGGCCGGCCAAGTGGACAGCAGCCGAGGGCTTCTAGACTCTACCAGAGACTCCAGCTCAGCTGCAGTCCTGGGAGGAGCCAGTGGGGTACATTCTTACCATCAGACTCAAGCAGGAAGAGCCACTTGCAGCTGCACCTGCCAGCCCCACCTCGACCCTTGTTGGGGCTGGAAGGCCAGGCCTCCAAGAAAGCGTGAAGAGGAGCCTGCTAGTTCATACCGGGAGAAGCCCCGAAACCCTGCCCTCCCGAGCTCCCCCTCGTGCCTCCCTGAGTGACTGCCGAAACATCCTCTTTCGGGGATTGATATCAATCCCCTTGGCCTTGCCTGAAGACTCAAGTCTCCCTCCTTGCTCCTCACAGTGAAGACTTGGGAAGCTAGCTGGCTGGTTTGCTCCTGCTGGCTGCAGATGGGCGCGCCCCTCTGGTTAGCCCCTAGTGGCCGTGGCTCAGTCAGCCCCTGAAGGATGGAGATGCTGTTTCCACAGCCACCTTCCAGCTCTGAGGGCCCAGCCCCCTGTCTGCAGCCTCTGGAGCTGAGATTGAGGACTGCAAAGCACTTTTCACCAGCCACAGCACTGTGGGTTCCAGAGAGCCCATATAGCCTGCGGCCCACCGCAGCTCTCCATGCTGCCTGGCCACGGGGGAGCCGCAGCTTAGCAAGTGCCCTGAGGTCATGTGCGCATGGCTGCCTGCGGCCTGAGCGGAGTCCTGTGTGTGTCTGCCACTCGTGGGAGGGGCCACCTGCCCTCTGCCTTTCCTGTGCTCTGCGAGGTTCCCCCAGGACTCTGGCTGCGGATCACCTGGCAACAGGAAATGTGCTGCTCTAGTTGAGTCTGCTTTTTCCCTTCCCTTTTAGTGGAAGAAACACTGGTTTGTCCTTGCTGATCAAAGTCTGAGATACTACAGGGATTCGGCGGCTGAGGAGGTGAGTGTCTTGGTTTCCTTCCTAGTTGTGGAGACAGCTGAAGGCGTCCAGCTGCTGCTGCTCCGGGCTCAAGGCCCCTTCTGTCTGTCGACAGGGGCCCAAGTTGCTGTCTTGGGTTTCCCGGTCTAGATTGGGTGGGAAGGCTGAGCATAGTGTGACCACCTTTTGATGTTCTCCTGACTGATTCTTCCTGAAACGTTGAGCTGTTTCGAGGCCCTGCTTTAGGCGCCCTGGTCGTGTGTTTCACTGGCTTCTCTTTTCTCTGTTCTTTGAGAAACATTGAAAGATGTCTTATTTTAAAACTCAGGATGAGCAATTTTGTTTTTTTCTACAAAGATTTCATGGAGAGTGGAGTCTCTTGAAGGAATGGCAGGCACTAAATCTTGTCCGTTGTCTTTTGGACAAAGATGGGATGTGACAAATGCACTTGGTTAGCCCGGTTGACTGTCTTGATTCCATGGCTGAACACCAACCAGAAGGGGCTCTTTTTTCTTCAGCAAAAAAAAAAAAAAAAAAAAAAAAAAATCATCTCTTGAGCAATTTGGCAAGTCTGTGTTCCTACCTTTTGCCTTGCATTCCACTCCCGGAATTCTTCAGATATATTTCCACTTAGAGGAAAAGATCTGTGCCCAAGGTTAGTCATTCCTGCACTTTTGTAATAGCAGAAGATTGGCAAGAATCTAAATATCTGTCATTAGGAGGCTGGTTATATATATTTACCTATCGTGAACCTCAGAAAAAGGAAGTTCTTTATGGACTTCAGTGGAAAGATGTGATACAAGGTAGGTGAGAGTGGTGTGGGCAGCAGGCCCTTGGTGCTACCTGACATCAGGGAACGCGGGAGCATGTGTGGTTAGTAGTCTGTGCATAGACCAGCTGTTCTCAGAGTGTGGTCTGTGGACCCCTGGAGACCTTTCGGGGGGCTGGTCTACTCAGAACTCTTGTCATAAAGTTGAGATGCCATTTAAAGTCTCCGTGCTTGAATACTCTAATATATTCTATGATTCAAAATCGACAGTGAGCCTGAGTCACTTCTGCTGCATACTGGAGTATGAGGGGTGCCTCGTGGGAAAGCACTTGCGCCTTCTGGTGGCTTCTCCCCGTGCAGTACTGTCTGCACTGGAGAGAGCAGCTGAGACACAAACTGCTCACTCACTGGGGGTGTTTGGCACCTTCTTAAAAATGAACCAAGTGAGTCTATTCCTTCAAAGAAAACAACTGACAGTTTGTTGCCAGCGATACAATTTGAGCTTTCAAGCGAATTTGGAACTTTGGAAAATGTGTTTTCCCTGTCACAAACTTGACAGCTTCCCTTTCCTTACAGGCCATCCTGACGACATAGGTGCTAATCCTATCATGTTTTGAGGTTGTGTAATGAAATGTGTCAACTTGTGGAAGATCCACCTAACTTGATGTCTTCCAAATGACCAATACATAAATTACAAAATCACACACGGGTAAAGGTCCATTCAGAGGACAGTGAAGAACCGTGGATTTTAATATAATAGTATGGAAAGTCCTTTGATAGGATTTCAGATTCCACTTGGCAGTTAACCTTTAAGAAAATAGAACTTTTCACAGTGTGTCAATCAAACTGTCATGCCATACACCTTCAACTTATACAGTGATGTATGTCAACTATTCCTCAACAAAACTGGAAAAAAAGAAAGAAATGACTATTAAAATACGTCTCTCTTTTCCAGTCCCTGTATCTATATAAGGTTGGACAGTCTTCATATACGGTTGACCCTTCAACAGACACAGGGGTTAGGGGTGCATCCCCTTGTGCAGTTGAAAACCTGCATATAACTTTTGACTCCCCCAAAACTGAACTAAGAGCCTACTGTTGACAAGCCTTACCAACAGCACAGCTAACACGTTTTGCATGTTATATATATCATATACTGCATTCTTAGAATAAAGTAAGCTAGAGAAAAGGCCATTAAGAAAATCATAAGGAAGAGAAAATACATTTACAGTACTGTACTACATCAGAAAAAAATCCATGTACAACTGGACCCACACAGTTCAAACCCATATTGTTCAAGGGTCAGCCATACTTCATTCAAAACGATATATCGAACAGGATGAATGCAGCAGCAACAGATGTGAGAATCGAGCTATCCTTGGAAACCAAGCATTTAAAGAAAGATTTGCAAAAATCCATTGCTGACTTTTTAAAATATTTTTTATGAAAAAATAAAATGGTTTATTTGTGTTCTTAAAGGAGCAAACGTTAATTTTTTTCCTAGTTTATTTCTAATGTGCTAAATATCATCAATAGATAAAAGCCACGTAAATGAAAACTCTTGGGGATCCTCAATTTTTAAGAAGCTTTATAAGAGAGTCCCAAGATCAGGTTTGAGAACCACTGGCATGGGCTGTCTTTAGCAAGATGCACAGGGACATGGCATGGATGCTTCCAGGTAGTATAGGATAGGCAGTATCCTTACTCATCAGTGTATGTGCCCGTTACAAATAAAGCTAACTTGGAAATTTGCTTGTCTAGGTGTTGACTTTTACTTTTTCTCTGTAGGCGGCTGACTTGGACGGGGAAATCGACTTGTCTACGTGTTACGATGTCACAGAGTATCCAGTCCAGAGAAACTATGGCTTTCAGATACATGTGAGCCTGGGGTGGAGTTTGGAGACAGGCTTGGTGTGGAGTTGGGCGACACGGGCTTGACCTGTTGGAACGTTTCTCCAAGAACCTGGTGTCTTGGTCCGGGGACACTTGTGGGCAAGCCTGACCGCCCACAGGCTTGGTCGGCACACGTTCTTTGCCGTCGACACTTGTGCCTTGACCTTTGCCTTCCTCTGTCCCTAGCACCTCATCCCAACCCCAGTTTGTGATCTGAGCAAAGAATTAGGCATTAGCATCTTTCTTCTCAATACCATTTAGAAGCTTTCTGTTACTGAAGGTTCTTTCCTTTCTCTTCTTTTTTAAATGCTGGCATTTGGGAAGAACATGGGATATGGGAAATAAGAATAGAAGTGTTAAGCCTTTTAAACCTAAATACTAAGTTTTTACTCATTTGTTCTTCATTTGGACATTTATTCGTCCACTTATAAGTCTTTTTCCCCACAGTCTTGTGAGGGACTCAGGCAAGCAAGGCAGCCCCCCCCCAAAAAAAGAATCTGGAGAAATGAAGTGGTTCTCCTGGGCCATTTCATTAATGCTGGTGGCTCAAGGGCTACCTGGAGGCAGCCAGGCTCAAGGTTAGGGCACAGTCCTCAATTGTAAGATCAAGGGGTACCCGAAACCGCCCTCAGGCTCCAGAATTAGCCAGAGTGACTCACAGAACACAGGAAAGCACTATACTTAACAATTGTAGTTTCCTTGTAGCAGAAGGATACAAATCAGAGCAAGGCAGAGGAAGAGACATGGAGAACTATACTGGGATGGCCCTAAGCGCAAACCTTCCATGTCCTTGGGGATGCCTTCCCTCTTGGGTGATGTGTGGCGGTACCCAGAGCTTCCAGTCCAGGAAGCTCACCCGAGTCAGTGGCCAGAGCTTTTACCGAAGCTTCCTGACTTGTTGACTTACTGTCCATGTAGTCGAATGCAGTTTCCAGCCCTTTCCCCAGAGCTCGGCTGATTTCACGTGTCACAAAGTCCCAACCCTCTCACTTCATGGCTGGTCTTTCTGGAGTGGCCAGCCCCCACCCTGAATAACAAGGATTCACAGGTTACTTCCCAGAAGCTGGGACAAAGGCCAGACCTCTCTTTGGGCAAAGCTAATTCTTTCCTCACAAGAGCCCTGGGAGCACGTGCTAATGAGCAGCCGGACAGAGCTGCCACCTGGGACTTGGTTTCTCACTGGGAGCCAGAACTCCACTTGGGTTGCCTTTTTTTTTTTTTTTTTTTTTAAGACTCCATTTATTTATTTGACAGAGAGAGACACAGCGAGAGAGGGAACACAAGCGGGGAGTGGGAGAGGGAGAAGCAGGCCCCCCGTGGAGCAGGGAGCCCGATGCGGGGCTCCATCCGAGGACCCTGGGATCATGACCTGAGCCAAAGGCAGATGCTTAATGACTGAGCCGCCCAGGCACCCCTCCACTTGGGTTGCCTTTAACGGGGTCTTTCCTTTAGGTCTTTGGGTCCAGAAACTCAGTTTTATTTCTGGACTCGAGTAGATCAGGCACCTTGGGACTAACTTGTATTAACCAAACCCAGAGGAGACCAAGGTTCAGACCCACAGGCCGGTGAGTTTATTACAAGGAGAAATCCAGGCGGCAGCCCACCAGGCTACTGGTCATGGCATTGCCTGCATGCAGGCCAACTGCGTGGACACCAAGGCCTGGTTGGAGGTTGCAATGATGGCCCGACATCAGGGCCAGGGCATGAGCTGGTGGATCTTGGTGGCCCAGGCTGCCCTGCTGTGATGCTCTTCAGCCCTTGTCCCTGCGGGAGGAATAGACGTGCTCGGTAAGCCAGCATGTCGGACAGCGTTGGAAACATTGGTGAATTCTGGCTTTCTGGGCCCATGCTGACCCCCCCACACCCTCACCCCTACTTTTCCATTTTAAAGAGCAGGTCTCTGTGGGTAGGGCATCCCGGGGGTAAGAAGTGTTTTATCAGAGGTCAGCACCCATCACTGGGCTTGTTACAGCTTCATTGTTCTAGGGCTGCCTTCTACGTGATGAGGCCGTGGCCTGAACCACGCAGGGGCCAGTCTCTATCTGAGAACTCACCTGCTCTCCCCATCACAGACGAGGTCATTTCTGAGTCCCATGTGTTCCCTAGCGGATCTCAGCTGTCAGTGAGACCCCTCTTCACTTTACCCTAGGCGGGGCATTGTGAGCTTAGCTCTTTCTGATGCTTTTCCATGAGCCCCATGGACTCGGAGTTCTAAGCCAGGGGAGATTGCTTCCAGTGCGGGAGAGGGGGGTCCCAGGAGGGGCCCAGCCTAGACCACTAAGGAGCTTTAGGATCTTGCGAGGCAGGGCTGGAGGGCTGAGTTTGCCGTGTTCTTGCCTGGCCACCAGACCTAGTGGCACCTACAAGGTAGCTGAGTGCAGAAGCCAGGTGAGGGTGGCACCGTGGCAGCCCTGCATGCCGGGTCAGGAGTCAGTCTTGTCCTGAGGTTGGGGGAAGCCCTGGAATGTATTAGAAGACACTGAGGCAGTTGTGCCTTAGTAAGACACACCCAGCAGGACATGCAGCGCACTTAGGAGGGGAAGGTAGGGGCAGAAGGCCAGGCGGTGAGAGGCAAAGAAAATGGTGGGAAGGGCCATGGTGGAAGAGCAGCTGGGCTGTGGCTCTGGCCAGGGGAAGGCGGAGGCAGGGGTAAGGGGCTGCGCCCCACAGCACGGTGAGCCTTGTGCTGAAGGCGGGCAGCAGAGGCGGCTTCGCGGGAGGGGAGCTTCTGGAGCTCTGGCCCGTGCTGCGTTTGAGGCCTCCCTAAGAACATGAGACAGGCAGCCATGAGCGTGCACCTGGTTGGGAGAGAGCTGTTTGCAGGTGAGAGATGAGCTTGTGGGAGAGAATGTCCGGATTGCTGAGGTCAGACTGCAGAAACCCCACACGAGTGGGAGGAAGCTGAGGAGCCAGGGATGCCGAGGAGCTGGTCCCGGGGCACAAGGGGCTGGTGCTCCAGAGAGCCCTGAGGCAGCAGCCCTGCGCTTGGCTTGCACGGAGGGGAAAGTGGTGAAGG
The DNA here is from genome assembly GCF_003265705.2 of Callorhinus ursinus. NCBI lineage: Eukaryota > Metazoa > Chordata > Mammalia > Carnivora > Otariidae > Callorhinus > Callorhinus ursinus. The sequence goes on along the minus strand of NW_027397105.1, from coordinate 12,498,794 downwards.
AGAGATGAGCTGGGCCGTGGGCTGTTGGCTGTCTGGACTGGGGTTGCGGGCCGTGGCCTGAGGTGGAGGATGAGGTCAGGTCCAAGCTGCGCTTTGCAGTGTGCTAAGCCGGCCAGTGGTCTCTTACATGTTGGCCCCTGGCTGTGCCAACGTCCGTCCCAAAACCACTTGGTGACTTCATCTTCCCATCAGCTGACTAGCTGACGTGTCTCGCAGGCCCATTGGTCAGTAGCCTGAGCAGCCTAGGGAACGGTACTGACACCCTCACTTCTGTGACACGGGAGCCCGTGGTGCAGGAACAGGGAGGTGGCCTCCGGGAGACCACCACCTGCATTTCGTGCCCCTCTCGTCTTGGATGCTGCCTGTCCACGTGGCTCAGTGACACAAGGGTTGCAGCCCAGAGGCCTCTCTGCTCGCTGGCCCTGCTGCCCGCTCTCAGCCCCTGTCTGGCTCCCCTTCCCTCCTGTCCGGCTTCTATCCCCACATGGTGCAACTCCTCTCCCTCAGCCACCACCAGCGTATTCCTCCGTCTCAACTCCTGTCCCACCAGGTCACCCAGGTCAGGGGCATGCAGTCCTGGGATTGTGCTAAAAGCACCCCCCTCCGCTCCCATATCCTGTCAGTGAGGACTGCATACCACCTCCTTTACCGCCCCAGAACCTCCCTCTTCTCTGTCGCCGTGCTAAATCTAACTATGACTGCCCTGGCGGCAGCCCAGCTGGTCTCCCTGCCTCTTCTCAGCCCGACAGATGCGGCCCCCGGAGGGCCAAGCCTGCCCGCCAAGTCCCGTGCCTGCCACTCTCCTCCCCGTCGCCCTGTGCACCTGATGTGCCTGGCTGCATGCCGCTGGGCCTGGGACGGTGCTGTCCCCGGCCTGGGGGCCCCTTCCCACTGCTCGCCACACACTGGCTTTGTTCTCGGGTCGTGCTCTCTCCTTCCCCCTAGTCTGTGAGCCCCTGAAAGAGCAGGGCGAGCCATCCAGGGACCAGGGACGTTGTAGGCACACAGGAAACAGAGGAGGCTGGCTGAGTCAGCCACAGAAGCAGATTTGCTCTTTCCTGTGCTCTCCGGCTTTTCTTCCAGGGGGGCACACACAGTGCTCCTAGGACAGCCCCCTACCTGGCTGCAGTTCTCCCTACAGGATGTCCTTTGGGGGCAGGGAGGGGACAGTCCCTGATGACAGCTTGTCTTTTGTGCAGACGAAGGAGGGCGAATTCACTCTTTCTGCTATGACGTCTGGAATCCGGCGGAATTGGATCCAAACCATCATGAAACACGTCCACCCAAGCTCTGCTCCAGACGTGACGAGGTAGGAGAGCCGGGGTGCCTGCGGGAGCCACCTTCCCTGCCAGCCACCGCCTCGCTCCGTCATGGGTCTGTGGTTCTTCTCTCCCAGCACAGCCCTCTTCCTTTCCTCCTTTGTCCCATCGCCGGCTGGCCGCGCGCAGTCTCCCTCCGGCGTCCTGGTTTTTCTGCCTCACGTGACCTCTTCCTCCTTTAAGCCTGGCCAGGGGGGCCATGTGTGCAAGGAGCGTTTGCGCCCCTGGGGAGACTGAACTGAGTGGGAAAAGCCCCTCCAGCCCGGGCGCTGGGCCTTGCTGGCGGCGGGGTAAGGGCAGCCCTGGGTGCCGCCTTCACGGGCTGCCAGGACGTGTCTTTTTCTTGGTCTTTTTGCCCCATGCCTCCATCTGTTGGATTTCTGTGCAACCAGGAAAAACTTCTTTGAGACTTGGTGCCAGAACTGGGTTGGAAATCTTGTTCTCCCCTCACGTTGAGTCTCTGTGGTTTGTACACCTCATGATGTGCCACATGCCTTCCTCCTCCTGCCCTGAAGGTGAGAAACCTGCTATTTTCAGTTCAAGAGAAAGAGAAGATTATGGTGCATGGGACTGGTTCCACGATGCCCAGAACTCTGACGTTCTCAGCTGAGGGCTTCAGAGCCTTCACCTGTTCTGAGAACCCATTTACACTTTTCAGGTCATGTACTTTGCATGATTCTTCAAGTGTCTTTCTTACGTTGTTGGTCACACCTGGTGGGGGGGGCATCCCAGGGCCCACTGTGTGCCTCTCAGCGGCCTGGGGCAGCTGTGGCCATGCCAGATCTTTGTCAAGGGCTTGCCTGCTTCCTAGTGACACTGCACCTCTTTGAGCAAGAAGGTAGGAACAGAATCTCCTCTCCTAGGTGTATTGACATTGTTTGTTCATTCCTTCATTTATTAAGTGAACAGAATATTTGGTGGTTGTTCCTGTCAGTAAGACCAGGTGTTGGTGGCCAGGACAAGTTCTCAAGTGTCCTGTTAGGAGAGCTTATCTGTTAGTGGAGTGCGTCCTGCCCACGGAGATGAATGGCGTGCTCTCGTCCTCATGGGGCAGCCTCAGTGGCTGTCTTCGGGTCCCTGGAGCAGAGACCAGGCAGGAGCAGAAAGACCAAAGCTTTGTAAGGCCAACCTTGAGGATGCCCCCCCTAGCAAAGCAAGAGAGGCAGCTCGGGGTTCTCTGGCAGGGCTGCTGCCACAGTGGCATGGGTGGTGGACATGAGGGGACCTGAGGTCCTCTCCTGGCCTCCAGCCCTCCCCTGCCTGCTGTGTCCTGGCCGGCCCCAGCTGCTCCACGGGGGCCTGGCCCTTGCAGGGATTGAGGGGCCCAGCTGGAGGAAATCAGCTTGGCATGTCGCAGGGCCAGCATGTGGCGTTGGCCTCAGAACAGGAGTGGAGGACACACCTGAGCATATGCACAGGCACGTATGTCCCAGGGTGACCTTCACGGTTCCCTGCCACACTCAGATGTTGGGTCCGTGCGGGGACTGCCGGCCCACAGGGACCAGGTCTTGCATTTGTGTCACATGGTTGGCTTAGCGATTGTCTTCCTCACTAGAATTTACTTCAGAATTAGGGTGTCTCAAACTTAGGGGCTCCTCACTCTCCCCCAGTTTGTCTTCAGCCTTTCTGCTGGTTTCATTTGGGCTTTTAGAGTGTGAGGAAAACTTGGACTTTTTTAGTGCATACAGGGCCAAGTCAAATACAAAGGTCAGAGGGCAGGTTTGAGCAATGCATCGTAGTCCCCCTGCGTCGGTGGTGGGGAGTTGCAGGGGCTTCCTGCCGGGGGCTGCAGGGACTCCCCGTCACGGAGCTGGGGCTGCTGCCCCCAGCTCTCCGTGTGGTCGTATGGGGTCAGCTCTCAGTTCGGTGGCATTGGAAGATCTCTTCTGGAGAACTTTTCTTCAGCTGCGCATGTGGTCTTAAAGCGGCAGCTTGCGGGTCCCACCACCCGGAAGCACTTGAGACACATGACCCAGAGCATGATGATGACCATGTTTTCTTTCCCTTGGGTGCCTCTTTCCCAGGCTCCCTTCTCTTTAACTCCCATTTAAAGACCGGCGCTCCCTGGGGCTCCTGGGTGGTTCAGCTGGTTAAGCGTCCAGCTCTTGATCGCAGCTCAGGTCTTAATTTCAAGGTCATGAGTTCAAGCCCCACGTTGGGCTCCACCCTAGGCATGGAGCCTATTATAAAAAAAAAAAAAGAAAGAAAATTAAAGACAGGTGTCCCCAGCCCACCACCCCACGGCACCACCCTCGCTGGCCCTCGGGACCCTAGCTGGCTTCCAGCTCTGTTCTGCCGGCTTGGGCAGGACCAGAGGCTACTCTGCTCCAGCCAGGGGCCTCAAACCACAACTGATGCTCCCACCTCACCCTTGCTCAGGGGGCATCCTCTTTGGGAATCTTTGCTTTGGGGCAAACTGGACAAAGGCATGGACTCCTTACTGGGCAAGGAGAGGTGCCCTTGAATCCACTCCCTACTCACCTGCACGGGGTGGGCCACTGCATGGTGCAGGCACATAGGTGCCACCTGGGCCATTTCTCTCACCAGGGCACAGTGGTCTCAGGCCTTTCATGCTGTCATCCATCGGTCACACCAGCCACCAGAGTGGTTTTCCTAAAATACAGACCTGATTGGGTTATTTACCACTTGTTAAAAAACCCTCGAGCCTTTGGGGAGAAGTGGTCGGTCTCACTCATTCTGTCAGCACTGCCCGGTGCATGCACGCCACAGGTTTGGCCTCCGTCACGATCTCCTTTAGATGGTGGCCATGCCCAGTGCAGCCTGTTGGAGACTCCGTTGTGACACTCTCCGACAGCATCTCTGTCGGGTTCCTCTGAGGTCCGAGACTGGAAACTCTGAGCCATCTGTGGCTCTTCCTTTCTTGTCCCCACTCAGCACCGGTTTAGGCTCCCCCTATGTAAGGGACACAGGTAAAGGCAAAGTGTCCTTTCCTCCCCTCTCCTGTGGGAACCATAGCCGCATAGAAGGAGAAAGTGGTGGAGCTGGGCACCCTTCCAGGGCAGGTGGCTGTCACCAGGAGCTGCACCTCACAGGCTTCTCTGCCCCTTGCCCCCAGCTCACTGCCAGAGGAAAAGAACCGGAGCAGCTCCTCCTTTGAGACCTGCCCGAGGCCAAGTGAGAAGCCAGAGGCGGAGCGTGGAGAGCCAGACCCCGAGCAGAAGAGGAGCCGGGCTCGGGAGCGGAGGCGGGAGGGCCGCTCTAAGACCTTTGACTGGGCTGAGTTCCGCCCCATCCAGCAGGCCCTGGCTCAGGAGAGGGCCAGCGCCACGGGGGCTTCTGACGCCCACCCCGAGGCTGAGGCCGGCGAGCTGGAGCGGGAGCGTGCGCGGCGGCGGGAAGAGCGCCGTAAGCGCTTCGGGATGCTCGATGCCACGGATGGGCCGGCCGCTGACGACACGGCCCTGCGGATGGAGGTTGACCGCAGCCCGGGACTGCCTGTGACTGCCGACCTCAAGACACAGAACGTCCACGTGGAGATCGAGCAGCGGTGGCATCAGGTGGAGACCACTCCTCTCCGGGAAGAAAAGCAAGTGCCCATTGCCCCCCTGCACCTGTCCTCCTCCGAGGATGGAAGTGACCGGCTCTCCGCTCACGAGCTGACCTCTCTGCTGGAGAAGGAGGTAATGGGCAGACAGGTGGCGGGGTTCTGTGCAGCAACCTTCCCCAGCACCCGCTGTACCTGGTGGTGGCCTGAGTGGTTCAGCCTCCTAATACTGAGGAACATGTGGTCCAGACCGCTCAAGGAGAGACAGACACACAGACAGGTTCTTAGAGTACAGTGCAGGCACAAGAGGCATGGGAGGGTGCCACGTCATGGAGGGGTAACCAGGCCTTTCCAGAAGGAAAAGGTGTTTGCCATGCAGTGGGGACACTGCCATATAGAGCTGGGGATGGCCAGAGACTAGGCCAGTGGGATGCAGGACCCAGGTGGGGACTTTGTCCTACCCCGTTACAGGCACGAACTAGAGATTTGAGTCAGGAGAGGGGCATGAGCAGAGTTAGGTTTCCGGATGCGGTGGGCGGCCCTGGGTCAAAGCGGCCAAACTTGGAGGCAGAGATGAGCTCTGAGCCTTTTGCAGCAACCCAGTAACCGTTGATGGGATCTGAGGGGGGTGCGGGTCAGGCAGCAGTAGGCAGAGGCTGGATCCTGGATGTTGAGGAATATTCAAGATGTGAAACAGAGGCCCTGCTGCGGGGGTGGGGGGTGTGAACCTGGCAGGCTGGGAAGATGATTGCTGTCATGCCACCGACCTGAATAATTCACTGAGCACCAGAGTGGGCCCCTGTGGGGATGCAGAGATAAGTGGGCCAGGCCCTGCATTGGTAACGTACCCAGAAATCAAACCTGGGGAAACTTGGTAGTGGGTTTGTAAATCTGAAAAGTGAGTTTCCTGGACGGGGAGGTACAGCATTATACTGGCCTTTTAGGAGCACTCAGTATGTTTCAAATGTGTTCTTTACAGAAGTAGCTAATGAAAGCGGAAGAATGGCCACGTTGGCCTGCCCTCATTTATCTTTTTCCTGTTAAATTTATGCGGCTGACATTTATCATTAACGCCAGCACTCTGATTTTTTCCCATTTCTACACATATTAATATAGTAACGAAGGCAGGATGCAATCAGAGTTCAAACTCAACATTGCTCTAAAGTGTCAACGGGCCTGCTGGCCCGCAGGTCACACATTGGACCATGAATCTGTCAGAGACAGCAGAGTGTGAAAGCCAGGCGTCTCGGTGCCGCCCCCAGCGGAGCCTGGCTGCACTCTGCCCCCCGGCGGGGTGGGGCGGGGCGGCCCCCACAAGCCAGCGTCCAGTAGGCACCTGAGGGAGGCTTCAGGGCAGGGGTGCATGGATGGATGACTCAATTCAAAGCCATTGAAAGCAAGAAGAGTGTGAAGTAGCTTGTTTGCTTTACCCATCCTGTGGAACCCTTCCCGCAAACAGAATTCCATGTGGAATCCATTATATAAAAGTGGTCAAAAGGAACTGTTTCAGCGGAAGCTGCAGCAGGGCCTGGAGTGAGGCCTGCCCCAGGGCAGCACTGGCCTATTTGACCACACTCAGGAAACCGGAAGGACCCAGCAGGGTGGTCTTCTTCTGACACGGGCTTTTACAAAGCACCCATTTCCTGGTGGGGTCTGCTCATCACATCCTTACGGGCATGTGGGAATTATGTGGGTGCCCTGGGTGACAAGTGCGCTGCTGTCGTATACGGCTTGAGCCGGAACCTTCAGTTCTAGATGCTGCAGAGAAAGACCAGCAGATCAGCACGCGCACCAAAATGTGGCCACGTGGAAGGCCAGCCTGGGAGTCGTGTCTCTGGCCTGGCCAGAGCCAGACTCCGCGGGGGCCCGTGCTGTGCTGCTGCTTCTAGTCCTTGCCGTCGCTTTGCTTAAAAACGTGTGTCTCTTTGCCCACAGTTGGAGCAGAGCCAGAAGGAGGCCTCGGACCTTCTGGAGCAGAACCGGCTCCTGCAGGACCAGCTGAGGGTGGCTCTGGGCCGGGAACAGAGCGCCCGGGAGGGCTACGTGCTGCAGGTAGGGCTGAGGGGCTGCCGTGGCCCCTTTTGGTTGGGGCTTCAGCGTGAGGACCCAGGCAGGCTAGGAATGTGCAAAACCTGGCTGAGCTGCCCCTGACAGGCCGCCCCCCCCCCCCCCCCCCCCCGCCTCCTCTGCCCCAGCATCAGGGCTCGCAGGCTCGTGGGTCCTCTGTAGCTTCGCCCTCGTGGGACAGTGTGGAGAATTTGCCTGAAACCTCGGTCTCTAAGGGTTTTTCTTTGTTTCGTAATGAAATCATCCTGATCGTCTTTCCTCTTGGCTCTCAGAGTACGCAGTATATATTTATTATAAATGTCACATGTGTGCCTGTGGTTTCTCCGGGCTTTCTCACAGTTTTTCGGTCCGTTTCACCAACGGGAGAAACTGAGTAACAGCAGCCAGGTGCCTCCTTACCGCCACAGTAGAACTAGAATGGTTCTGCACCCGTGACCTTGTGTGTGCCATACCCGCAGGGCAACCTGGGGCCATTAGCGCTGGCCTAGGGGCCCCTCGTCTTCTTTTCTGCCTAGGCTGAAGTGCCCGGGCAAAGTATGGCCGCCCGGCCATCAGCCCACTCTCCCAGCAGCCTAATGGGAAGGGCAGCAGCCTGAGTCCTGAGCTGAGACCCAAACCCATATGCCTTCCACCAGGGAGCTCCATGCCCACATGCCAGCCAGCAGGCAGCGGGCACTGCCCTGGTGTCTGGCCAGGGGGAGCCCATTGTCCTGTAGCATTCCGGGCCCCATCTGACTTCTGGGATACAAAACAACACACTCCTGCCCCCATCATGCTGATATGCTTGTGGGGAGAGCTATTGGTTGGCGCAGTGCTGGGGAAATGCAGACTGGGTTGATGGAATGGGGAACGTGAGCTCCCAGCCAAGGCTGAGGATACAGCACTCCAGTCAGGGTCCTGCCACTGACCGGTAGAAGCCGGTGCCATGCCCTGCAACCTCAGCCTCCTTGCCTGTGTAGACTTAGAACTGGACCCCAAGGACCTTTCCAGCTCTCAGTGACCCAGGGTCTCGGTGATAAGTGTCTGTGTCAATGTTTCCAGACCACAGCACCCTGGCCACCTTGGGCCAAGTCATCCCAGGCAGCACATGAGCCTCTGGGCAGAGTTTACCTTCCCTCCTATCTCTGTGCCATTTTTTTGTTGCGTGTTCCCTCTGTCTTCTCTTTCTCCCCCAGCTTTAACCGTGGCCCTGGGTGCCCCATGTGCCCTGGTCCTCCCCGGCCCCTTCAGCCAAGGAATGGCCATGGTGGGCATCCCTCTTTTCCTACATGTGCTTCCTCGGTCATTTTGTGCAGACTTTCCAGGTTTGGGGAGATTTTTAAACCTGCACCAATTCACTTCACATCAGGTGGTAAAGATCCTAGCAGCAGATTTTGCACATTGCTAACCTAAGAACCTGCCTCTGTGTCTAACCTAGATGATTGCATGAGCCTGCACCAAAGCCCCTGGCAACGCTGGGCAGAGCTGGTGTCTTGAAACCTTCCCACTAGTTCTAATAACGGGTGACACTTAACCTCCCTTTGTGCTTTGAAAATGCTTATAACCAAGTCATTCTGAATGAGTGAGGGGCCTTTGGGGTTCAGGGTCAGGAGGAGAGCCGTTCCGGGTGGGCACTGCACCGGTGGTGCTGGGAGGAGCTTCTTGCATGGTTTGGAAGTCGAGCGTGGAGTGTAACTTTAACGTAACTGAGTGTCACATCTGTGGCTTCCCTGACAGCAGATCAGACCTAGAGCAAGCCACAGGCAGGCCAAATTCTTAGGCTGGGCTCTTCTCACTCTTGTTCATGTTGTTTTCGCCCCTGCATTAATTAGTTCTGTCTATTCTGCATGGCTTTCAGTTTGGGGAGTTTTGTTTCATTTGTGTTTTGTTTCTTGCACGCTTCACTCTCTTATTTTGAATTCCACGAAGGTTTGTTTGTTTTGTTGATTATCATGTTTTACTCCATGGTTTCCGTTTTCCCCTCGTTTTGTCTTCTTGCAGGTAGAGATTAGTTCTTCCTGTTACTGTAGAGGACGGGCTCCACTTCCCAAAGGAAAATGTTTCAGATGTCATCTCACTGGCATCCCGAGCAGTTGCCTCTCTTCCTTCTCTCCCCGTCCTAGAAGGAAGTGGCACCACCACCCGCACCCCACTGCGTCCCGGCTTTGTTAGGGTTTGTTGCCTAGAGCCGTCTACCTTTTGTTTTGCAAAACAAACAAACAACAGATCCCGAAGCTCTGCTCCTCCCCCTGTCCTCCTTCCCAGCGTTCTCCTGTCCTTCAGTCTTCGTTTGCTCATCAGTGTGCTCCATTATTCAGTTCTGTTTGGTTTAGTTCTTCTAGAAGCTGCTTGGTTAGAGCTGTTTGATGTTACTGTCCATGTGTTCTCTTTACCTAGAAGCAGCTACTTGCCAAAAAAAAGTTAAGATGATTTGTTGGATTTGTTTTTTAATTGAAAAAAAAATTATGCCAAGGATAAAAGGCAAACCCACCAAGGAGCTTTTCTGTGGTTGACCCTGGCCAGAGGTGTGACACTCAGAACTGGGAGGCCCAAGTGGTACTAACCAGTATTTAATCGGTTTTTTTAAGACTGAAGTGGCCACTTCCCCATCCGGTGCCTGGCAGAGGCTCCATAGAGTCAACCAGGATCTGCAAAGCGAGCTGGAGGCCCAGTGCCAGCGCCAGGAGCTGGTCACGCAGCAGATCCAGTCCCTGAAGCGCAGCTACGGGGAGGCCAAGGACGCGATCCGGCACCATGAGGCCGAGATCCGGAGCCTCCAGGCGAGACTCAGCAATGCCGCTGCCGAGCTCGCCATCAAGGAGCAGGCGCTGGCCAAGCTCAAGGGTGACCTGAAGCTGGAGAAGGACAAGGTCCGTGAGCAGCTGGAGGAGTGGCAGCACAGCGAGGCCGCGCTGAGCAGTCAGCTGCAGGCCAGCGAGCAGAAGCTCAAGAGCGCCGAGGCCCTGCTGCTGGAGAAGACACAGGAGCTGCGGGACCTGGAGACGCAGCAGGCGCTGCAGAGGGACCGGCAGAAGGAGGTACAGAGGCTGCAGGAGCGCATCGCCGACCTCAGCCAGCAGCTCGGTGCCAGCGAGCAGGCCCAGAGGCTGATGGAGGAGAAGCTGCAGAGGAACTATGAGCTGCTGCTGGAGAGCTGCGAGAAGGAGAAGCAGGTGCTGCTGCAGAACCTGAAGGAGGTGGAAGACAAGGCCAGCGCCTATGAGGACCAGCTCCAGGACCACGAGCAGCAGATGGAGGTCCTCCAGAAGGAGAAGTTGAGCGCCAAGTTCGAGGGCAGCGAGGTAGTACACCAGCTGGAGGAGCAGCTGGAAATGAAGGAGGCCAGCATCCAGAAGCTGGCTGAGCACGTCCAGAGCCTCAGAGACGAGCGGGACCTGATCAGGCAGCGGTTCCAGGAGCTGATGGATCGTGTCGCCCTGTCTGACGGGGACGTTGCTGAGCTTCAGGAGAAGCTGAGGGGAAGGGAGGCTGACTACCAGAGCCTAGAACACTCCTACAGGAGGGTGGCCGGCCAGCTCCAGAGCATGCACACGCTCCTGAAGGAGAAGGAGGAAGAGCTGAAGCACATCAAGGAGATGCATGAGAAAGTTCTGGAAAAGAAAGATCAAGACCTCAATGAGGCTTTGGTTAAAATGGTTGCCTTGGGGAGCAGCTTAGAGGAAACAGAAATGAAGCTCCAGGCAAAGGAAGAGATTTTAAGGAAATTTGTAAAGGAGTCTTCAGAGGACGCGGAGGAGGAGCCACGGAGCGGCCCAGAAGAGGCGGAGGACGGCACTGTGCTGTCGGGCCCGCAGCTCCAAGCTGCCGGCACACCCCCGGCCTTCCCACATCCCAGGCTCGGGGATGAGGCCCCGGCGGCGGCCCTGGGGGAAGCTCGAGGCGACAGCAGCCCCAAGAGAGAAGACAGTGTGGGCTCTCTGAGGTCGGAGGTGCCGGACAGGGAGGGGCACCTCCAGAGCACGGCAAAACCTGACCAGGGTGTCCCTGGTGTCAAAAGGCAAAGAATCCGGTTCTCCACAATTCAGTGCCAAAAATACACGCACCCTGATGGGTGCGAGAAGACCTGGACCAGCAGCACATCCTCCGACACCAGCCAGGACCGGTCGCCCTCAGAGGAGAGCATGTCGTCAGAGGCCACCCCCAGCTCTCTCCCTGCCACCAGCGACTCCGACACCTATCTCTCCATAATCCACTCCCTGGAGACGAAGCTCTACATCACGGAGGAGAAGCTCAAAGACGTGACAGTAAAGCTGGAGAGCCAGCAGGGCCAGAGCCAGGAGGCCCTGCTGGCGCTGCACCAGCAGTGGGCCGGCACCGAGGCGCGGCTCCGCGAGCAGCTCCGCGCCAGCCTGCTGCAGGTCGGAGCGCTCGCCTCCCAGCTGGAGCAGGAGAGACAGGGGAGGGCGAAGATCACCGAAAAGCACGTCGGGGAGCTCGGCGACTTCCAGGTGAAAAACAGTCAGGCTCTGGCTTGCTTGGAAAACTGCCGAGAGCAGCTGTGCTCTCTGCAAGCGGCCGGCCCGGAGGAAGCGCGGGGCGCAGGCGCGGGCCCCCTGGCCAGCGTGGAGGGCGCTCTAGCTAGCACCGTCCAGGCCCTGCGCCACTGGCCCGCTCCCGCAGACGGCGCGGCCCGGCCTCAGCCAGAGGAAGCACATTTCGTGGAGCTCGGGAAGGCGAGCTCGCGGCGGCTGCCCCGGCCCGAACTGACCGAGCAGGAGCAGCTGAAACTCCTCTCTGATCAAATAGCTCTGGAAGCCTCACTGATAAACCGGATAGCGGACTCTCTAAAAAACACAACATCCGATATCTCGCGCGTTCTGCATGAGATTTCTCAGTCGGGAAAGTTGCCCCTGGAATCTGAAAGTGCTGCTCTCTGCCCCGGCGACCCGGCAGACACCTGGGCTAAGAAGGTGCTGGTGGATGGCGAATTCTGGAGCCAGGTTGAGTCCCTGAGTAAGCACCTGGGAACGCTGGGCAGAGAGGCAGCCGGCGCATCGGGAGGTGGGCAGCAGAGCATCCCCGAGGCCCTGGTCCCTGCCCTGGCAGACGCCACGTGGGTCAGGGCAGAGCTCAGCTTCGCGCTGCAGTCGGCGAGGGAGTCCTTCCACCAGAGGCTGCAGAGCATCCAGGAGACCCTCCGGGGGACCCAGCTGGCCCTGCGGCAGCACAAGCGTGTGCTAGGGGACATCCTGGGAGCCTACCGAACCCCCGACTTCGAGAGAGTGATGCAGCAGGTCTCAGAAGCCCTCAGGCTTCCCGCAGATGTTGAAGACGGCGGCATGCAGGCGTCCTGGGACCTGAGCCCGTTAGGAGAAGTGCTCAGTCATCAGGAAGCAGCCGGCTCCCGGGAGCCCTTCTACGCGTCCGTGTCCGACCAGAGCTCTGGGGCCCTTGTCGCTATTCAGGAAGAACTCGCCCTGCAGCTTAAAGATAAGGCCAGCCTCCTAGGGGAGATATCTGCCGCATTAACCTCGCTTCCCCCTGTGGAGTCAGTGAGAGATTGTCAGAAGCTTCTCCAGGCATCCCAGAACCTCTCCTATGATACTTCCCTGGGAGGCCTCGGTCAGTATTCTTCATTATTAGTTCAGGATGCAATCATTCAGGCTCAGGTGTGTTACGCAGCCTGCAAAATCCGGCTGGAGTATGAAAAGGAGCTCCGGTGCTACAAGGAGTCCTGGCAGGGCGGGGGAGCCTCCTGTCAGGAGCACGAGCGAGCAGTTGGGGCCCTGAGGGAGGAGTACGAGGAGCTTCTCCGGAAGCAAAAGAGCGAGTACCTGGAAGTGATTGCCATCGTTGAGAGGGAAAACGCTGAGCTCAAGGCCAAGGTCACCCAGCTGGACCATCAGCAGAGGTGTCTGGAAGAAGTGGAGAGCAAGCACAGTGAGAACATGTTTGCCCTGCAAGGGAGATACGAGGAACAGATCAGGTGTGTGGTGGAGCAGCTGAACAGAGCAGGGGACACGCTGCAGGCCGAGCACAGCAGGGTCCTGAGCCAGCTGGATGCCTCAGTCAGAGACCGGCAGGACATGGAGCGGCACCACGTGGAGCAGATGCAGAGCCTGGAGGACAAGTTCCAGCTCAAGATCAAAGAGCTGCAGACCATCCACGAGGAGGAGCTGAGGACCTTGCAGGAGCACTACTCACAGAGCTTGCAGTGCCTGCAGGAGGCCCTGCACCACTACCAGCGGCAGCTCCCCGAAGCCCTGCCAGCTCCCGGTCCCCCGGGCAGCCCCCACCGGTCCACCTCCTCCAGCTGGCCCGCCAGCCAGCCCCGGGATGCCGTGCAGGCCGCCAAGGGAGAGGCCGACTCCATGACAGGGCTGAGAGAGCGCATCCAGGAGCTGGAGGCCCAGATGGATATCATGCGGGAGGAGCTGGAGCACAAGGGCCTGGAGGGCAACGCGGCCACGCTGCGGGAGAAGTACCAGAAAGACTTCGAGAACCTTAAGGTTCTGAAGCATCATTCTAATTTTCAAGGCAGCGGAGGGGCAGGTGTTCCTCTGCTGGGGCGGCAGGGCGGGGCGGGCAGCGTCTGGTACGCAGGGCTCTCAGGTGGAGCTGAGACACGGTTCTCCGCTCTGAGTTACTGTCCAAGCAGAGCCAGGTTGATACTCTGTCCCTCCCCTGACTCCTCGCGGGCGTGGTGTGGTCTCAGAGCAGGGCCTGGCTGAGGGTCTAGCCTCCTGTTCAACATCCACCCCACCCCCGGGGAGGACTGGCAGAAGGAGAACAGGAGCACCATGAGAGAGGGAGCATGGCTCTGCCTGGTCCTTCCCAGTGCCCCCAGCAGGGGAAGCGTTTGCTGCCCCCGTCCCAGCCTCGCCCACTCTTCCATCCCCACAGAACCCACTCCAGGCCAGTACAGATGCAAACCTGAGGAGGAGAACCCAGGAGAGATGGGCCAGAGGCTCCCGTAGACAGCTATCTCCTGAATGCCCTAAGGGAGCAGATTTGGGGTTCCCAAAAGATGGGGCTATTTACAAGACAGTGTCGAGGGCCACTCTCGTGTCCAGCTCCCTGTGGGGAACTGGCATTTGATAGGCACCCTGTGGAAGAAGGGCTTTTCTACTGAACACACCTCTCGGCCACTGGTGCTCCTTCTCTGGGGGCTATGAGAAATGACCTGACCCCCGCACCCCCACTCCGTTTCGCACTCTGCGTCATTAGGCAGAATACCCAGGCCCTATCATGTAAAGGTGACATTCCCAGGCTTCTCGGGGCCTTGGGCTGTGTGGGCCAGTCCAGGTTCTCACCCACCCCCATTAGAGCTGGACACGCCTGCCTGCATGCGTGCAGCATGGCTGCCCAGCACTTTACCTAAGCTTCTCAGCATTCTGCCCCTGAGCCTCGCACCATCCCTTGGAGCTGCACGCAGTTAAGTGGCCGGGCTCCTTGAAAGCCCTCCATCCCCAGTCAGGCCCCTGCTAGGATGGCGCCTCGCCCAGCCAGCGCGCAGAGCTGGCTCCCGGGCTGTGGGCAGCTTGCTTGGCTGCCCCTGCCAGACGTGGCGCGAATGCTGCTCTCCAGCAGGACGCCCACGGGGCTGTTTTCTGTGGCCCTGACAGCGTGAGAGAGATGTGCTGTGAGTCCGCAACAGTGTACTCTCTACGTCCAGGGGACGACGCAGCCCTCTGACCAAACACAAGCACGTGTGGTCGTCAGCAAGCTCTCGGACGGCCAAGAGGCCATTTTCACTGTTCCTTTTCCAAGTCAGTCAGAACCTTTGGAAAATTGTTAGGAATCATGAGAAAGCTTCAAGGGCTATTTCCCAAAAGTGCACAAATGGTGTCCCCGTGGTGGTTCGTGCATGTGAGCACAGCATTCAGTTGGGCCAGGTCCACCCATAACAGCAATTCACATAAACACCAGTCCTTAGCGCCCTTCCAACAGAGCACCCAGCTCTGGGCATGTAGTTGAGGTCCAAACTGGTGACATCGTATCATTAGTTAGCAAGGAAGCGGGTTGGGGGCTTCTGGTAAACCTGTCTGTAGGGGCTGGGGCACTGCTCGTTCTGTGCATCCTCTGTCGTGTGAACTGTGAGCATCCAGCCCATCCACGGTGTCCTCACTGGCGCCCTTGAGATGCAGGCATCATAGCTAAATAGCACTCTTGAGGGCCTCTGACTAATAGCTGTTTCTTTGTGCAGTTTTGCCCGGGTCAGGGAGACCAGGGTCTTGGCCTGACAGCCCCTCTTCTGACTGCTGCAGGCTGACACCTTCCCTCACAACTCTGCACAGTAGCTGTTGAGGAACTGGGATTGATCCCAGGGATGGCTGGCTTAAAAATTCAAATTTGTTTATAGGCAAATCATTTTTAACACACATGCTGTCCAAGGAAGCCGCTGGTCTTTAAAGCTAATTCAGTGTTTCTGTCGGAAGAGTTTTCACCCTTAACTTCAAATATTCTAAAGCCAGCCCAATCAAACTAAACCCTAAAAGACCTACTGGCCGTGTGCTTACTGTGAACCAAAGTATGCAGGAGGGAAGTTGAGGGGCTTGGAGTGGGCCCAGGGCTGGGAGCCACAGCCCAGGACTCCTCCAGCTGTCCTGTGGTGTGAGGGCAGTAACAGGAGGCCAGCGGCTTCCGGGGGGGGGGGTGGCCTGGGAGAAGGAATGCCCAGTGAGCGGTGAACAGCGGTTAAGACCAGTGGCCCAGTGCAGCCAGTCTGTGGCAGTAAAGTCCAGACTGTTCGAAAATACTGAATGAAGTATCTCAGAAAGGACCGTGGGGGCTCAGACAAAGACACCCAAGTGTGGTGGTTTGATTTCTTCTTACCCTTTCTTGAATCCAGGTGCAAGAAGTTTGATCAAATAGTATATAGGTCGGGAGAGAAGAGCCTCCCCCACCCCCCACTTTGCATTTCGAATGTAACATGGCCGTACTCCTCTGGTTTTTTAAAAATCACTGGAAGGCCTGATCCCTACTCTGAAAGAGATCTTGCAAGGGATTTATACAGAAAGTGTGCCTCCATGCACAGAAAGCCGCGCACAGACCCCTCACAGTTGTGCGGCACAGTCTCCTGCACCTTTGGTAAGAGTGTTCCGCTAAGCCAGGCGTGGGCTTCTCTGTGTGCGTGTGTGGGGATGGTTGGACCCCATCTCACGGGTACCTGTGTCCTTCCCCCAAACCCACGCGCAGGTAATAATCCAGCCTGTGTCGTAACAAGGCACGGACAAGTGTGGAGAGCCCTTCTGTTGTATGTCTCATTTCAGTTAGTTAATTAGCGCCCTTCTTTGTACTCCTTGAGAAAGGAAGAAGGAAGGTGCAGGCTGGAAGAGAAGAGATCATGTAGCCTAATCTGACTCCCTCAGTGGACACCAGGTGAAGGTGGCCAGCTGGTTAGTGGCGGGGCCAGGCCTCTTGGCTCCATGTACCCCCTGCCCAGTCCTCACCGGAATACCCGTCATTCACAGGATGGTCTTGGCTCCCTCTAAGAGCTGACAAAGACCTATCGCTGTTTGTGACTATTTGTGAAATGCCCTGTCTGGTGCTGAAAGCTTCTTGCTGTGTATCTCAAACCAGACCCAGCCAGCCTCCGTACATTTACTCTCTTCTCCCTTCTTGTCAGTCCTGCCCAGCTGTGATTCTATAAAGGTCGGGGATTGGCTGTTTTAAATTCCACTGTAGCCACTTCCCACCCACAGTACCGACTTTCCACAGAGAAGCAGGATTCCGAACAAGCACCTAAATAAGAGAATTTATGTAAACTCTCTTTCCCAAATGCTCCGATAGCATTAGGTGCCCAGTAGCATCAGTGTGCGTCTGCAGACAGCCATCAGAGGACAGGGAGCATGCTGTCTGGACCAGTGCACCTCGAGGGGCCAGGCTGCTGGCTTCATGATAAACAGAACATCCAGCACAAAAGTAAAGGGGAAAAAAATCCACGGAGTCCCTTTTGCATCTTACAGGCCACGTGCGAGCGAGGGTTTGCAGCCATGGAAGAAACGCACCAGAAGAAGATTGAAGACCTGCAGAGGCAGCACCAGCGGGAGCTGGAGAAGCTGCGAGAGGAGAAGGATCGCCTCCTGGCCGAGGAGACGGCAGCCACTATCTCAGGTGGGAGCTGGGCCGGGACGGGCCACTTTCACGCCGAGGGCAGGACAGGCGGCAGGCTTCCCGAGCTGACCGCCCAGCTTGGCAGCGAGCAGCCTTCGCGCTGCCTTTTAGCTGAGGCTTCGGCTTGGTTATCCAAGGCAAGCCTTCCACAGTCCCCTCCAAGGAAGAGGCTGCTTTCAGGAGCCCTCTGAGAGCTTGCGAGCCCAGGGCCGGCACCCCCAGCGACACCCGAGGGGCTGTCCCCAGCCTCGCCAGTCCCCGCGCTGGCATTGCCCTCGCGCTGCATAAGCCCACCTCTGCCTGCAGTGCCGAGAACATCAGAGCCCAGCGTTGCTGCAGCTCCTGCCTGGTGACAGACTTCACCACGGAGCCGACGCGCTCTGCCCTGAGCAAGCCTTCGTGCCGTCGGTTTTGTGTTACGCTCCCTTTATGTGCTTGTGCTTTACAGTGCTGGCCTATTTCAGGATGAAGGAAAAACCTACCACCCTGAAAGCCTGCTTGTTGTATAAACTCATGCTTGATTTTTTTTCTTTTTTTTATTATGTTAATCACCATACATCACATCATTAGTTTGTGATGTAGTGTTCCATGATTCATTGTTAGCGTGTAACACCCAGTGCTCCACGCAGAAGTGCCCTCTTTAATACCCATCACCAGGCTAACCCA